>NC_137098.1:64912139-65014639 GCF_949357685.1 Gobio gobio | reverse complement strand
CAAATTTCATCTTTTGTTCAGGTGCTCCCTCGTTCCTTTCTTCCATTTCTCATTTCTACCTCGACTGCCTTTTTGGATACTTCAATACATGGTACGTTATTGTAGCTCCTTTAATGCAGAATCATATTATGTCTTCACTGCCGCGTGTAAAGCTAATCAGATTTCATTTTACTTCAGTAAAATTACAAAATTCTGTAGGCTTTGAGCTCTCTCTCGGTCAATTGGATCTGACAGTGAAGAGTGAGTAAAAGGCTGGTGACATTAACATGCCTGTGACAGAATCAAGTGAGCTGAAAAGTGCACAGTCATGCTAAAAACCAACCCATCAGTCCCGCTCACACATGCCCCTGATTGACCGCCCGCCTCCAGCCTTCAAACATCTCCCACAGGGTCCGGATACTTTCTCCACAGGCTTACTCAGCCTTGCGGGAACCACCGGACAAGAACAAGAGGAAAAGATAGAAGCAATTAGAGCATCCTAAAAGAAGAATTTAGGCTTTGGGCTTTACAAAATTAGATCTATTGTTGCAGAAGGCAAATGACTAATGTAGAAAATGGCATATTCAAAAGTTTGGGGTCAGAATTTTTTTTAATTAGAGTTAAATTAAATTAATCAAAAGAGTAAATACTTTTAGATTGTTTCAAATAAATGAAATAATGCCATCACGTTTTCTAAAAACACAGTAAGCAGCTTTTCAACATTGCTAATATTAATCAGAAATGTTTCTTGAGCAGAAAATCATCATATCAGAATGATTTCTGAAGGATCATGTGACACTGAAGACTGGAGTAATAATGCTGAACATACAGCTTTGATCACAGGAATAAATGACATTTTACAACATATTAAAAAAGAAAAGTTTAATTTATGATAATATTTCATTGTACTGTATGTCTGGTCAAACAAATGCACATATAAATCAAATACAATTCCATTCTGTACTCTCGTGGCATCCAAAAATGAATAATTCTGCTTTAGTTAGCCCTAAAACAGGCTGTAACAGATGACGCTATATATAGTCAAAGGAACAAGAACAAAAGAGAGACAAATAATGAGACTATATACAGCTGTATACGTTGCCTGGGGCAGTCGGGGGCCAAGATGGTCCCTAAGTAAGTGATGTGGTAGCTTTGATCTCCTGTCCACCCCCTCTTCTAACTCTCACATGGATCAACTGCAGCACGGCGTGCACACACTTCTGTAAAGGAGTAAATCTGTACATCTACACTGCAGTTCTTGGGCATGGATTTACTATAGGCTATACAGGGGTGCACATAACTGGTAAATGCGTGGTAAAATGCACACCAGAAAACGTAGAGGGAAGCGCTTTTGAGTACCAACGTTTTTGGGGACAGGGACATATTTTTCTCCATCTCTGGTAAGATAGCAATCATGATTATAAGTGTTATGTGCACCCCTGACTATAATTATTCGGGGTGCAACAGATTGCAGTTGATCCGTTATCCGTACGGACCAGGCCCCACGATTCGGCATGCATGTGATTCGCAGATTAGAGTGAAAGTTTAACAATTGGACGGGTTTTGTCTTGCTAATGTACATATTCAAACGATTTTAAAAACGGAAGAAGAGGCGAAAATCGGGACTCGCACATTGTTATCTGTGCGTGCAGCCGCACACACACACGTAGCCCACGCACGCAGACAGAGAGAGAGAGGCGCGTTTCAGACAGCGCTAGAACACTGAATTGATTCATTTTGCTTGAATGGTAGGGGGGGTCAAAATTAATCGTTTCTACGATGCATTGCGATGCAGACGAGGGCGATTCGGTATCGGTTCAGGAATAGACGATAACCGATTATAATGTATACTGACGCTTTTCTGATGTCATTTACATGCTTTGTTGCGGTAGCGTATAATAGCAGAGGGAGGCGAGACGCGAGTGCGAGTAATTGAAATGCTCCAACTACTTTAAAAGCTAGGCTTTTATGAACAACCTGGAGAAGACACACGCTGTGTGTAAATCATGTCACGCACAAATAAAATATGCAGTGGGTAATACCACTAACTTGAGAAACCACATCAGCCGTTTTCATCCTGAGCTGTTAACGCCTGTGCTTGGCTCAGCCAAAAATAGATCAAATGATATCAACGTTACAGTCCTTAAAGGTCCCGTTTTTCCAGTTTTTTTGAAGCTTTGATTGTGTTTACAGTGTGCAATATAACATGTGTTCATGTTTCACATGTAAAAAACACAGTATTTTTCACACAATTTACTTATCTGTATACCGCTGTTTTCACTGTCCTAACAATGGCTTGAAAGATTTCCCTGTTCTATGAAGTCCCTCCTTCAGAAACACGTAACGAGTTCTGATTATGCCAGCGGTTCCAGTGTTGTGATTCGACAGCAGCTTAGCGCACGTTGCCCGGAAAGGTCACGCCTCTTACCATAACGGGGAGATGAACGCGCTCAAACTACAGCCCCTGAAGGCCAAACAAAGGTGATTTGACTCCGGGATGAAAATAACAGCGTCTGGACATGGCGACAAACGCAACCGAACGCAACACTTCCTCTTCTCCACGAGGGAGAGCAGCAAGACCACGCCCCCTTTTTTGCGTATTCTTGAGGGCGGAGGTTAGTCAACAAACTGTTCTACTGACGTCATTAAAGCAGGATGTACAGGGATGTAGTCCAGACCAGCCGTTCGCTGTAGGCTTTGAAAGGGAACTTCTGTTAAATAAAATATCTCGCTTGGCATTGAACTTTGAGCTTTATCATTTTACAGGTTTTATATATGCTCTAACAGCAACATTACACACTAACTAAAGTTTGAAAAATGGGATCACGAAGAACAGGACCTTTAAAGAGCCTGTATACACCTGGTCACTTCATACATCTGATTTATCAAAACGATTTCATTTACACTTGGTCACATAAATGTACAACCCCAAATCAGAAAAAGTTGGGACAGTATGGAAAACGCAAAAAAAGAAAAAAAAAGAAGTGATTTCTAAATTTACTTTGACTTGTATTTCATTGCAGACAATATGAACACAAAATATTTCGTGTTTTGTCTGGTCAACTTCATGTCATTTGTAAATATGCATCCTTTCCTGTCATTCAGACCTGCAACACATTTAAAAAAAAAGTTCTGACAGGAGCAATTTAGGGCTAGTAATGAGGTAAAATGGTTCAATAATGATGTGATTTGAAACAGGTGATGTCAACAGGTGATTGTAATTATGATTTGGTACAAAAGCAGCATCCAAGAAAGGTCTAATCCTTTAGGAGCAAAGATGGGCCGAGGATCGCCAGTTTGCCAACAAATACGTGAGAAAATTATTGAAATGTTTAAAAACAATGTTCCTCAAAGAAAGATAGGAAGAGATTTGGATATTTCACATTCAACAGTGCATAACATAATTAAAAGATTCAAGGAATCTGGAGGAATTTCAGTGCGTAAAGGACAAGGGCGCAAGCCTAAGCTGAACAACCGTGATCTCCGATCCCTCAGGCGGCACTGCATCAAGAATCGTCATTCATCTATAAGCGATATCACCACATGGGCTCAGGACTACTTTGGCAAACCTTTGTCAAGTACCACAATACGTAGTTACATCCACAAATGCCAGTTAAAACTGTACTGTGCCAAAAGGAAGCCCTATGTTAACAGTGTCCAGAAGCGCCGTCGACTTCTCTGGGCTCGGAGGCATCTGGGATGGACCATCACAACAGTGGAAACGTGTACTGTGGTCAGATGAATCAGTGTTTGAGGTATTTTTTGGGAGGAATGGACGCCGTGTGCTCCGGACCAAAGAAGAAAAGGATCATCCAGACTGTTACCAGCAACAAGTCCAAAAGCCAGGGTCTGTCATGGTATGGGGTTGTGTCAGTGCCCTTGGCAAAGGTAACTTGCACTTCTGTGAAGGCACCATTAATGCTGAAAAGTACATAGAGATTTTGGAGCATAATATGCTGCCTTCAAGAAGACATCTTTTCCAGGGACGTCCATGCATATTTCAACAAGACAATGCAAAACCACATTCTGCACACATTACAAAGTCCTGGCTGCGGAGGAAGAGGGTACGGGTACTTGACTGGCCTGCCTGCAGTCCCGACCTGTCTCCAATAGAGAATGTGTGGCGCATTTTGAAGCGCAAAATGCGACAACGAAGACCCCGTACTGTTGCCCACCTTAAGACTTGTTTGCAGGAAGAATGGGACAAAATTACACCTGAAACACTTAATCACTTGGTGTCTTCAGTCCCTAAACATCTTTTAAGTGTTGGGAAAAGGAATGGCAACAATACAAAGTGATAATTGCTTTACTGTCCCAACTTTTTTTTAAATGTGTTGCAGGTCTGAATGACAGGAAAAGATGCATATTTACAAATGACATGAAGTTGACCAGACAAAACATGAAATATATTGTGTTCATATTGTCTGCAATGAAATACAAGTCAAAGTAAATTTAGAAATCACTTCTTTTTTTATTTTATTTGCGTTTTCCATACTGTCCCAACTTTTTCTGATTTGGGGTTGTATCTCCGCAAAACGGATTTATATCCGATCTCCAATTCCCGCACTATATGCAGATTTAATGGAGTTCACGTCTCCGAAAACAACAGATATGAGCTGCATTTTATTAATCATCAGTTAATTTCAAGATCAAAGACGCAATAGGAGCGAGCGCGGCAACAGCACTGGTAAGCTCATTCAGTTTCTTTACTTGCACCTGCGACTTTCTTTCGGTTTTAATTGCGGTAGTTTGTGCACTGGCTTGATGAAGAGATACTCAGATGCTCGTCTGCGGCGATGCGTGCTTCAGTAGTGCCGTCATATCTGGCTATAACATGTCATATACCAAATTGAAAATTGAGGATGCAGTGCATCATCAATGCATGGTGATATCGAATTGAACTGAATCGATGACAGGATAATCGTAATCGAACCGAACCGTGAGACCAGTGTAGGTTCACACCCTTATTGAAAGGGAACACTTGGGTTCACACAAAATTATTATGTTTTGGCAAGTATTCTCTCGGTTTTGTCATAAGTGAACAGTTGAAGAGTTCAGATGCAAAAGCCTCTAAAAGCCACTTCGGTCAAAAATGAGATAACGATACAGAGTGAATGCTCTCCACATATAGTATACATTCGTAAAATACTTTCACTTCAAACCCACTAAATCCCAGCCTCAGCCCATTCAGAAGTACCGGTACTTAGGTAGAAACCTATACATAGAAGCCTGACAAAAATGCTTATTTTAAAGAAAAACGACAGACGGAGGCTTTTGCATCTGAAGTCTTCAGTTGAGAAAGAAACCGGATGTGTGTCAGTACATTCGGTCTTAAAGTGACAGCAGCTATTTCCTGCTGTTGCCTGTGTCATTATCGTTAATAAAGAACACAAAATATAGCTTTAACTTAATTTATATAGTGAATCAATAGTGTTATTTTACATTTAGGCAGCTTGTAACAGGGCCGTTTCTAGCCATTCTGACGCCCTAGGCAAAATCCTTATTAATGCTCCCAGTCAAATTTTAAAAAGCAACATTGGTATTACTGGTATTAATTAACAAATACATACATACATTCCAAATTATATTTGTATATATTTGTTAATAAGCATTAACATGAATACCAGTAGCATTGTGTAGCCAGATTCCTGTATAACTCTAGGCCTATATAATATATAGCCTAAATTTGTGCAATCCCTAGTTACTAAGAAATTGTTCTCAGACATAACTACATAATTATTACGTGAAAGTAATACGAATAAATACTGATTCAGTGTGGTTTTTGTTACTCATTGACGCTTGGACTTCCCCTTTAAAAAACGTGACGCTTTGCCCTCTGTGTGTACCACACTGCTCGCATTGATTACTATCAGAACTGAATGAATCGATTCAGCATTCAACACCATCCGTAAAGATGCGTTAATTATGACCAAGTGATTTAATAAAGGATGTATTAATGTTGTGATTTATTATACCATTTTTCAATTGGCCATAAAGTTTTATATGGGACAATTACAAAACACACTGATTCTTTTAACAATGCATTGGCGCAGAAACCTTTTGGAGGAGTAAATAAGAGAAGAAAGCTTTATAGAGTCAAAATATAACTGCACACTAACATACACACCGAGCACATTTCACAGCGTGATTTCTCGACTGCCACAAATACTGCCCTGACAAAATACAGATTTGTGCACTTTTTACCGTACCTGTTTTTTTTTTAAATTGGCCTTTAGTTTGAATGTAGCTTTATTGTATAGTTTAAAAAGCATTACCTAGAGCATTGACCGATGCTGAGTGCTCCAAACACAATTTTTTTTGACAGTAATTGGTAGTACTCTGAACCAATCGCATATAGGAATCGTCAGATTGACAGTTCTCTGATCCAATAGTGTTGGGGAACAAGTGTGTGTGTGTGGGGGGGGGGGGGGGTTGGGGGGCAGCAATAACAATTTAGGGTGGCCGTGACACCCTTTACACAAAAAAATCTAGTGCCAGATAAGCGCTAATTGGCGCCCCTCTTCTGATGGCGTCATAGGAGACGCATAGTTTGCCTAAAAACGGCTCTGGCTTGTAGGAAAAGTGTGCCGCATAAAGTGTGAGCATCAAGCAGTATCTTCAGGTGCACCTTTAAGAACCAGATCAAAATGTTATGTGCAACCTTGTCTATATGTACAACTAAACAAAAGATTTAATTGATTAGATCTGAACTTTATATATATATATATATATATTTATACAATTATGTGATGAAAGTCGAATCGACGTTGACTAGTCGCTGATGACATCATTAATAAACAAATAAGCCTGAACCTCGAGCTGAGACTCAAGTGGGGGTTGCCTTGTGCACAGCTATGGCGTATGACACATCGCTGCACACACACATATAATATATGCAAATATTTTTTTCAGTTTGACGCAGCATCCGTCAACACCTTTGGCTAGTGTTACATTATATGTTACATTAAGCTGTCTGTGAATGTCCTGAAAGACGCGCGCCAGAATCAAGTTCTTTCACGCTTGAGCAAACAATAACACACTGAATTGTGCCAAAATTCCTGTTTTGCCGAGCATTCTCATAAGAGCTTTCTTAAATGAGTTAAATAACGTCTTAAATGAGTGTTGAGAAAATTAGATGTGTGTGACAGCGCGTCAGATCTACGTCATGTTCAGATCGGCGGCAGATCTTAAAGTCACATCAGCCAATAATGATGTCTGTCATCAAAGTTCATCAAAGAACAAAGGGAACAGAGAACATTGTAGCTTTAATTAGGATTCATCTATAATTAATTTATCATTTATCCAGTGCAGAATGTTTGATTACTTTATAAAATTTCTGTATATTTCCTGTTCGACAGGTCGGAAGGCCACAGGTAAATATGACATTTATTATAATAGGTTTATGTGAAGATTGTTCACTTTAATTAATAGATATTTTTTAAAGCCTAATAAAAGTTGAAATTGATCTAGCTTTCAATTATACTGTAATGTTGAATATCTATCATTTAATGTTTAAAAAAAAATCTATTTCATAGAGACATCAGTATCAGAGATACTGGCCTTCATTCATAAAAACATGACATTACAACAAATATTTAACAAATACTGTCTTTAAGTTAATCAATTTGGAGAGTAAATGTAAAATTATTACAATATAAAAATGTTAAAAACTCGATTGGCCGCGCTAATATATACACATATGACGTACAGCTTAATCATACTCTACATTTAGGCATTGATCCACCATTTGCTGCAAAAACATGATGCATTGGATAACATATTTTGTTCTAAAGAGCAAATCTGATGCGCAGGATTGCAAGTCGGCTGGGGAGAGACTGAGTGGATTAAAGGGAATTTTGGAGAAATGGGAACTGGCACATTTGGGAATCTAGGAATCGCCAGATTTGCAGGGGGCTTTGTGAAAGACACATGGTGCACAGAAAGAGATAATGTGGGATGAAAATGAGTGTTGGAATACAGAACGAGAGAGAGAGAGAGAGAGAGAGAGAGAGAGAGAAGGAAAAGGGGAAGAAGGAAAAGAGACAAGAAAATAACTCTGGTCTCTTTGCTGTGAGCACACACTCACATGCCTATGTTCATTCTGACTGCAATGTGCTGGAGAATGCTGATGTGCTATGAGCCATTATACACTGTGGAAGTGAACAAACTGAGGTACAGTAATAAATCTGATGAGTTTTTCCCATAGATTGTAAAAAAATATGGACAAGGCGACTTCATTCTCTTCCGCTGAAGAAAAGTGAAGCCGCTCGAGGTCCGAATATGGCGCTGACATCTTGCGCAGATTTGGGACCTGAGTCTGCGCAGTAGAGAGCAGGAAATAGAGCCGCAATATCAAAAGCCTGCCCACACTCTCGCAGATGCAGAACAATTCATAATGTCAGTGTGAAATACACAGTTATGGAAATGTAGCTAAAGCTTTAATCCCCCCCAAAAAAGAGATCCTCCTCACTCAGAGAAGCCGTCAAACTCAGCTGTCAATCATGACGTCACCCCCCCACCCGTTTTTATAGCATCAAATAACTAACTAAAACCAAACTTATTTAAAGCTGCAGTCCGTAGTTTTTCCTCTTTGTCGCCATCTCTGTTCAAAATCTGCAATTGCAGTTATTGGCGGAATTATCAACTTTACGCAAACTATGCGAACCAATGTTAATCCAATGTTTTGAGGAGAATGTGCGGTTGTCAGTCACCGTGCCAGTGTGGATACTGTCATTCGGGATCACAGATTATACTTTGTGAAAGTATGACCAACATAAGAATTTTCACCAGAAAATGTCATCTGAACAAGTAGCTATAACATTCACTTTTGTTCTGACCAACTAAGGGGAAAAAAAGCATTGCAATAAATTGCGCTGATTAAATCTAACGATCGCTTATCATATTACATCAAACCTTATCATATAACGTATATTTGTTTTCAAATTGTTAATGTTAACAACTTCAGCATTCCATGACTACATTTAATGTGGATTAGGGCTACCTGTAGTTCAGTTTTTCCAGTCTAATTTCTAATACCAACAAATGAATGTGGAGTAACTGAAGCAACAAAGGACCATCTTGGCACTTAGGCTAGAGGTGTTGTAGGGTTATCTGACGCATTGGATCCAAAACAATACGCTTCCAGTCCAGTACTGCATTTATCACCTTTATTTGTCACAGTTCCGATGCTCAAACACATAATAATCCTCATACCCACTCCTGACATGTTCAAAAATTGTTTGCTTCCCTCATTACACCTGGCCTCACTTCCTCTCTGGCTACCTATATACCAATTAAAACCCACACTCCATCCGGTGTCTAACAGTTGAACTACAACAGACATTTAAATAGAGCATAATGGCTCTTACAGTAACATTAGAGGTGAATTGCTCCCTCTCATAGCTAGCACAAAATAACTGATATTTACCATAATGCACATACGAGAAAAACGAGAAAGGCACGACAAAAAAAACTGTATGAATTAAGCGAACAAGTGTGCTTATGTTACATAATTTAACCATTGAAATGACCTGTCCAGCTGAAAAAAAGCTGTCTCTGCGTCCGCTTTGAACCCCTTCAAAACAGAGTTCACGCCACCTTTCAAAAGCCCTTTATATCCTTGTTTACACATTGGCCCGGTTACAGTCTCTTTTTTTTCTGTTTCTTTTGTATTTTACAACGACTGAATCTCCAGTTGTCACTGGTGATTGTAGTTTAAACCTTTCTGGATCCGCTATCAAATTGATAAGATGAATTATATCAAGTGCTGTGAGAAAAGGTTATAAATCTCCACCTCCAACATCCTCACCGTAATCAGAGATGTATAAAGTACTAGAGACACATACTTGAGTAAAAGTACAAGTTCCTTATCAAAAAAGTGACTTGAGTAGAAGTTGAAGTGCTCTTTAAGCACCACAGTTAAGTAGAAGTATTAAAGTATTCAACATTTTTTGTACTTAAGTATTGCAAGTAGTTTATTTTAAAATGTACTACTCAAGTACTGAAAGTAAAAGTACAAGTATTGTGTTATGTAGTTATTAAAGAAAGTAGTCAAAAGTTTGAACATCATATTGTTTTATTATTTCAAATGATTAAGCTAAAGGACAATCACAATGTTGGTAGGTAATTTTTCTACATATTGTCATATAAATAACCTGAAAATACTGTAGTTCATTAACATTAAATCTTACTATAACCACTCTTACTAAAAAAAAAATGGGGTAAGCACACTTATATTCTCATTTCAAGAGGTGTTCTGAGTAAATGATTTGTTTGTAACACTTTACAATATGGTTTGATTTGTTAACATTACATTAGTTAATGTATTAGACTAATAACTAACATGAACTAACCATGATCAATACATTTGTTAATGTATTTATTAATCTTTGTTAATCTTAGTTAATAAAAATACAGCTGTTCATTGTTTGTATATGTTACGTCACAGTGCACATTAACTATGTAAACAAATAGAGAGCAATTTGAGCGCAAGACGCTCGTGTTGTTTTAAAGACAGTGAATGCGCGTTCGCGGGGCTCTCTCGCGCGCTCTCTCTCGCGCGCTCTCTCTCTCGCGCTCTGTCTCTCGCGCTCTCTCTCTCTCGCGCGCTATGTCTCTCTCTCGCACTCTCGCGCGCGTTCTCTCTCTCTCATGCGCGGTAATGTGGGTTTGGAATGGAATGATTCGTAACATTTTTATAATTGTAACGAGTAACGATGCAGCACATAAAAAAAATATCGGAGTAAAAGTATTAAACTCATCGAAAATATGTACTGAAGTAAAAGTGGAAGTAGGAGAAAAAAATAATACTCTAGTAAAGTACAGATACTGCCTTTTAGTACTTAAGTACAGTAGTGAAGTAGTTCTACTTCGTTACTATACATCTCTGACCGTAATATAGCCGTATATACACCTTCTTTATGTGTACAGATGTGATGTAATGACGCAAAGATATGCTTGAATTTCCCGCGGAAATCCACCAGTACCGCTGGAATTAAAAGTAATAATAATAATTTGTTACATTTATATAGCGCTTTTCTAGCGATGTGCAGCACCACCTGAATGATGTGACGGCAGCCATATTGCACCAGAACGCCCAACACACACCAGCTGATGGTGGAGAGGAGACAGAGGGATGAAGCCAATCTTATATATGGCGATGATTAGGAGGATGGACAGGGGCCAATGGGCAAATTTGGCCAGGATGCCGGGGTTACACCCCTACTCTTTATCGAAGGACATCCTGGGATTTTTAATGACCACAGAGGGTCAGGACCTCGGTTTAACGTCTCATCTGAAGGACGGTGCTTGTTACAGTATCGTGTCCCCATCACTATACTGGGGCGTTAGGACCCACACAGACCACAGGCTGAGCGCCCCCTGCTGTCCTCACTAACATCTCTATCAGCAGCAACCTAGTTTTCCCAGTTGGTCTCCCATCCATTCAGTGGGAAACCAGTCTTGTGCTACAGGGTGATATAAACATATAAAAACATTATTACAAGCTTACCATTGTAAATCAAGCTAAGGTAAGCAGATAGTTTTGAACACTGGCTGGTTATGTACTTGCTCAAAAAATTATTTGGACTGCAGCTTAAAAAAAAAACAAACACTTGAAATTAAATCAGCGTGATAAAAGCTGCCTAAAATGACAGAAACCAACTTTAGGAAAAAAGTATATGAAGTGCAATTTGATTGTTTAGTTTGTCTCGTGTCCATTAGATTACATGGAGGGGCGGGGTTTATGAGCTATACTGGGACCTGCCACCTGGGGGCGATCGAGGTGTTTTGGCTCAAGTTTTTGCTGCAGGCTTGCTTTTTCCTCATTAACACGAGTTCCAAATTACAAAGCACTCTTTCATGATTGAAAGTATTGCTTAAATAAGACAATTACCATTGTGAACACAAAACACCTACACTGGATGCCAAAAGAGGTAAAAACCGAGAGGAAAGAAGCAAAAAGGGCTCTGAGATAGCAAATTACTGCTGATGTCAATAATTTGTTTCTCTGGGCAACTTGGCGGCTGGAACCTTAATTGCGAGAGAAAAACACCTCCTCGAAAATCAGCTCTTTCCATCCTCTGAGAGTATCTGTCCACTTTGCTCTCTCTCTCTCGAAAGAAAAAAAAAAAGACAAAAAAAAAGAACTGGAAGAGGAGAAGAAAAAAGACAAATGTTGATGGGTTTTACCTCAGTCTAAAAATCAGTCACTTTTTTGGTTTGTTAACTCCACCAATTTACCGCAATTTGTCGTGAATGTATGCCTTACACTGAAGCATAAGTAATTTCCCTGAACGCTTTAGTCTTTCCAGCTGGCCTCACTCTTAAAGTGAATCATAGGGTAAACTAATCCTGACAAGTCCTGATCCAGGGTGCAGTGGACTGATCATAACGGGTGGAAGGCAAGGACGTGTCCTTAGTCGAGGTCTGGTAAAACTGCACTGTAGTTCAAAGGCAAAAACTCACTTTTCATTTTCACTGTATGGTGCTTTGTAGTGTTAAAGAGCTAGTTCAGTCAAAAATGAAAATCCAGTCTTTATTTGCTCACCCTGCAGGACTTTCTTTCTTCTGCAGAACACAGAAAGATATTTCAAACAGTGTTTCTATCCATATAGTGAAAGTCAGTGGGGTCCAAAACAACACTGGACCCCATTGTATGGACAATACAACACTATTCTCTTCTTTTTTGTTCCACAGAAGAACGTCAGTCATACAGTAAAGTGTAATAAGTAAATTAAGACGATTTTCATTTTTAAGTGAACTATACTTGAGTATTGTAGTATGTACTATGCAGCACCATAGGCATGTATAGGTTCCATTACTATATAGAGTGCAACAGTCGGGTTCTGGAAGTAAAACCCCCTTCATTTTCTCCATAGGGAAAGTGATTTTTAATGATACAGTGATCTACGAGGTTGTAAAAATGATAGTATATGCCATTGTAGAAGCCGATTGCGAGATATTGTCACAAATAAGGATTATATCAACCCAATTAAATATTTCACAAGGTGTTCATTCTTCGAAAATAGACTAGTTAATGATTTAGTTAGGTCACCTTTTAAAAGCAACCTATTTATTACTTCCCTTCCTTAGAAACCAAATAACGGTGATTTCTTGTTGCATCGCTGCATCAATAGGAAGAGAATTACAATAATGTAAAAGAAGTTAAGTGCCCAACCAAATGTAACACTGATCACCATAATGGTGAGGTCAAACAAATTTACATTAATTTATGAAGTCAGCTTATGTGATGTTCTCTCACATTTTCAGTTGCATTGACATTTCAACATTCAAGATGACTTTGGGAAATGAGTGAATGCAGCTAGAGAAAGATAACTGTGGACGTGGAGGAAATTAGTGAAAAGTCTATTAAAGGCGCAGTGTGTAATATTTATGAGGCATTTCTATCTCCATACACTGCGGGTCCCCTTCCAGTTAAGTCGCCATTTTGCGCCGCCATGTTTCTACAGTAGCCCTAAACGGACAAACTTCTCTACAGAGCGCTAGTCATTCTCTGCTCTTTCAGACGACGACATCTTTGTCCTGTGTCAGCCACCATAGCTTCTTTATGTGATTTTTACAATTACGTTAAGACTTGAGTATAGTTAACTAAAAAAAAATAAGTTAGAACAACTGTTGGATATTGTTTCTATATATATATATATTTATATATATTTTTAAATCAATAGTTTTATATGTATCCATTGTTTTGTGTCGTTCGCAGTGCCTAATGGGGTTGTAGATCTTTCCCTCACTAAAGCTGTGTTTTGTGCAGTTTTCAAAGACTTTTTTTTGCTTCTGATAAAAGTTTGTAATGTTGTGATTGACCTCGTAGCTGTTGGTTTGGTTCACGGCTTATACAACAAAGACTTTTTTAAAATCCCTATGGAAAAAATACTTCCAGAACCAAGGCTGCTGAAAAAGTAGGCGGGAACTGTCGCACTTTATTCCACTATCATAACCATAATGCTTTGCTGTGTTGTGTCAGACACTCACCATCTTCTGTGGGCACATAGATGTTGAGGTAGAGACAGTCTTCACTCTGATTCTGGATGTAGGTGGCAGCCACGTCCAAGCTGTCAGTAAACCACACAGGCAGCATGATCTCGGGCAAAACGCCATGTATGTTCTGCGGGCAAACAGGGGCGAACTGCGTGGCATTACGCACTTCCTGCCAGGACCCGGGAGCTTCTGGGGGCTGAAAGCGGCGGTCTCCAATTGGCGCTGTGGCAAAGGGGACGCCCAGGTACTGTTCCACGGGACCCAGGATCTCATTGTTAAGCTCTTTTTTAATCCCACGCAACTTGCCGTAGTTTGTGGTGACGGTGGGATATTTGCTGCCAGGATCAATGCGCTGACACGAGGTCAAGGCGATCCACAATGCCAACCAGAGGAAAGTAATTGCATGGGTGGCCACCGAATTGTGGGCATGGCCCAAATCCCGTTTACAGGCATGGAGTGGATACATGACTGTCTCGTTCTTTTCTCCTCGCTTCGCTTGTTTATTGACTCCCGCTTTGCTTGGTCACAGATGAAGGGCAAAGGAAAGTTAAACTATTATAAGAGAATAAGAAAAAGTGATCCAGCCTGTTTGAGTTTGTCTTTCGGGGAGCAAGAAAAGGGAGGACAGGAATGGGGGACAGTGGAAGGGTTGGGGTGGACGAGGGGCTGAGGTTGTGCTCAGCCCTGGTGAGTTATCGTGGAAATGCTATAGAGAGTAAGAGAGAAAAGTCTGTTACGTTCCATCTCCCTGAGCCGTCCTCATGGGGTCAGTTAAAGAGGTCACGCAGATGATTGCCAATCCTGTCAAGAACAACAAAAAGAGAAAGGGTTAGTCATCAAAGGTTAATTTAGGAGTCGCTACCCTTTGAATGCATGTCGAACACATGAATTTGTACCATGTTGAATGCTGCAACCTGGATTAAAGGATAGTTCACCTGTCATCATTTACTCACCCTCATATCATTCCAAACCAAGACTTTCTTTCTGCAGAACACAAAATAAGATATTTTGAAGAACGTCTCTTTTTAAGTCTAAAGCCCTATTTGGATGGTAATTGTTTCTCATGTGGACTTGCGCGGGTGGTGGGAGAAAAAAAATGACATTCTGGATTCGGATGGCAATAAAATCACAGACTAGCCCCTGTAAATGTTGAAAAAAACATAAGAATGGCTTAAGAATGAAATACAATGGTTGTTTTGGACCCCAGTGATTTTCATCGCAAAGTTGCGGACACATTTACCGTTACTCAACAAACATTTTGCGAAATCCAGTCATTGACCCTGTTGACCAACAGAAAGCTGCATGGTTTGAAAGTGACTTCTGAACTTTGAATACTTTTTGGTAATTTCATGACAATGTAACTGCGACTTTGCATGTTCGTAATATAATTTGCTCTTTATATACTGTATAGTGAAGTGATATACATACAGTGTGCAATTGGAGAGCACAGTATAATGTCTGACAGGACAGGAATTGTTGTTTTTCCATGACTTTGAAGGTGAGTGGTGTTTCATCCATCACTACATTACTGACAATTGACAATAGAGCTTTTTTGCCCTTCTGTTCTGCAGAAGAAAGAAAGTCATACAGGTTTGCATCTACTCTTGAGGGTGAGTTGCGTTGTCAAAAATATCGATATTTCGATATATATCGGTACTGAAATATCTGAAACTGTTCTAATACTCCTTTTCTGCAGTATCGACAAACCGATACGATCTGTGCGTTCTCACTCTCTCTTCTCTCCGACGGCGAATTGACACACACCCGCCTCCTCGCACTCGTTCATAAATCTCTTCGAATAGTGAATAGTGCTTGTATTGTGCATAATTTCAGTCATTTCCACAGGTTTTGATTTTTCATGGCTTATTGTAGACTGGGTAAACCCAGCCCGATCTGCCGGCGATTAGATTTCGCCCTGTAGCTCAGGCTGGAAACCTGTACATATTTCTGTCCTGCTTCTGTTACAAATTTGCAGGGACCAATCACAAACCGGCTTATCCACCTGGCGCGCTATTGGCGGGTTTAACACAATGATGGATAGAGAAGCGATGGACCGTTGGTCTGATTGGTTGAAGGACTATCTAATTGCATACAGAGTCATTTGAACTATGCCCGTTGATCACGCCTCTTGTGCAGTGGAAAATACAGAGCAGACTCCCAGACTAATGTTCAATCTTAAAAGATTGAGCTTGGTCTGGTGATAGCCAGACAAGGCTTATTGCGATTAAATATGTCAAATATGTCAAAATGCCGGTCTTGCTGAGTATTCAGGTAAATACAGTCAGTTTTGGAAAGTAAATAGTTGAGGGAAAACGCATGTTGTGTAACTATACTGGATCCGTGCATAAACTCTTAAAGTAACAGTAGCCTAATAAACCTGCTGCTGTCTGTCATGATAATCAAAGAACAAAAGACAAAGAGAAAATCTCCCACTGATCTTGACTAAATAACTTTAATTGTAAGCATTAATCTGTATTTAAGATTTACAATGAAAATGATAGTGTCATATTACATTGGATTACTTTCATTTTTGTAGTATTTCTTCCTGTTACTGTTAAAGCCATGTTTATTTCTCTTTATTCTATTGTATTTATTTGTGCTATCGTTTGCACTTTGTTTATTCCTTCTGACTGTGTGTCTTTTTTTTGTGGTAAATATAGTTCAATGATTCAAATAAAGCCTCCCTGTGCTGTGGGTAAGATATTACAACACAAATTACCCAAGTTATCAAAAAGTTATGAGCGAATGACAAATGATCTGTATGGCGGTTTTCCCCATGGTATCAAATATTGCTATTTCTCAAGGTGTCGTACTTCCAGTATCGTGACACACTAAGGGTGAGTATCTTATTTTTAGGTAAACTATCCTATAAAGTGTCTTGCCCACAATGGTGATAACTGAAGGATTTCCAGGAGGTTTGAACGTACAAGCTTTTCATTTCCAGCCCAGATCGTTCATGACCAAGCGAGACTGCATTTAAGACGGAAAACTGAAAAAAGTGGAAATGAAAAATTCTATAACACTTCCCATCAAATATTAATGTCTTTCCACGTTTATATGTAGCTTAAAAATTCAGCGATTCAGCAGTTCTAGTGCCTGCCATAGGGTTCTGCGTCTAAGCCCTGGAAAAAAGCAACCCTGCCGGCAAACGATAGCTCAGGAGTCTCGTTCAGAGCATTACGAGGATCCAATGAGACGGCGACAGGGAGACAGTGATGCAAAGGAAAACATCTCCAAACACCCACACAAAGAGCCTCTATCAGTCAGTTGTGACTAACAAACTAAAAATAGATGTTTTAGCTCTCACATCCTGAATGAAATCATCTGCGCGGATATGAAGTCTAATTAAGAGCCGCCGCATTTCGCCGTGAACGCATCTTTTGTTTTTTAAAGCCTCTAATCGCCTGAGAGAGCTGATTGATGCTTTAAAACTTTGATGTTCATTTCAAATGGAGTTAGCATTTAGCCAAAGGCGCCTAGCTTAGACGCTTAAGAATTTTAACGGTTAGCTAAAACAGAGGACAGGGATTTATGTGATGTGAATGGATTCGGTGTGTTTTTGGATTTGAAGTCTGGACAAAATGGAGGGCTAAAGGTCAAGCATAAGCAGTGAACTTTAAAACTAATGGAGAGCAATGTCATATATAACAGCAACGGACGACACAAATGCAGACCAGAGCCGTTATAAAAGGAGCACTCATAGAGAAATTAATGAGAAATTGTCCAACTCAGTATGGCTGCTGCTGTGGAAATTGATTCTGCATTGCTATGACATAACTTCCCGTGGCTCCGGGGTGATTAGTCATTAGCATATACACCTCAGGTGATTGGCTCAAAAAAAACAGATTGGCAGATATCAAAGCAACCGCCGCTGAGAGGCATGTGAATGCTAACAGAGAGCCGTCTCCAGGTATTACAGACCTCCTTGGTGCAGTAAATGTGAATGGCGAGCTATTTAAAAGGAAAACAATGCTTCCTCATCATCATCACCATCACCGTTAATGCGGCAACAATCATCATGCCGAATGGACTCCTCCAGTGATATTACTTTATCACCATCCTATAATAGTCTCGTTTAATGTGGCCATTAGCATTTCTAGTGCAGAGCTGTCGCCGCGTGTGTGTCTGTCTTTTTGTTATGCCAATAAAGCTATTTGGATATGAGAGCTATGGATTGGAGAGAGGAACAAACAGAATGAGAAAGATAAAGGAACAGAGAGAGAAAACGAGAGGCGTGAAGACATAGGTATTTCGCTCAGGGGCCTGTACAGGCACTGGCGCTTTAAGTACGGATAAATGCGGTAAAAATCCAATAGCGGCTCTGGTATAAATTCCGGTAGTCTATATGTCGTGTGGTATTTAAGAAGGTCAAACAGAAATGGGAAAGGAATAAAACAGTTGAGCTGCCTTTCCCTCTTATTATCGCACTATAATTCTTCCCACTTTCTTTCATAATAATTCAACTCACTACTGTGCTCAGTTTGCCTCCCTTATGTAAATGAAGTTCAATGTAGAGAAAATGTTGCATGAAGCAATGGTTCTCGACTGGTTTGGCCACGGGACACAAGCAAATGCATTTCTTAACAAGTGCAATCCCAGTTTACTTAACATACACATAAATCGTAAGAATATGAATCGTAGAATGACACCAAGTGAAAATAAAGTGGCATTTTGGGAACCACCAGTACCAATACACAACACTAAATGATCTAATATGAACGTACTAATATAAAACATATGGACACTGATTCTGATGAACAGAATGAATGCATGCAAATCCTTCCCAGCTAACGCACGACATGACAGTTATGTAATCTGTTGGTACTTTTTGGTAATTTCATGACTTTCTAATTGACAATGTAACTACGATTTTGCATGCTCGTATATAATTCGCTCTTTATATACAGTACAGTGAAGTGATATACATACAGCTTGCAATTGAAGAGCACAGTATAACGTCTGACAGCACAGGAACGTTTGTTTTTCTGAGGTGAGAGACTTTTTATTTCGTAACACGTTATGAAAATAGCATTAAGAGCAGTAACACTGACATACAGCCTGACAACATCTCATCTGACAGCAGATAGTGAATCAGGACGTGTTTTTCTCAGCCACTCTTTGACAGAAGAGTCAACAGCTTTCAAAATGTCTTTCAAAATAAAAGTCTAGCATCAGAAAAAACATTTAGAATTATGTTTTTTTTTATTGTTGTTGTTTCTTGCGACTTTTGGGTCACGACCCACCCGTTGAGAAACACTGGCATAAAAGATACTGTATGTATAAGCATTTAGCCTTTGTATGCAAAAAAAGTGGCTAATTCCTGTGTGTGAGTATATATATATATATATATATATATATATATATATATATATATATATATATATAAATATATATATATATACTCATCTAAAGGATTATTAGGAACACCTGTTCAATTTCTCATTAATGCAATTATCTAATCAACCAATCACATGGCAGTTAATTCAATGCATTTAGGGGTGTGGTCCTGGTCAAGACAATCTCCTGAACTCCAAACTGAATGTCAGAATGGGAAAGAAAGGAGATTTAAGCAATTTTGAGCGTGGCATGGTTGTTGGTGCCAGACGGGCCGGTCTGAGTAATTTCACAATCTGCTAAGTTACTGGTATTTTCACGCACAACCATTTCTAGGGTTTACAAAGAATGGTGTGAAAAGGGAAAAACATCCAGTATGCGGCAGTCCTGTGGCGAAAATGCCTTGTTGATGCTAGAGGTCAGAGGAGAATGGGCCGACTGATTCAAGCTGATAGAAGAGCAACTTTGACTGAAATAACCACTCGTTACAACCGAGGTCTGCAGCAAAGCATTTGTGAAGCCACAACACACACAACCTTGAGGCGGATGGGCTACAACAGCAGAAGACCCCACCGGGTACCACTCATCTCCACTACAAATAGGAAAAAGAGGCTATAATTTGCACAAGCTCACCAAAATTGGACAGTTGAAGACTGGAAAAATTTTGCCTGGTCTGATGGGTCTCGATTTCTGTTGAGACATTCAGATGTTAGAGTCAGAATTTGGCGTAAACAGAATGAGAACATGGATCCATCATGCTTTGTTACCACTGTGCAGGCTGGTGGTGGTGGTGTAATGGTGTGGGGGATGTTTTCTTGGCACACTTTAGGCCCCTTAGTGCCAATTGGGCATCGTTCAAATGCCACGGCCTACCTTAGCATTGTTTCTGACCATGTCCATCCCTTTATGACCACCATGTCCCCATCCTCTGATGGCTACTTCCAGCAGGATAATGCACCGTCACAAAGCTCCAATCATTTCAAATTGGTTTCTTGAACATGACAATGAGTTCACTGGACTAAAATGGGCCCCACAGTCACCAGATCTCAACCCAATAGAGCATCTTTGGGATGTGGTGGAACGGGAGCTTCGTGCCCTGGATGTGCATCCCACAAATCTCCATCAACTGCAAGATGCTCTCCTATCAATATCGGCCAACATTTCTAAAGAATGCTTTCAGGACCTTGTTGAATTAATGCCACATAGAATTAAGGCAGTTCTGAAGGCGAAAGGGGGTCAAACACAGTATTAGTGTGTGTTCCTAATAATCCTTTAGGTGAGTGTGTATATATATATATATATATATATATATATATATATATATATATATATATATATATATATATATATATACAGTGAGGAAAATAAGTATTTGAACACACAGCTATTTTGCAAGTTCTCCCACTTGGAAATCATGGAGGGGTCTGAAATTGTCATCGTAGGTGCATGTCCACTGTGAGAGACATAATCTAAAAAAAAAAGAAAATCCAGAAATCACAATGTATGATTTTTTAACTATTTATTTGTATGATACAGCTGCAAATAAGTATTTGAACATCTGTCTATCAGCTAGAATTCTGACCCTCAAAGACCTGTTAGTCTGCCTTTAAAATATCCACCTCCACTCCATTTATTATCCTAAATTAGATGCACCTGTTTGATGTCGTTAGCTGCATAAAGACACCTGTCCACCCCATACAATCAGTAAGAATCCAACTACTAACATGGCCAAGACCAAAGAGCTGTCCAAAGACATTAGAGACAAAATTGTACACCTCCACAAGGCTGGAAAGGGCTACAGGGAAATTGCCAAGCAGCTTGGTGAAAAAAGGTCCACTGTTGGAGCAATCATTAGAAAATGGAAGAAGCTAAACATGACTGTCAATCTCCCTCGGACTGGGGCTCCATGCAAGATCTCACCTCGTGGGGTCTCAATGATCCTAAGAAAGGTGAGAAATCAGCCCAGAACTACACGGGAGGAGCTGGTCAATGACCTGAAAAGAGCTGGGACCACCGTTTCCAAGGTTACTGTTGGTAATACACTAAGACGTCATGGCTTGAAATCATGCATGGCACGGAAGTTACCCCTGCTTAAACCAGCACATGTCCAGGCCCGTCTTAAGTTTGCCAATGACCATTTGGATGATCCAGAGGAGTCATGGGAGAAAGTCATGTGGTCAGATGAGACCAAAATAGAACTTTTTGGTCATAATTCCACTAAACGTGTTTGGAGGAAGAAGAATGATGAGTACCATCCCAAGAACACCATCCCTACCGTGAAGCATGGGGGTGGTAGCATCATGCTTTAGGGGTGTTTTTCTGCACATGGGACAGGGCGACTGCACTGTATTAACGAGAGGATGACCAGGGCCATGTATTGCGAGATTTTGGGGAACAACCTCCTTCCCTCAGTTAGAGCATTGAAGATGGGTCGAGGCTGGGTCTTCCAACATGACAATGACCCGAAGCACACAGCCAGGATAACCAAGGAGTGGCTCTGTAAGAAGCATATCAAGGTTCTGGCGTGGCCTAGTCAGTCTCCAGACCTAAACCCAATAGAGAATCTTTGGAGGGAGCTCAAACTTTGGTTTCTCAGCGACAGGCCAGAAACCTGACTGATCTAGAGAAGATCTGTGTGGAGGAGTGGGCCAAAATCCCTCCTGCAGTGTGTGCAAACCTGGTGAAAAACCAGAGGCTACTGTATCAAATATTAACATTGATTTCCTCAGGTGTTCAAATACTTATTTGCAGCTGTATCATACAAATTAATAGTAAAAAAAAAAAATATATATATTTTTTTGATTATGTCTCTCACAGTGGACATTCACCTACGATGACAATTTCAGACCCCTCCATGATTTCTAAGTGGGAGAACTTGCAAAATAGCAGGGTGTTCAAATACTTATTTTCCTCACTGTATATATATATATATATATATATATATATATATATATATATATATATATATATATATATATATATATATATATATATATATATATATATATATATATATATGCTGTTGAGGTGCACAGAGCGCCAACTTTCTGCAGAGTCAATAGTTACAGACCTCCAAACTTCGTGTGGTTTTCAGATGAGCTTAAGAACAGTGTGTAGAGCTTCATGGAATGGGTTTGTGGGGTTGTTTTCTGGGGTTGGGCTTGGCCCCTTAGTTCTAGTGAAAGGAACTCTTAATGCTTCAGCATACCAAGCCATTTTGGACAATTTCATGCTCCAAACTTTGTGGGAATAGTTTGGGGATGACCCCTTCCTGTTCCATCATGACTGAGCACCAAGCACTGCACAAAGCGTCGGTCCATAAAGACATGGATGAGTGAGTTTGGTGTGGAGGAACTTGACTGGCCTCCTGACCTCAACCCGATAGAACACCTTTGGAATGAATTGGGATGTCATTAAAGTTCATGTGCATTTAAAGGCAGGTGCATGTGATTTAAATTTAAACCCATGGCCTTTAGACCATGTTTACACAAACATGGCTGGCGCTTACGTTGCGACACCCCTCCCCCACCGGGTACAGTCAGATCACCTTTCTTTGTTCCTCATCCCCAAATATGCACCCCTCATCAACCGTGTGAAGCCATCAGTGAAGACCATCAAGGTGTGGCCTGCGGGGGTTGATTCCACACTCCAGGAAAGGTTTCTACACACAGACTGGAGTGTGTTTGTTTCTCAAGCCACCAGTGGCGCTCACACGGACATTGACTTCTACACCTCCTCTGTATTGGATCATATCAATACCACCATTGACAGTGTTACAACCCAGAAACAGATCACCACATACCCAAATCAGAAGCCATGGATGAACAAGAAAGTGCGACTCCTGCTGAAGTCACGCAATACTGCCTTCAGATCAGGAGATGCACAAGCCTACAGTACGTCCAGAGCAAACCTGAAGAGGGGGATCAAAAAGGCCAAGCACTGCTACAAGCTAAAGATAGAGGGTCACTTTTCCAACTCTGACCCTCGACGCATGTGGCAGGGCATTCAGGCCATCAGTGACTACAAACCCCCCCACTCCAACCCCGCAGCCACTGATGTCAACTTCCTGAACGAGCTAAATCACTTTTATGCTCGCTTTGAAAGAGACAACAGAGAAACTGCCACCAAGCTCAAACCCTCAGCTGACCCACCAATCACACTCTCCGCCACAGATGTCTGCAAGGCACTGAGCGCGCACAAGGCTGCTGGACCAGACAACATCCCTGGTCGTTTTCTCAGGGCATGTGCGGAGCAGCTTGCTGGGGTTTTTACAGACATTTTCAACCTGTCTCTTGCCCAAGCAGCTGTACCTTCATGCTTTAAACGCACTTCCATTGTGCCAGTGCCAAAACACTCTAACCCGAGGTGCCCTAATGACCACCGCCCTGTAGCACTCACACCCATCGTTATGAAGTGCTTTGAGCGGCTGGTCCTGGAACACCTAAAAGACTCTCTACCATCCACATTGGACTCACACCAGTTTGCCTACCGCAGCAATAGGAGCACAGAGGATGCCGTTTCCATGGCACTGCACTCTGTGCTCACTCACCTGGACAATAAAAACACTTACGCACGCATGCTGTTTGTTGACTTCAGCTCAGCATTCAACACTGTCATCCCAACCAAGTTAATAGCCAAACTTGGAGACCTGGGCATCAACACTTCAATGTGTAACTGGATTTTGGACTTCCTAACTGACAGACCCCAGAATGTTCGTTCAGGATTCACCTGCTCCACATCCATCACACTCAACACTGGTGTACCACAGGGCTGTGTGCTAAGCCCGTTTCTCTACTCCCTCTTCACCACCGACTGCAAGCCTGTGTATGGATCTAATTCCATCGTCAAGTTTGCAGACGACACAACGGTGATTGGTCTCATCAGCAACAACGATGAGACTGCCTATAGGGAGGAGATCCAGCACCTGGCCACATGGTGCACTGAAAATAACCTGCTCCTCAACTCCACCAAAACGAAGGAGCTCATCGTGGACTTCAGGAAAGAGTCAAGAGGCACACACAACACCATCCACATCAATGGAATGGCTGTTGAACGTGTCTCCAGTTTCAAGTTCCTGGGGATCCACATCTCGGCGGACATGTCGTGGACGACCAATACCTCCAGCCTGGTCAAGAAGGCTCACCAGTGCCTCTTCTTCCTGAGGACACTGAGGAAGAATCAGCTCTCCTCGGCTATCCTGGTGAACTTCTATCGCTGCGCAATAGAAAGCATCCTGGCCAACTGTGTGGCAGTATGGTATGGGAGCTGCTCTGTTGCGGAGCGCAAGGCACTGCAGCGGGTGGTGAAAACTGCCCAGCGCATCACAGGGACTCCACTGCCTGCCATCGAACACATCCAGAGGAAACGCTGTCTGCATCGAGCTCGCAGCATCCTCAAGGACTCCTCTCACCCAGCCCACAGACTGTTTTCTCTCCTGCCCTCCGGCAGGCGTTTCAGGATCCACCGGACCAGGACCAGCAGACTAAAGAACAGTTTTTTCCCCAGAGCTGTCTCTTTACTGAACTCAAACCCCCGTTGATCCACTTCCCTCATAAACTGATAACTCTCCTACCTCACATCCGCCTTCACTTTGTTATTTGCACTACCGACTGTTTATTACAGTAACAACTGTTTACTTATGCATTTTGCACTACCATACCTTAACTGGATTATGCTCATTTGCACTGCCGACTGTTATTTACAGTACCAACTGTTTACATTTGTATTTTGCACCGTACTTCTAACTGTAATATGCAATCACTTTCCACTGCACTTTTACACTTTTTTTCGGATAGCTTCTGTCCATAATTTATTGCACTACCTTAATCCACTGCCATATTCCTAATTTTAGCCTAACATATCATTGTATACCTCTATCTGTAAAATTCTGTTTATAGTAATAGCCATCTGTATATTATATTATATTCATAGTATATATCCACCTGTAAATTCTGTTTATAGTAATAACCATCTGTATATTTATAGATATATTTATATATATTCAGTACATATCCATGTCCTGCACTTATGCAAACGTTGTATATCCTGCACTTGCTGCTATTGCACTTCTGGTTAGACCTAAACTGCATTTCGTTGCCTTGTACTTGTACTTGTGTAATGACAATAAAGTTGAATCTAATCTAATCTAATCTAATCTAAAGGCAGGTGTCCCAATATTGGAAAAAAATACTATAAAATAAAATCCAAAATATTATCCACAATATCAATATGTTTTGATACAATTAAATTTTTTAAAATGTCATTAACTTAAGTTTATTTTTGAACATTTCAATATGATAAAATATAATAATATAATATAAACATTTTAACATAAAATATATGTACATGCATTTAACTTTGTATGCAAAATTATAAAAAATTGCCTAAAATATTATATATATATATATATATATATATATATATATATATATATATATATATATATATATATATATATATATATATATATATATATATATATATATTAAATGATATATATATTGTTTAAAAACTATTTACTTATAATATTTATTGATTCATAAAGTATTGTTATTTGTAAAATGTTACTATAATAAAAAAGAGAAAAAATATTAACTGAAATTAAAATATACATCCTTAAATTACAACACAAGCATATTCGTTTTTTAAAGGTACAGAGTTCACCCATACTGCATAACACAGTTAATAAAACTGTAAAGCATATCTCTCTCTATTATCCCTCCTATTATTCGTCAATTTATCGTCTCTCTCTCTCTCTCTCTCTCTCTCTCTCTCTCTCTCTCTCTCTCTCTCTCTCTCTCTCTCTCTCTCTCTCTCTCTCTCTCTGTGTGTGTGTGTTCTGTGGAGGGTAAAATAGAAGAGGATGACTCTGGGGTTCTGAGGGGAGTCTTGGGACCGTTGACAGGATTCTCTGGCTGCTCTTTAATTAAACCTTAGAGACCAAACACACTGCACAACACTCACACACCAATATTCTCCTTAAACAACAATACACCCCAACTGATCAGGAGAAAAGGAGTGACGAGTGAAAAAAAAACTGGAGGGCACGAGAGAGATTAAGAAAAAAAAACATGACAAAGATTAGAGATGGAAAGGAACGAAGAGTGTAGCTTCTGGTCAGTGTTTGGAAACAAACTAAAAGTAGCAACGCTAATAACTAAACCACTTTCTCAGTAGCGTGACAGAAGTTTGTCTGTTGTCAAAATTGGGTAGCTTTTTCAAGTAACAAGCTGCTTTTTTATCTTAGACTGTGTTGGGCAAACAGCCTTAACCAAACAAGCTGAGGCAATAAAGTCATTCCCTCCGAATCTCCAATAGCGCCGGGGTGTCTGATTCATTTGGTCCTCCATTTCGTTCGGATGGTTCTCGCTCATCAGTTCTCGTTCAAATCAGTTAAACTACTGTACTTTTGCAGTTTCTACCTGTATTTTGTATACATTTATATCAGTTGTGGTTGAATAAAATTAATCTGTTTTCCAATTTCTATCTATGTTTTTTTTAATTCCTGACAAATTAAAATTACCAGTATCAGTCATCATTCACAATTACTACTAACAACAACAATATACTGCAAAGCAGAACGTGTTTGCTTGTGGAAACAGCAACATGGTGAGACATCAATTATTAAGTAATATTATTTTAATAGGACTTAACTATTTGTTTTGCCAAGTAATAGGAGGCTAATTGCACTAACTGACTGTTTACGGATTGCCAAGCAACAACTTACTTAATACGCAACAAAGTGCTTCCAAATATAATTTAGAATTAGAATTATGCATTTTATAATGCATTTGCAATTCCATCAACAGTTAAAATATTGTACTTGTATTTTTTAATGTATGAAACAACCAACAGTTCACTCAAAAATCCAATGAAACTGCAAACTCCAATGCTCACATACACATATATAACATATATTTTTGATTAATATGCAACAAAGATAGTATTACATTGGTAGAGGAATACCAGTGTTGTTTTATTATTATGTATATACCATTATACTATTCAGTAAATTCACATTTATTTTTATGTATTCAGTTTTTATTTTAATTACATTTTTAGTAACTTTTTTATATTTCTATTTAGCTTCATTTATCCATTTTAGCACTTAAACATATTTATTTAAGCTAGTCGGCAAGTTTTTTTAAAGTTTACATTTATATTTAATTTTATTTAAACGTTATTTTAGGGCCGTAAAATCGATTAATCACGATTAATCACATCTAGCATAAAAGTCTGTGTTTATATATATATATATATATATATATATATATATATATATATATATATATATATATATATATATATATATATATATATATATATATATATATATATATATATATATATATATTTATATATATTAGGGCTGTCAAAAGATTAATCGCGATTAATCGCATCCAAAATAAAAGTTTGTGTTTGTGTACTCTGTGTACTTGTGTAACTGTTAATTATTCTTTATATATAAATACACACACATTCATGTATATATTTAAGAAATATTTGCAGGTATATACTGTATATACATTTATATAATCTATAATATATACAAATATAAATGTTTTATATATAAAAATAATATTTTTTTGTTTAAATATATACATGCTTGTGTGTGTATTTATATATAAATAATAATTAACAGAGTACACACACATATATTATGTAAGCACAAACTTTTATTTTGGATGCAATTAATCGCGATTAATCTTTTGACAGCCCTAATATATATATACACACACACACACACACACACACACACACACACACACACACACACACACACACACACACACACACACACACACACACACACATACATATATTATGTAAACACGGCCAAAGGGATCTAATGTTATTTTGTGTTCCGCGGAAAGCCATACAGGCTTAGAATGAAATCAACAAGAGATGGCAGAATTTTTGAAAATGTTCAATAATCAATTATAGAAAATGCATGATGTAAATCTGATGGAATTATTTTGGTGATGATAATGGTGATTTCGGGATAAAGAGACACGCGTCATAATTGTCATAAAAACACAGAACCAAAAACCCAGACGTTTTTATAAGCTGTTGACCCAAAAATTTAGCGTTTAAGGACACAAAAGTGGCATGGTGAAAGTGACAGGCCATTGAGACAAGAGCACAACACGTTATATTACACTGAGAACTGCACCCACTAGAGGGGAACGTAATCAGCGACATGAAATATAATAAATAAAAATGATATTTGGATATTTGACTTAACAGTGTCGGAATGTTTACTGCACACATGGGCATACTGAGGCACACTGAGAGTCAGGATCCCAAAATTGACCCATTCTTCCTGCTGAAGCTTCATGTTTTATTGCCTGTATCTACTTTTGTCTCCTTAAACGCTCGTTTTTTTGGGGTCAACAGCTTATAAAAACGTATTTGTGTTGTTTAGCTTGTTTGCTGTACACCTTGTCACATATCAGCTTTTAGACATTGTTCTGTTTTTTGTTATAAGTCAAAAATGACAAGGAGGCCGCCTCACAAAATGCAAAGTCAATGGAGACGGTTTAATTGTTTTGCCCCCCGGTGTGGGCGTGGCCTAAATGCGCTCTGTCTCTATTGGGTGAATGCCACCCAATTTTATACACCATTTGATTTGAAGGCAGCACTTGCTTCGCTTTTTCAATAGTGGAGCTTGACCATACTGTATTTATCTATTTTGGTAGCTTGTAGCTTAGCAGGCTGCATTTTCAAAACTAGCTACCCTCCGCTGCTCATGATGCATGCAGAAGAACACACACTAGGGTCCTCTGGCTCGTAACCCTGCTGAACTGCTGCATTTACCCTCTGACAGTTCATCACATATGCCAATCAACTCCCATGTGATGTCTTTCCCACATACCCATCTGCTATTCCGTTCCACGCTGATCTAGAGTCAGTCGCCGCAGTAATTAAGGCTTATGTCAGACTAATGAGCTTGTCACCTCCCTGATCGTGAGCCAGTGCGCGCTGTGTTTAATCAGAGGACTGGATGGGTCCAGCAGCAGCTGATGCCCCCGCAGCCGGGGCAAGAGAGTAAGGAGAGCGGTAGGACCGGAGCGGGCACAAAGTTGGCATGAGCGGAGCAGCCGGGGGTGGTGGGGTGGGGGCACTTAGGTTGTTTGGGTCTTAATTGCTTGATTGGCATTGTTACAAGGCTTTAATTGGCCAGTTGTGGCCGTGCTGTGTGCCCTCCGGGTGTGATGGAAAATGATGAATAGGAGAAATAAACAGACAGAGAGAGGCAGATGGACAAAGCAGGCTAAGAGTGAGAAAATAGGCCAGAGAGAGAAACACACAGGTTTATACTCGCGTGACAAAAATGATGTCATTGCGGAGTATGTTCACTAGACTAAACTAGACATGGTGTGCGTGACTTGAGCGAACATTTGCCGGAAAAATGAGGAAGAACTTATACTATCATACACAAATATATTTATGCTTTCCTAAAAGAGTACGTATGGATGTAAGCATTTCAAAGAATATTGAATATTGTCAAATGTCGAGTGGAAACCTTTTTTTTTTCATTAACCATTACTATTGGTCAACCCTTTATGTTTGTCTTGAAAATATTTAACCAATGAAAAGTATTACAAAGGGAATGTGATTAAACTTCATTGGATCCTCAAACTGTCAGTCAAAACTCATAACTCCACCTACTTATTTCATTAATGAAGTGCCACTCTGCTTGTTTGCAATGCAATTTTAAATAAAGAACAGTTTGTTTGAATAAGTACAGAGTTCTCTTTGCCCAATAAAAACTATATAAAGGCTAATCTTTTATGTATTTGACGAGCAGAGAAGAATGTCTTAGTCTGGTATTTGTCATCGAGTCATAGCCAATAATGTCTTAAATAGCACGATTTTGGCCAAATGACAGAAAAAACTGAGCGTTCACATAGCTACAGTAAACTTTATAACTTGTAAGTTGATGAAAACATAATGTAATGCACTTACTGCCTCAGATGCGGCCGTTCCAATGACGGACAAAACACGGATGTCCGATATTTTCTGAATTTTGCTGGTCAAAAACAATATTAAAGTTTGATGATATAATATGATGTTCTTCCACCAAAGTTTAGATGGTTTAGATGATTTTTCCCCCTCATTTCAGAAAAATAGTACAATGGCGACAGAGAAGAGCATAAATACATGATATTTATGTAAATATGACATCCTCACTTTATCTTATTCCTTATTAATGCAGACAATTCACTCACCCATTGGGTCCTATCATACACCCGGTACAATGCGATTCCAGGCAAGACGCAACTGTTTTTTATTTTTTAGTTTCAGCCTGACGCAGTTATCATTTTCACATCCAGCATGTCACATGCCATCACATCACGACCAGGTGTGTTCAGGCGCATTGTTGGCGTGTTGCTATTTTGAGGAACTGAAAACGACTGCACCATTGACCAACAAAAACCTGCTCAAAAGTCAATAGTGCAGTATTTTTTGTGTTATTTAAAGGGTATGTTAGTAATGTGCGCCTATAGGCGGGTGCACAACGCTCACACACTCGTTCCGCTCACAAATTGCGCCATGTTAATAGCGAATCCGCCATGGTGCAAGCGCAACTGGCTTTTAGGGTGCTTTCACATCTCTAGTTCTGTTCATTTGGTCCGAACCAAGGGCAAACAATTATACTTTGTAGCATTTTTCAGCTTTTTTGGTTCCTTTTCACGCCACACTGAATGCTTTGGTCCGAACCAGTTGAAACAAACCAAAATGCAGTCACATGACAACATCCACAGCACTCATTGGCCATGACGTATTTCCTAAACTGCGACTGCGCGGGCTAGTTTTGTCCCGGGCCATAATCTATTACATTGTTTGTATACACCACAATATGCAAACAATACATTTCTATAATGAAGCGCAGATGCGGCTTGAAAACACCGCTCTAATGCACTGCAAACGGCGAGCGCGCATCGCTCGTCACTTCAAGCGAAGATCGCGCTGTTCTTGTGAGTTTTCGAAAGTTGGACCTAATATGGTCATCAGACCAAATTTCTATGAGGCTCTGCACCTCCTCCCTACTCCAAGTTTGTCTGCGAGCCGCCATGGTAAAGTGCAAACTGTCAACAAACACTTCCTCATCACATAATGCACAGTGCAGCTGGTTTAGTCCAAAAATGATCAGTACTTTTTGCAGTTGGGTCTGTTCGAGGTCGGATCACGTTCTCGCCACAAACAAACTGTTCCAGAGATCGTTTGAAAGCGTATCGAGACCACCTCTTCAAGGAGCTCTCGGTACGCCTGTTTTGTCCACTTTTGGTGCGCACCCGAGTGCGATTGCTGCTTTCACACCTGACCAAACGAACCAAACGGGAAAACCAACTCTAGTACGATTCAACCGAACTAAATGAGGCAGGTGTGAAAGCACCCTTAAAGGGAATGGGAGATGAGACTCTGATTGGGTTATTGCATGTTATGCCCAAAACACACCCATGACTCATTAAGAGACAAGGTACAATCCTTTTGGACCATGCGTCTGGCACGCCAACTGTTGTTAAACTAGCAAAAGAGGATTTGGACACGCCCTTAGTGCACCTGCGCCATGAGCTTCAGAACATGTGCTCAGATCGTTGAAATAGGGCCCAATGTTAGAGTCGTACAGCTGCAGATCACGGGCATGGGTTAGGGGTAGGGGGGCCTGAACTAGTTGGTACAGGAAATAGTATTTTGTATTTTAAATACATATATCTGAAATACTGCCCATCCCTGAATGGCGAGTGCATTGACGTCAGTGGACGTTGCAGTGCAGCTCTAGCCAAAAGTATAAACAAGAGTTCACTCTGTCACACTCTCACACACGGTGCTTTATCTGAAGGGGGAACTGTGAGGTGTGAATTGGAGACGCTGTCTGTGTCTGAGACAGCAGATACCTGCAGCGAGTGTCAAAGGAGGACAGATGTGTGCAGGGGCGGTTCTGAGAAGCGCCCTCATTCAGACCCTCACGGTTTCGCTGCTGCTCGGCACCCTGGGAGATGACAGCGGTTACGGTGTGTGTGTGTGTGAGTGAGTGAGTAAATGTGTGTGTCAGACAGCCAACTGATAGCAGAGCTGCTGACGGCCAGGTCAAGACATTCACAACCTGCCGCTACCTTCTCCCGCCGCTTTATCTCATTTCTGTGTCTGCCTTATCCCTACATTGATCTGTGAATAAAAGACAGCAGATGGATGATAGGCTGAAAGCACTAAAATCAAGAGATCAAGAGAGAACTGTAATTATCACTCATTGCCTAGACAAAAAAAATGTAGTTTGGATTTAAATAGGCAAATGCTTTAGAGTCTATGATTGGATCATTATTGCAGTGATTATTATGTTTCTAGCATGTTATATGTTTGGCAACAGTTCTTCCAAACCTAATTGTGTAGCTTTTTCATTTCTTAAACATGTAGAAAGACACATTATGGCCATATTCCAGGATGACAATCTCAAGATTAATCAGGCTCAGATTGTGAAAGAATGAAGCATGAAGTCCAGATCTTAAATTCATTGAAAGTCTTTTGGATGTGCTGGAGGAGACTTTACAGAGTGCTGGACTCTTGCATTGTCAATACAAGATCTTCACCAAAAATTCACAACATTTATTTCCATCAAGAGATACATACATTTTTGGTCCAGCACTCTTGGGGGTTAGGGTTAGAATAACTGTTGCCAAACATATGACATGCTAGAAACATGATAAACACTGCAATAATGATCCAATCATTTACTCTGAATCTTTTGATTTTCAGCTGTTTCCTATAGAGTTGTGGCAATCCAGTGGTGGAGAAAGGAGCCAAGGAACAAAGAAGTAAGTCCAAACTAGGAAAAGTCATCAACTGTGAGTGATTCCGTGCTTGGAGTGTGAACAAGTGAAGGTACTCACAGTTGATGACTTTTCCTAGTTTGGACCTACTTCTTTGTTCCTTGGCTCCTTTCTCCATCATTGGATTGCCACAGAGTCTATTGTTAGTTATTTACATACTATATTTTGTTCTGTGCTACCTTTACTGCACACAGCCAACTGAAATGTATTGACTGCATGTAAAACTTAAGTGTTAATACTTTTTTCAGCAAGGATGCATTCAGTTGATCAAAAGTGACAGCAAAGATATTTTAACATTGTTACAAAAAATATCTATTTCAAATAAATGGTGTTGTTTTTTTAACTTTCTATTTAACAAAGTATCCTGAAAAAAAAAACTGTTTTAAAACTGTTGCTTGAGCAGCAGATCATCATGATTTCTGAAGGATCATGTGACACGGAAGACTGGAGTAATGATGCATAACAGGAATAAATAACATGTTTACTGTTTTTACTGAGACTTCAAATGTTCAAACACATTAACAAATCATAGTACTGTATAGTTAAATACAGTAAAAAAACAGTACAATCTCTAAAGCCATTTATACAAGAGATGCTTTATATGCTGTCAATGCATTAAATAATTAACATTTCAGTGCTTATGTAATCATATATAGTAAACATTGACGAAAAATGACAAAAATTACTACAACAACACTTTACAGTATGTACGATTATTAATGAGATCGAATTACCCCTACTTTTTGTGCACCCAACCACAAAAATAAATCTAACGTCTAAGATATTTAACACAAATGTACAGCCATCTGTCGTACCAATTAGGTACATTAAAGGCACAATATGTAATTTTCCACCACTAGAGGTCGCTTAATCAAAACAAAGCCATAGCTTGATGATGCCTTGATTTCGTGGAATCATGGGAGTTTTTGTCTTCCCTTCTACAGCCGGTGAAAAAGAATCCGACGGGACTCCGGCAGAAATCTTAAAAAAAAAAAAAACGGAGATCGAGAGTAACACGGGAATGATGTCGTCGATAGGCGACGCACAGGCACGATCCGTGTCCTGGTTAAAATTGCTTATTTCTCTGGATTTAAACATTCTTGAGAACATTTGAGATAATTTAAGTACACAAGTCAACAAAATATATCGTCGCTGCCCGATGAAACTCACGTATGTCCAACACGGTTACTTTTCAGGAAGTGAAAAAAACACCGTATTTCAAAAGCAGTTGAATGTAGCGTTGTCATACTTGGTACGGCATCTTTACATGTAACCATATTCTTGCCAGTGTAATGATATAATCCACAAAATTGAGTTTAAATGGACATACGTGCATATTTTACTGTAACGGTGGTCGATAACGCGTTTTTCCGATCATTAATAAGAATGGCCAAGTCGCGTTTCATATTGACAGAGGAATACGCTCAGTTTATTAAATAGCCTACGTCTTGGTTTATTAAATACGCTTAGTTTATTTATTATTAATTATACATTTATTAAATGTCTCTTGCAAACTATGAAGGGACAATGAATCAATACACTGACATGGTAATGCTAGACAGATACTTTGTTTGTACAGTCCTACCGTAATTTTGTCACTCCTAGACGTACGTCTGGCGTCAGGGGGGAAACGTTTACCTCGATGAAGGAAAGTCATTGTCTCATCAGGCTATCCAGTGCTGAGCTTCGATGAAACTTCACGAGACCGGCGAGATGCTTCCACAGGGCGGGAGATACTCGGCGTGATTGACAGCTTTGACACCAAATGGATATACGTGAAAATCAGATAACATGATTTCACAACTTTTCATTGGCCATTTAGATATGTGAAGCATTCTGTATACGGAAATGAATCTGGACATTCAATCCGTCGAAAAATCTACGGAAAATGGTTTTCATCGGACAGCAACGATATAACACAGTTCTAGTGGTTTTTGAATAGTTTAATCCAAAAATCGTACATATTGTGCCTTTAATATTTATATAGTTTTAAAGAGGGAATTAGCCTCTAATCCAACTGAACATTCAGAGTCTGTTTCCTATCTATTCCCCACATCCAGTCTAGAGAAAAAGAGCGAGAGATGAGGAGGATAACCTTTGTCCAGTCACAGGACACACACACACACACACAAACAACTGGAATGAATGAGTAGTCACAGTCCACCAGAGCACAAAATTGGAAACAATAGAAGAGGAAGAGTTAAAAGCAAATATTTACAGGGGTTTAATGTGGGCCAGGACACGCCGCTCTGTGAAGGGTCAGCGGCAGTCAGCGCCGCGCTAATTAGACAGAACCGTTACTCACCAAACACTCATATCTGCTTAATCACGGCCTGATGAAATGTGTGTGTGCCTCCATTAAACTGCCATTAGGTTTGTAGCCTTTTTACTGTATCGCAAATACCGACACCAGCACAGCTAAAAACGGGAAAGTGGCCACCCTAATTTCTCCTCGTTAATATTCAAAAGCAAGTGAGTCTGTAACCGTTGCATATTCAACACATGTGCCGCCCACAGCGCCAACACCCTCTGGCCAATCAGAATGCATTCTCAAACTCCAAACGAGAACAGAGAGGGGAGGAGAGGGGAACCAATGGAAAGAGATAACAAGATCAGCCAAAAGAGAATCTCATCCCAATCACTCTTACATAAAATCAGTGATAAATGGATTTTTGTGTGTCAGAGGGAATGAGTGAGATCTTTTCCGCTACTTCGCTGTGTGAGCAAGCCACTGTTTAGGCCCCAGGGTAGCTCACAGCCTGAGTCCGTTATCAATGATGAATGACCAAGTTTGTGTATGACTATGCGAGTGTGTCTGTATGCGTGCATTTTTAAGTGAACATGCAAAACTGCGTCGTAAAATATGGTTATGCCGTTTCGCTGTGCTTTTCTCCATTTCAATCATTTGGTGGCTGATATGTTCTTTTTTCTTCACTTTTTTATTTATATCTATCTATCTATCTATCTATCTATCTATCTATCTATCTGTCTGTCTGTCTGTCTGTCTGTCTGTCTGTCTGTCTGTCTGTCTGTCTGTCTGTCTGTCTGTCTGTCTGTCTGTCTGTCTGTCTATCTATCTATCTATCTATCTGTCTGTCTGTCTGTCTGTCTGTCTGTCTGTCTGTCTGTCTGTCTGTCTGTCTGTCTGTCTGTCTGTCTGTCTATCTATCTATCTCAGTCAGATGGTATGAGAAACGGACAGAAATTGCTCATGTATCAAGCAGTGCTGCTGCAGTCTGTGCTCTACTAGTCTCAGTCTCACATTGTGTCCTAACGAGGTGCTGGCAAGTAAAATGCTGGACAACACGGAAATCAGCCAATTGGAACATACACTACAGTTCAAAACTTTTGGGTGTCAGTTTTAATTAAATGAATACTTTTTATTCAACATTCAAAATAACTGGAAGTGATTCTTGAGCAGCAAATTAACATATTAGAATAATTTCTGAAGAATGATGCTGAAAATTCTGCTTTACATCCCAGCAAAACATTACATTTAAAGAAATATCAAAAAATATATTCAAATAGAAAACAGTGCAAGTGTAACTTCGCCAATTTTTAACCCGTTTTGTATTGTTACAGTGTCGGTAGTATGTAAATGAACAGTGTTTACTCATTCTCTGTGTTACCTGGACCGAGAAATACACGTTTATTTAACAGCAAAAGACTTTTGACAGATCCAGGGCTTTCATCAAAACCACAGATTTTACTTCCGCATTTTTTATGCCCGCCCACGGACAGTCGGATCGGCAGAGGGTTATTTAAGGGGGGTGAAATGCTGTTTCATGCATACTGAGCTTTTTACACTGTTAAAGACTTGGATTCCCATCCTAAACATGGACAAAGTTTTTAAAAAAAGTTAGACGTTTGATGGAGTATTTCTGCGTCAAAAATAATCCTTCCGGTTTCTCATAAGTTTCGGAACGTTATTTTTCGAGTATGGGTATATGTGACGTCAGATGGGGCGGAATGTCCTTGTATGAGCCGTACGGGCTCTTCTCCCGGAAGGGCAGGCGCGCGCGACTAGAGCGAGAGAGCAAACGCTTTAGGGAAGCCGAAATCAACAATGTCACCAAAGATGTGTGTTTTTGGTTGTCATGGCAAGACAATCATGTTTTTCCGGAGCAGCAATGGAGTTGTGCAAGTGTTAGTTTGTTCCCTGAATTTCGGCAACGATGGTTTATAAACAAGGTACAGTTCAACTCCGTATTTGTAGCTCGCCTAATGCTGAGAGATGGAGCAATCCCAGCGATTAAGGTTCACGGTCGTGTGTTGTAGCAGGCGGTGAGTAAAAATGCTTCAAATGTCTTTGTGTTGTTAGCTATCGATTCCAATGTTTTTCTATGTAAACATGCATAGCTCAATGAATCGCTGCGTGCGCTCGTCATTCTTTAGCTCCGCCCACACGATACGCCTCCAGCCGCTCGGCTTTTTTCGGAAAGACTAGGTACAGCGTATTTTTCTTTTATAAATATAATAAAACTAAATACTTTTCGGATATATGAAAGATGCAATACTTCTCTACAGGTACTCAAGATTGACATGAGATTGACTGAAAATGAGTGTTTTACCCCCCCTTTAACAGTTACTGTAAGAGTAGGTTTATAACTGAAAACTATATTGTACTTTGTCTACTCTTTAAACAGCTGTATGCAAAAAAAAGCTTTCTAACCTGTATGATACAGGGCGGAACTGACAGAACGGCACAAAACAATTGTTCATTGTCAGCCAGTTTGAAGTGACTGCAGGTTTTTTTTTTCTTTTCAGATTTGTGGTGCTCTCTTCGTATTTACGTTTCTTTGCAGCCTTTAGCCACTGCCTACAACACACTGGATCCTTCACTGGAAACGGAACGTAACTGTGAATTCTTGCGCCGACACCATTATGACTAAAAGTTAGTATTTCCTACTAAAGCAAAGCGGTATTTGACTCTGGTAAGCGTATGCACAGCCAATGGTGGGAGTGGCCTTGAATGGCAACATGCCCAGTGCATTATGGTTGTTGAAGTTTTCCTACCAATTTAGCAAAACGTAAGACAACAGCCTTGTTTCCTAGTTTTCTTTAATAAAAAAAAATGTTGAGTACAAAAATCTTATTTTTAAATTATTTTGAGACACTTGATGTGAATTTTCAGAGCACACATTGCGTATTCTTAGACAGAATAAGCGAGGGCTGATCATAGAAGTTCGGAGTCTGCAAGGCTAGTACCATACAAGCAATATTGATGTGCACTACACCCTCCAGAAACAGCATAATCAGGGGAACACTCCCTTCCTCCTCTTTCTTTTCGTCTTCTCTCAATCTATGGGACTGTTATCAAAGCAATGTAAAAGCTATGAAAACACACCCCCAACCATAAATCAGTGCTAAGTGTGTGTGTGTAGTCCTACATTTACATGCACATAATGTATTAGGCAGATGCTTTTATCCAAAGGGGGTTTGCATTGCATACATCTTATCTGTTCATGGATTTTCTGAAAATCAAACCCATGACCTTGACATTGCTAGTGGCATGTCTCTCTGTTTCTACATCCATCTCGCCATCTACATAGGAAGCCAATGGTAGGGTCCTAACTGTAGTGGGATGTAATATAGACAAGAACTGTCATAAAAATAGCAGTTTACACACAAAGTCCACAGGAGACTCGATTCACAGTTGATTTCAATACAGATGACACGTTTGCATTATGACAATCTTATATCACAATATAAGTAATTGTTTCTTGAGATAACAATGCTGTATATGACAATAAAGATATATTTGCTGGAAATAAGGTACAGGGTTACGGTGACAAACATTTATAGATGACATTGAAATTTCACAATTATAAACTCTACACAATAACTGCCTATGTTTCTTTTCACCGGGCTTGTCGTAATGCATTCTGAGATTACATTCTCAGCAAAGCATAAATGTGAAGTTGCCTTAGAATTTGGCAAAATGAGGTGTTTTAGGAGGCAGCATAATTTAGTTTCAACAGTCTTCGAGTTGGAAGCATGCCTACGAGGCCTTGAAATGCTGCCTCCATAGGCATAGCTCACTAGGTTTTGGAAAAGAGCTTATTTATTTGTCAGGTTCCTCCATCTATCCTCTCTAATACTGTTGGCTCTTGGTTTTCCCTCCACACCTTTTCACTTCATCCCACTTCATCCACCAATGCACTCCTTCTGATTCAGCCTCCATTTCCACACAATAACAGCTGCCGCTACACAAATTAATTACCATGGCCAATAGTGATTACTGGACGAACCTAAAGCTGAGGCAGGAGACAGGATTGGGCAGAAAACATTAGACTGGAGCTATATATATGTGTGTGTGTGTGTGTGTGTGTGTGTGTGTGTGTGTGTGTGTGTGTGTGTGTGTGTGTGTGTGTGTGAACATGTATGTTAGTGTTTGTGTGCCTGTGGCAAAGGCAGAGCCCAGCAGTGGCACCAGCAGCACTTTAAGCCAGAGATCCTGTTTATGACGCCAAATGATGTCTGCTCTGAGCACTTCGCAAGGGATATATGAGGCTAAAACAGTATTCGGGGAACCAGAGCATCCATTCAAAAAGCATCAGATTAATCTCAGTCTAAATAACTAGAAAACAGCGTTCAGCATTCATAAAGCGCTTGGTGTACATGTCAAGGTTTCCCTTAGAAAAAAAGCCATCATAAGATAGAAAAATGCTATAGGTAAGATGTTCATTTTCACAAATACTGATGCTTGGAGACAATTGTTTTATTTGTGATAAAACACTGAAACTTGCCAAATTGTGCGGACAGGAATTTTTGGCCAGTAGGAATTTTTGGCCAGGCTTTCATACAAAGAAATTATTAACAAGAATTATGAGCCAACAAAATATTAATAACGATTATGTTGTAGTCAATATGCTTTTTCCTGTGAGCATTTTTTGCATAGTAAAATAAAACCTGTAGCTGTAATTTGCCCTTTTTTTTTGCTAATAACTTTTGTCAGATAAATACCTTAACCTTTAGAGTTTTGTATTTCCTTCATATTAACTCTTTCCCCGCCAGCGTTTAAAAAAAAATTCTCCAGCCATCGCCAGGGTTTTTGATTATTTTCACAAAAATGTAATGGCCCATAGAATATTTTGTGGTATGAATATCCGAGAATGCAATCAAAAGAAAGAGCAGATCCTCTGCTTTTTTAAAAAACGAAATATTTTATTCTAGCTTCATGCATTTATTTTTTTATCAACACTTAAATATGGGTGAATTTCAGAAAAAAAGCAACATTTTGAACAAAAAGCTGAGAAAATCAAGTTTTTGTCAAAGACTACATCCAGATCAGATTCAGAGCGATGATCAAACACAGATGGAGTAGATTGAGTCCATCAACACCCCAAAGCTTCACAGTCCTGTAGCTCGTCCTGGGTCGCCATTTCGTTCAGTATCATTAGGCAGTTTTGTTTTATATCAAGCATTCAGCGTTAGTTCAGGCAGGCCATGTAGTCAAGCTCCGCTTTCAGCTGATTGGAAAAATTCCAACCCCGCCCATATCAGCTGATCTGATTCCTATGCACTCAATTGGCCACTCTCAAACAGGACGCCTTACTTAAGCATAGCTTTAGTTCAGTCTGCCTGCTTGGCGGCTTCTGCTGCACGTCCTCCCCAGCTCCTCCTTAAACTGTGTTTAACTTGATCAATGCCATTCAGATGTCATTGATGCATACTCTGTTCTAAATGGGGGATTTACTCTGCCCTTAAAAATGGGAGGTTGTCCCCAGAATCTGCTGTCTTGGCTTTTCATGGAGCTCATGAAAAGAATGGGGAATTTAGAATAGAGCCATAATGCCAAATGTAAATTCTTGCAAAATATGCCTAAAAGTTTGTCTATGGTGTTTTTGACTTAAGTGGACCTGACTGAAACGATGTTTAATGTTGATGATCATGTTATTTTACATATGCATCTGCTTTCATACGATCGCTTGTTTTTTTCCATCTTGTTCATCTGTGTTTTCCTCAGGAGATTCTGTACTCATTGAGAAGATGTGTAATAGCGCCCCTTAGCGTCTAACAGTGAAAACACGGAAAATTCAGTGTTTGGCAGGGAAGCGTTTTCTCACAAATAACAGAAAAGTCCGTGTTTGACAGGGAAAGAGTTAAACTATTTAAAAAAATATATTAAATAAGTTACTCATATTTTGCTGGTTTAATAAAAAAAGTGATTTTGTAATCATTCACTTTCATCTTTTGGAAAAAAATGTATACTAACTAACTAAACAAATGAATAAACAGCGTTACCTGGGACAGGGGGCGTTAAAGAAGCATCCTCTTTGCCATACCTTTGTTATAATTGTAAAATTTACAAATAGTTGGTTTTCCAAACCATTTATGCAGAAATGAGCTGTTCAATGTTTCATCAATTCCATCACAGTTCATGGAAGAGGAAACGGGCCACTAGCAGAAAACAAAATCACAGAACCACAAAACTCATCTGAATGAAATGAAGTCTTGCCTTTAAATTTAAAAAGCCAATTTAGAATTTAGGCATCGGTCTGTTTGCTCTAGAACACATTTAGCATTAGCTGGACTGGATTTACATTCGTGATTTGACAAACAGTTTTGTTGATTTTGGTCTTTATCCTTTTAAAGTAGGAATAAGCCATCCTTGCGTGACAAGAAAATAGTTGCCAAGATGACTGTTGAGTGAAGTGACTTGCTCTAAAAAAGGACTTAAAATAAATCAATGTCATTCTGTTTCAGCCCTGAACTCCCGGTAGGTAGAAGTAAAGCCCGTCGACATCCGCGGGATAATGTAATGTAAATGGCACAGACACGTGAATAATTACAGCCGGTATCATGGATCTCAACATATTGCATGTGAACTCTTCCATGACACCGTGCCTGAACGCACAACACCCCAACATTTTCATGTGCGGTGAGATATCACAGCTCACAGGTGACATGAGCAGGTGTTTGACGGAGCTTCAAACGCTCATTGCTCTTTACAAAAGAACAGTAGCTCTTCACCAGTCCATCAATGTCTTCGTCACGTCTATCCCTCTGTCGCTCCATCATAGCTTCTGCTACAGAGCCAGAGAGAGAATTCACCAGACACCCCACCAGCACTTGTCCTAGTTACATACATCTACTAACGGGATGATCACAGGGTGCTCGCTCTCGAAACAACGACCTCTCTCAACTGACTGAGTACAGATCTGAAGCTCAAATCCTGCGGTGCAATAAAACGCATTTGGGAAGCAGTATATGTCAATTAGCAGATATAAGAACTATAATATTAGACTAAAATACTCATTGATGTGATCACTTCAGTCTTCTGTGTCACACGATCCTTCAGAAATCATTATAATATGCTGCTTTGGTGCTAAAGAAACATTACTTATAATTATCAATGGTGAAAACAGTTATGCTGCTTAATATTTCTGTGGAAACCGTGATACGGGATTTCCAGGAGACATATGTGTCCCGTTCTTTAACGGTCCGCCTGGAAACAAAGATGCCGTGATGCCAAACCCCCTCATTGAAAAAGAAAGATATCATCTGTGACAATGAGTGCTTATCAGGATCAACTAAATGCTGGATTTGAAGTATGTGAAGTATGTAAAGTTCACGGCATAGACTCTTTAAAATACGTCCAAGAGTTTTACACACTTTTTTACGTGGAACAAAACAAACTGTGATTGGTTGCTTTACATGTCAGTCAGACGGGCTCTGGGTGGTCCTTGGCCAATGAGAGCCGCTCTGGAGTCCAGACCTTCTGCCGTCAGTCTGAAAGTCTGGCTATGCGAAACTATATAGAGGATGACTTTATGTCCATTCATTTGCAGCACTATGTTACTACAACTGCATAGTTTAATTAAAGAAAAACTGCAATGTCACAATTCCTTCCAGCCCACATAAGAAGAGTTTCCAAACTATATTTTCACCACTTTATCAGCACATTTAAATGAAAACAATGCTGTTAGATAAACCGCCAGTTCATTCCAATGGGATGTTCTGTAAAGCTTGTCTAAATTAACAACAGTAACCAAGGGGGCGGAGCTTAATGAGGGGTCAACTGCGAACTACAGAGCCGGCGGAGCAATCAGCACTTTCAGAAGCTTTGTATGATTGTTGTTTATTTAATGTATTAATAACATAAATGAATAATCTCAAAGCATTTTTAAACCTTAGGTTATGTATATTTCTACACATACCAATTAATTTTTATATTAAAATAAAGTGATTTAACATCATAAAGAATGAACTAAGATGATTTAACAATGTAAATTTATAAATGAACTTTAACGGGACACTTCACCGCTGGCAAAATGGGCTTTCATTAAAACACGTCTGCCTGTACAGAAGAAAGGTGAATAAAAATATTAAATCTACGCTATTCTACTAGAGAAAACAGAGGGAAAAAGGCTGTTGCCTTCCCTTTTGCCGAATTGGTAGGAAAACTTCAACACCCATAATGCACTGTTGCTGTCCAAGGCCACTCCCACCATTGGCTGTGCATACGCTTACCAGAGTCAAATACCACTTTGCTTTAGTAGGAAATACTAACTTTTAGTCATAATGTTGTCGGCTTGTGTTGTTCCCCAGTGCAAGAATTTACAGAGTAAACGTTTAGCGGTTACTTTCAGTTCCCAGTGTGTTGTAGGCAGTGGTTAAAGGCTGCAAAGAAACGTAAATATGAAGAGAGCAGCGCGACGGAAAATCTGAAAAACCTCCATGTTTCAAACCAACTTCAAACTGGATGACTACGGACACAACAAACTGAAAGAAAATGCCGTTCTGTCAGTTCCGCCTGAAATAAAACGCTGTATCATACAGGTTAGAAAGCTGTTGCCATTTTGTTAGCTGTTTAAAGAGTAGACAAAGTACAATATAATTTTCAGTGATAAACCTACTCTTACAGTAACTGTTCTGTTAATAACGCCCTCCCGATCCGACTGTCTGTGGGCGGGGATAAAAAAATGAGTAAGTAACCTATAGTTCTGATGAAAGCCCTGGATCTGTCAAAAAATAGTAACACATGGTACTCGCGGTAAATCAAGAAAACTAGATTTAAAGGGATAGTTCACCCAAAAACGAAAATTTGATGTTTTTCTGCTTACCCCTAAGGCATCCAAGGTGTAGGTGTCTTCGTTTCGTCAGTAGAACACAAATGAAGATTTTTAACTCAACCGTTGCTGTGTGTCACTCATATAATGCTTGTCAACGGGGTCTAATTCTATTAGAGTAAAAAAAACATGGACAGACAACTTCAAATTAAACCTCGCGGCTCGTGACGACAAATTGATGTCTTAAGACACGAAACGATATTTATGCAATTATTTCAGCTCATATCAGACGAATGCCTTCAGCTCTCCAGACTGCCATCACTTCCTGTGAGTGAGGTCAAAATTCCGGCCGGGTCATAGATATGTATACGTAGATTCCTCATTCGAGTGATCCACGCAGGCACTAATGAGGAATCTATGTATATATCTATGACCCGGCTGCTATTTTTACCTCACTCACGGGAAGTGATGGCAGTCTGGAGAGCTGAAGCGTTCGTCTTATTGTTTAAAGGAATAGTTCACCCAAAAACAAAAGACTGTGTTGAGCTATATAACAATCATTGGTTTTTTGGCTGAACGTATGAATGTCTCCAAACAGTTGCTCACCTGTCTAATAAAACACATTATATATATAAGTGTCTTTGGTGTTTCCATGGTTTCTAGCGGAAATCGAGGGTAACGCGGCGGGTATGATGTCATTGATAGGAGACTCACAGACACGGTCCGTGTCCTGGTTAAAGTTGGTTATTTCTCTGGATTTAAACATTCTTGGAAACATTTGAGATAATGTAAGTACACAAGTCAACAAAATATATAACACAGTTCTAGTGGTTTTTGGTAGCCTGGATGCCAGCCGAATTTAGCCCCGCCCACAATTTTTTTTGCTTGGGCAATTCGGTCTGGACTCGCTCCATAGAGGAGTAATTATGCCTGAACAGAAACTGTTCGGACCAATGAAATTGTCAGGGCGGGCTTTAGACGATGATGGACAGATGATCAACAGTAACGTAATCATCCACGTCATCGAAGGCTCTTGGGTTGAATTTGCTCTCATCCTAAACGGAGAACTTGTTTGTATATGCATTCACCTTCACTATTTCTCTCAGAAACGATGATCGTGTTGGTAAGTACTCTGTGTATCCTTAAATTATTTTATTACTGGCAAAGATCGTTTACACGCATCCTTTTCTTGTAACGTTACTTAATCCAGCGTGCGTGCAGACAGGGTTTCCAAGTGTTTTTGCAATGTCACGCACAATTGCTACTCAAAACTATAGCCCAAAACTATAACTTTCCGGGGTGTTCTCCGGAAAAAAATGGCATTTGGTTGGCAAAATATGTTATTTTGGCAAGGTTGCCTGCTAAAATTCGCATTCCTGGGTTTATATAATCACATAATTGGGGTCGCTTCAACCCGCGGACATGGAGAAAAACACGGACTTGGCAACACAGTGCAGTTGAGTTCTGTTGACATTTGACAACTAACGTTACGCGTCGCTCCGTTGCTCTGATTGGTTGTGGGTCTATCCAATTGAGGTCTTTCCTGGCTCGGTTGAAACACGCCCCATAATCAAAGCTCAATGGAGCAATACCAGACTCAAATTCTGACTAGAATTGAGTATGGCCACGCCAGGCTAGGTTTTTGGATATTTTAATCCGAAATCCTACATATTGTGCCTTTAATTCATCAGAATTGTTAATACATGTTAACTGTGCAAATGATAATGTTCACAACATTTGACTTAAAGCGTTTGGAATCACAAAATCATAATCCCCATTATAAGCATAACATTTGCCACCCTTGGTGACAGGCTTATGTTAAAAATTATATAAAACAAACAATATATTTACTTCTTGAACCCGACAAATGTCTTACGAATTACCTTCATTCAAACTGTTGTGATTACAATGAGTTAGTAATCAGCATATGCTGGTTAATGATATGCTGAATTGAAATTGCTAATCGATTGACAGATCTAATTAAAAAAAAAAGCATTTCATAAATAAACTAAACAGAAACAGTGCGAGGCAAAGACGGCGCAGCCAGTTCACTCCAGTTTGCAAATAGCAGAGGTTGTGTTTGGAATCACGAGGGCCGCTAGGCAGCCTTGGGCCAGGCAGGGTTGGATTGCCTCGTCATCAAGGGGTTTGAGCAAATATTAATTATGCCAGTCTAGGCTTGGAACAGTCGGTCTCAACGCCACGGCAATGGTTGATAACCACCATGGCAACCATCCACATGGTCATGACCTTTGCCCCCAATCATGCCTGCCAGAAGCCTGGAAGTAAACAAGCAAAGCGTGTGTGTGTGTGTGTGTGTTGGTGTGGCACTGGGGATGCCATCATCATACATCTAGACCACATCATTTCCTCACTCAATCTGACACTGAATAATATTCATGCCAGCACGTGTCTGCATATGGACGTGTGAGAAAGGGACGGGAGAGATGACTCACGGTGTTGCTCATCTTTTTGACATGTTTTTAGATATTCCGCCAGACTTGTCGACCGCCAGGGAGTCTTAGTTTGTGCTATATTGACTGACACTAGTGAGAGCTGAGACGCAACACAATCCCAAAGTAATCAACACAGATGCACACAAACACACAACACGGGTCCTACCACATTACGAGGTGCACTGTATCAGGCGTCTAATGACTTTGACAGAGGTCACCACAGTCTTGTCATATATTAGACAAAATTTAATCTTAATGATCTTTAACACATGGAACTGTGTGATAATATAAGACAAGACAATAATATATCAGAGTCACTGCTTCTGAACTCGCTGAAACATGATAGTCTTGAGTTTTCTTCCAGGAACGAACATGTCACAATATTCCTCATTTAAATAATTCCCACCCAAGTCGTGTGTTGAAACCAAGCGGCAACTTCCCGCAGTTTCTCTTGAAGCCAATACTGAAGTGACTTAAACTGCAGTTCATCGACAGGCCACTAGAGACAGACTCCAGAAGGAGCAGAATCTCATTGAGCTCATGTTAAAATGCCCAACTTTACAGCAGATTAAAACATGTTTACAGTCTGGGACAAACTGTGGTTTTGGTCTATACGGCTAATTTTGCACTTCATGACAACTGTGAGGGGGGTGAATTTCTTTATAACTCATTCGTTTACATTATATAAAGCCTTAAAGTCCTGCATAATTAAGGGTGTGGCCACTTTGAGTGACAGGTGGATTGCCGTTTGTCTGCCTCAGCTCCGCCCACGTCCCGCCTCTTTGCCCATTTTCTGTTATCCGGGAGTGACGCGCGATGACGCGCTGCCAAGATGGAGTCGGCCAGCTCGACCCGACTTTGCGCTTCAAAACTGCTCTTCAGAATCCTATGGGTGACGTCACGGACACTATGTCCATATTTGTTCACAGTCTATGGTTGAAACTCACAGTTATGGTAAGGATTTCCCAAACACACTCACAGCACTTGACCAATCACAACACACTGGTCCAGCCAACCAATCAGAGTACACTGTGCTTTTCAGGAGGAGGGGCTTCATAGAGACAGGAACTAAACAGAGTATTACTGAGAGACTGGGAAGAGAGGAGCTGCAACAATGTCAGATATTAGAGGTGGGAGAAAAGGTCGATGCATCGCGATTCGTTATCCAACCATTCAGAATCGATTCTGTGTTCAATTCAAACGGCCACTTCACCACACTGTGTGTGCGCGCGGTCACCGGCCAAACAGAAAAACCCGTTGATATGCGAACGTTCGTATGCTGGTGAATTGGTTTTGTTTAAGATAAAATGGACAAACTACGACCAGCTCAGGGGCGTCGCACCCGCGGGGACACTTTTCCCGGGTGAGAGGGTTCAACACCCGCACGCTTTATGCAGTTTTGCTCAAATGCCTTACAGCAGTCGCTCCTCCGTTTCTCTGGCCGCTCTGTGTCTGCGCTCGCTGCGGCTGTCTCCCCATTTCAAAAATGTATTTTACTTATTAAATGCAAAGTTTTTTATTTCAAAAGCACTTCTAAATTGAGTTCATATTTCCAACAAACGAAATTCTGACGACCACTTTTATCGAAGTGCTCAAGTCGGCTATAAGGCGCTTTCCTTGTCATTAATGCTTAATAGCACTCCTATGTCTCCGATGCGGAGGCCGGGACATAAACCTACCAACATCCGTGGCATAATTTTTGGAATTACTTATGGAATATTGCTGAACTTCTGCACAATGTTTCAAATGAATGGAAAATTCTGAACAAAGGCTTCGTTTTGGTGAGTGATTCGTTAAATGTCTCTAACATGACGGTTGCAGCTCAGCAAGTTTTCTCATGTGAGATGTTATGCGCACACACTGAATTTGGCTTCTCAGCGAGCGATAAAGTTGTTTTTCTTCTGCATTAGCCTTTGTTTTTAAGATTTTTTTCTGTCTCTAACCAAAGTAAACTTTTTTTTGCTTTAAAGACATTTTTTGTTAAAATGTTCTAAAGAAACTGAAAAATTGTAAATTGAGAATTGTTTATTCTTAATGATTGTTCTTTGCAATTGTATGGCTTATCATGTTTCATTAGAGCTTGTTAATCTTGAATATAACTTTGTTAATAAAATAAAAGTATTGAAAGAAATCTTCTTAATCATTTTTAATATGGCAATACTGCCAAACAGATATTCTAACTAAAAACAAAACACATATTAGCTCCAGTTTTGGTTAAAATGTAAAGTTCATGTATTTGCACAGCAGGATAATTAGTTACCAAAGATGTATGTTAAGAATCGTTTTGGAAATCGGATCGTTACTCTCAGAATCGGAATCGGATCGAATCGTTAAGTGCCTTAAGATTCCCACCCCATCAGATATGCAAAAAAATAAGGCTTTTTGAACATTCAAGCATGAAAACCTCTTCTAGTAGAGCCAAAAAAAAAAAAAAAATCAAGACTTCTTTAAATGGAGAGAGAAAAAAAGAAACCTAAATGCCACTCACTATATTAAAATATGACAAGACACACAATTCTGAAATCGAAAGTGAGATTGAACTCAAATATTTCTCAGCTAATTCTTCCAAAACTCAATGATCTGAGCGAGGCTGGCCACATTAGTGGTACTGTGCGTCAACAATCGTTTCATTTGTTTTTGCTTTTATTTCGTCAAAAGAAATTCAGTAAAAACATCTGAGAAAAAGCTGATACTGAAGGTGTGTAATTTTGGCACCATTAGAAAAAAATAAATGACAGATTTCCCAAACACGCTCCCTGTCTTACATTCGCAAGAAAGCATTTTAATGCTAAAGTGCGCGCTTTAAATGACAAATATCTGAGACCTCCATTAAGTCTGACATGATTTGTTACAAGCCGTTTTTCCTATTTAAGCAAAGAGCTACGCCTTAATCGGATGGCACTCGCTTTCCCTGAGGAGTTCAGGTTCATTTGTGTTTCACTGATGTACTTTGAGGTTTTAATTCCACCCCGAATTTAATGCGTCTGTCATTTACTTCCACAACCAGTAAAAATTACAGTGCAAATTGCTACTGTTATTCAGCTCTAACCCAGAGGTCCTCTGAGAAATCTACAGCCATTGGTACAGGAATGCCTGTGATTGCGGTATATTCGTTTTTTCATAATGTTTTGACCTTCATTGAATGCGGTATCGAAAGCTAAAATTTCCCATTTTGCTGCCTGGTGAACCTTCATTATGTATTAATAACTTACGGCCAACTTTTGAGCATTTGAATGAATTCCCTCCCTTGGAAACATAAATACGCTTTTTCAATTGGTTTCATGACCTTTGATAACACAGACAATCCCACTTTAGATGGAGAGATTCCAATCACGTCCCAATCAGTACATCACAGATGTCATGTGTTAATAACTCGAATGTCTTTTGGACAACGGATGGCGTCTGAACAGCGCTCGCTGTGAGAGGCATTGAGATTCTCCGAGTGTTTGTCCTGTGTGGGGTGTCATCTCACTTAAATTTTAATATCAGTAAGGTAATTTTCACTTAAAAGGGGCTGCGATACTGAACTCATGCAGTGAGGAGCGAAGAGGATTTACTGTCACCTGGTGTGTGACGGTGTCTCATAATTCTTGTGACCTGGCTGCTGCTGTGGCACTTCAGTTACTGCCGGGATCAAACGCTCACAGTAAACGGTCTATTAACCAGCGCAGGATGGGCCGACACGCAAACACACACGCTCGCTCGTATCTCACATCCTCCATCTTCGCTGCAACACGTACACCCTTCCACACACACTTTGAATTGCTCATCTGATTAATATTCCGGTGCCCACGTATTCTCACACCCCCACCTCTGCGTGCACTCTCACACACACACACACACACACACACACACACACACACACACACACACACACACACACACACACACACACACACACACACACACACACACACACACACACACGCGTCCATATAGAGTTAAATTACACACTGTGTGAAGCCATATTAGCTTTGATTATGGAAATGTATGCAGAGAAAGGCATGCCAGTGTCATCTCACTATCTCTCAGCCAAGCAACGTGTGGATGTGAAGTGTACAAACAGACTCCATCTCCCACACACACACACACACACGCGGCTAAATGACAGACAGCAGCCTTTTTATTAGCGCTTGTGGCACATCTGATAAATGGACTTCTTTATGTGAGTGGAAGGTTGGCAGGTGTATGTGTGTTTGTCTGTGTATGTGATTCAACATGTTCCTTGGCAGTAAGGAAACAAGGGAATGTAATGCCAACGAAACACAGCCATTGCAATTAATTCATGAATTAATAACCTTTCCAAAACAGAGTAGCCACACAGGCAGATTGTCTTTAAATGTAACATTTTAAAATGTCATTAAAATCATTAAAATTACATTTTATGTACAAAGGTGACTGATTTAATGTTTTATACAATTATTAGAAAATTTTAATTAATGAATTAATTATTTAATGAAGAGGAAACCCAACATACATTAATAATTATTACCTAATTTAATTAAATGTATTTATTTATATAAAATTCTAGAAATGGTATAAACATTAAATCAACACTACTGTATGTAAGAAAATAATTTAATTAAAATTTTAAATGCATAATATTACATATATTATAGATTAAAACTTAGATTTTACATACATACAAATACATACATACATACATATATATTTATTATTTTTTCTAAATACCTAATATTTTTAAAAAACTTTCAATTTAAAAGATAATTTAATTTACAATCATTTTAATATTTTAATGCAATTTCTAGACATTTCTAGAAAATGGAAGTAGCATTTTTCCATGCTGTCACATTCCTCTTTTACAAATTCACAATATCCTATAATATTAAAGATGTCACAATGCAAATTTAGCATTTAATGATGTTCTTTGTCGGTTAGAAAAATTGGTTATTAAAAATCGGCAATCAAAAAAATTTATATAGGCACCTATTTCAAATAATGACACCACAGTGAGGCACACACACGCACACACACACACACACACACACACCTGAGGAGTGTTAACGCACGCTGAGTGTGATCCATACACACATACTCGCACATAAACACACGCCCATGATGCGAATACAAAGCAAGCGCACACTTTTAGGTAAAGCAACAAAATCCAAATGAACACATTCCGCCTCTGGTAATGTTCTTTCTGCTGCTGACCAAAACATCATCATGGCAAATTAAGCTCGGTAACGACCTCTGCCTTTCTAATGATACTCAAATGAACCACAGAAACCATCTGATGCCTTTGTGTGTGCGTGTAACCTTGGTCACGGATCAATAATAAGAGTCTAATTGTTATAAATTGTGCTGTATTTGTGTGTGTGATGCCTTTGTCACAGATCAGTAATAAGGACGGGCACTAATTGCTATTACTATTTGTCTCTTTGTGTGCGTTTCTGACCTTGTGATACCTCTAGGGGGAAACTGCCATAGGAAATATCCCCTGAATTTAGCTTTCGTTACCTTTAAGCTCTTCAGCGCTGTGCTGCATTATTTGCTTTTTTTTGTCTAAAGTGTGTGTACACAATCACGCCATTGTGATAAAAATAGAACCACCCCGCGTTATTTTCCTCATAAATCTGAAACTGTCTCAAAATGAGGAATCTGCTCCAATGTGACGTCACACAGGAACAGGCCCCGCCCACGACTGCTGACGGAATCCACCCTATTAGCTTAGCTCCGCCCCTGAGTGAGTTAGCGCACCATGTTTATTTCCTGAAACTTTCGCAAAATGAGCCGTTCAAGAATCTGCTCCAATGTGACGTCACACAGGAACAGGCCCCGCCCACGACTGCTGACGGACTCCACCCTATTAGCTTAGCTCCGCCCCTGAGTGAGTTAGTCTGCCATGTTTATTTCCTGAAACTGCGTCTTAAATGAGCCGTTCAGGAATCTGTTCCAATGTGACGTCACACAGGAACAGGCCCCGCCCACGACTGCTGACGGACTCCGCCCTGTTAGCTTAGCTCCGCCCCTGAGTGAGTTAGTCTGCCATGTTTATTTCCTGAAACTGCGTCTTAAATGAGCCGTTCAGGAATCTGCTCCAATGTGACGTCACACTGGAACAGGCCCCGCCCACGACTGCTGACGGACTCCGCCCTGTTAGCTTAGCTCCGCCCCTGAGTGAGTTAGTCTGCCATGTTTATTTCCTGAAACTGCGTCTTAAATGAGCCGTTCAGGAATCTGCTCCAATGTGACGTCACACTGGAACAGGCCCCGCCCACGACTGCTGACGGACTCCGCCCTGTTAGCTTAGCTCCGCCCCTGAGTGAGTTAGTCTGCCATGTTTATTTCCTGAAACTGCGTCTTAAATGAGCCGTTCAGGAATCTGTTCCAATGTGACGTCACACAGGAACAGGCTCCGCCCACGATTGATGACGGACTCCGCCCTGTTAGCTTAGCTCCGCCCTTGAGTGAGTTAGTCCGCCATGTTTATTTCCTGAAACTGTCATGAGCCGTTCAGGAATCTGCTCCAATGTGACGTCACACTGGAACAGGCCCCGCCCACGACTGCTGACGGACTCCGCCCTGTTAGCTTAGCTCCGCCCCTGAGTGAGTTAGTCCGCCATGTTTATGTCGTCACCAGAGCATTTTACAGTAGCATTCAAATAAGAAATGTATTCTTATTAAAGCTACTAAAGTTATTCATTTTGTGTTATAAAAGACAACTATGAAGGCATCTCTCTTTAAAGTCTCAATTAAAGATCATAGAAATCAGTAAGATCAAACAATCTCAAATGTGCTGCTGCAAGCCAGAAGGGTCTGAAAATGTCACTTGTGAAAACAGCAGAAGCTGCATTTTTTAGGTTAGACATCTGTGGTGCTTAATTCAAGAGCAATGGACGTCAATGGGAAGTTCTCATTTAGATAAATGTGTGTTTGCCTCCGTCAGCTCCACGTGCAGCAGATCTCCCCGCTGTTTGATAGCAACTTGCTCCATTAACTGAGATCCAAACATCACGGCCAGCCCCTGCTCATTCTCTGTCGTGTTAAAGACAAGACTTCACTAATGTGTTGAATAATGACCTCACACACTTCCCAAAGTGTGTGCCGTTAAAGAGTCAGAGTATTTAAACATAATGACCAGGAATCCTGTTCCCCGTTCAATCATGAGTCTGCACGGGCTCCAGGTGCATTAAATTGATGAGATGTGCCGTCCAAGGTCAGATTTAAATTTGTTAGGGGTGTTTGAGGGCTCTAAAATGACCATGATGGACACGGGCGGACATTTCAGCTGCAGACTGCAGTGTTTGCCACCCATGCCACACACACACGATGGCTTTCAATTCCTGAGTGTGAATTTGATTTGAATTTCCATATGAAGTTGAATTTGAATAAGTGGAAGAGGAGTTTACCGAAGAGTCACTGAACACAGGTAATGATGCATTCTGGGAAAGTTTGTACTCTTCCACCCTGGTCCATAAAAGATGAATTATTAAGTATGATGACAAATAAAAACTAAATATCAATGTCCATAAGTGGCATTTCAAACATGGTGGTGGAAATCCAGCCATCCATCCACATAACTACATACCTGTCCGTCCATCCATCCATCCATCCATCCATCCATCCATCCATCATCCACATAACTACCTACCTGTCTATTCATCCATCCATCCATCCATCCATCCATCCATCCATCCATCCATCATCCACATAACTACCTACCTGTCCATCCATCCATCCATCCATCCATCCATCCATCCATCCATCCAACTACCTACCTGTCTATTCATCCATCCATCCATCCATCCATCCATCATCCACATAACTACCTACCTGTCCATCCATCCATCCATCCATCCATCCATCCAACTACCTACCTGTCTATTCATCCATCCATCCATCCATCCATCCATCCATCCATCCATCCATCCATCATCCACATAACTACCTACCTGTCCATCCATCCATCCACATAACTACCTACCTGTCCATCCATCCATCCACATAACTACCTACCTGTCCATCCATCCATCCATCCATCCATCCATCCACATAACTACCTACCTGTCTATTCATCCATCCATCCATCCATCCATCCATCCATCATCCACATAACTACCTACCTGTCCATCCATCTATCCATCTACATAACTACCTACCTGTCCATCCATCCATCCATCTACCTACCTGTCTATTCATCCATCCATCCATCCATCCATCCATCCATCCATCCATCATCCACATAACTACCTACCTGTCCATCCATCCATCCAACTACCTACCTGTCTATTCATCCATCCATCCATCCATCCATCCATCATCCACATAACTACCTACCTGTCCATCCATCCATCCATCTACATAACTACCTACCTGTCCATCCATCCATCCATCTACATAACTACCTACCTGTCCATCCATCCATCCATCTACATAACTACCTACCTGTCCATCCATCCATCCACATAACTACCTACCTGTCCATCCATCCATCCAACTACCTACCTGTCTATTCATCCATCCATCCATCCATCCATCATCCACATAACTACCTACCTGTCCATCCATCTATCTATCCACATAACTACCTACCTGTCCATCCATCTATCTATCCACATAACTACCTACCTGTCCATCCATCCATCTACATAACTACCTACCTGTCCATCCATCCATCTACATAACTACCTACCTGCCCATCCATCCATCCATCCACATAACTACCGACCTGTCCATCCATCCATCCATCCATCCATCCATATAACTACCTACCTGTCTGTCCATCCATCCGTCCAGCCATCCATCCATCCATTCACATAACTACCTACCTGTCCATCCATCCATCCACATAACTTCCTGCCTGTCCATCCATCCATCCATCCATCCATCCATCCATCCATCCATCCATCCATCCATCCATCCACATAACTACCGACCTGTCCATCCATCCATCCATCCATCCATCCATCCATCCATCCATCCATCCATCCATCCATCCATCCATCCATCCATATAACTACCTACCTGTCTGTCTATCCATCCGTCCATCCATCCATCCATCCATCCACATAACTACCCACCTACCTGTCCAGCCATCCATCCATCCATCCACATAACTACCTTCCTACCACTCCATCCACCCCTCCATTCATCCATCCATCAATCCACATAACTACCTACCTATCCATCCATCCATCCACATAACTTCCTGCCTGTCCATCCATCCATCCATCCATCCACATAACTACCCACCTACCTGTCCATCCATCCCTCCATCCATCCATCCATCCATCCACATAACTACCTTCCTACCAGTCCATCCCTCCATCCATCCATCCATCCATCCATCCATCCATCCATCCATCCATCCATCCATCCATCCATCCATCCATCCATCCATCCATCCATCCATCCATCCATCCATCCATCCATCCATCAAAACACATAACTACCTACCTGTCCATCCATCCACATAACTACCTACCTGTCCTTCCCTCCATCCATCCACATAACTACCTACCTGTCCTTCCCTCCATCCATCCACATAACTACCTTCCTGTCCTTCCCTCCATCCATTCACCCATCCATCCATCCATCCATCCATCCATCATCCACATAACTACCTACATATCCAGCCATCCATTCATCCATCTATTCAAGCTAAAGTTGTTCAAAGTTCTTGATCTTTTTTTTTTTTACAAAACTTGCAAACAAAGCTTTGCCAAGCTTACATTCGAAGTTTGTCTTGACAAAATCTGCTTTTCTAGAGACAGTTTTTAAAATTGTATTTCTTCTACCTTGCATTCTAATTTGAATTTCAATTCTGCACCCAGAGCCTCAATTCAAATGCTATTAGCATTTTAGGAATTAAATTGGATTTTAAAAGTCATTCTCAATTCAATTCTGAATGTTCTACAAGCTTGGCACATACACACGCCCACACACAGCCCACACGTCGCAAAACTATGGCAACTGCCCTCAGCATCAGAACAGATGTTACATGTCAGAACAGGCCTGTGTCAAAACGGTAAACTAACCGTTGAAGTAACTCGAGCATTTTATGGTGCAAGTGTCCATTTGTAGATGCTAGTCAGTGAAAGTATAGAAATGTAACCTGTAGAAGTTCATGAAACACAAGTTAGCATGGCTAGACTGCTGTCACATCTATTAAAGTGCCCCTATTATGGGATTTTAAAGGTTCCTAATTTTGTTTTAGAGTCTCATACATTAAGTTTATGCATCCAAGGTCTAAAAACACTTACATTTTCTCATAATATACATTGCAGATCCCCTCATTCCTAAAAGAGTCTGAAAACAGTTTGTTCAAAGATTCAGTCTCTCTAAACCAGGGGTGTCCAATCCTGCTCCTGTAGGGCCACTGTCCTGCAGAGTTTAGCTCCAACCCCCATTAAACACACCTGAACCAGTTAATCGAGGTTTTATAAGCATACTAGAAACTTCTAAGCAGGCATGCTGAGGCATGTTGAAGCTAAACTGTGCAGGACAGTGGCCCTCCAGGACCGACTTTGGACACCCCTGCTCTAAACCCTCCTTTCTGAGAGCCTACTCTGCTCTGATTGGTCAAACAGTCCAGTCTGTTGGGATTGGTCTACTCTGCTCTGATTGGTCAAACAGTCCAGTCTGTTGGGATTGGTCTACTCTGCTCTGATTGGTCAAACGGTCCAGTCTGTTGGGATTGGTCTACTCTGCTCTGATTGGTCAAACGGTCCAGTCTGTTGGGATTGGTCTACTCTGCTCTGATTGGTCAAACGGTCCAGTCTGTTGGGATTGGTCTACTCTGCTCTGATTGGTCAGATAGTCCAGTCTGTTGGGATTGGTCTACTCTGCTCTGATTGGTCAGATAGTCCAGTCTGTTGTGATTGGTCTACTCTGCTCTGATTGGTCAGATGGTCCAGTCTGTTGGGATTGGTCTACTCTGCTCTGATTGGTCAGATAGTCCAGTCTGTTGTGATTGGTCTAATCTGCTCTGATTGGTCAGATGGCCCAGTCTGTTGGGATTGGTCTACTCTGCTCTGATTGGTCAGATGGCCCAGTCTGTTGGGATTGGTCTACTCTGCTCTGATTGGTCTGACGGTCCAGTCTGTTGGGATTGGTCTACTCTGCTCTGATTGGTCAGATGGCCCAGTCTGTTGGGATTGGTCTACTCTGCTCTGATTGGTCAGATGGCCCAGTCTGTTGGGATTGGTCTACTCTGCTCTGATTGGTCAGATGACCCAGTTTTTTGGGATTGGTCTGCCACTTACAGCGATTATCAGAAACAAAACGCCCATTATCATATCTGAATTTCAGCTTTGGATGTTCCTCGGCGCTTGATACACACAGGAAGTAACAGGAAGTGTGACTGGAAGTACTGACAACTGATTTCAGCAGTTCAGAATTAATTCTTTCTTTTAGGAGACAATGGCTGCATCTGCACACTTCTCCACCATATAGTAGGAGAAAAACATGTCGCCTATGTCCAAACTCACAGTATACACAAAAAGCGTACTTTTTTAGCGGTCATGAAGTAATTACTTATTCAAAATAAGTACCTACTCAAGAGAGTATGCATTTCGGACGCAGCCAATAACTTTATTTGTAGTGCACTTTAGTGAACTCTGCAGACCTTTTACCTTTCCAAACACACTGCATGAATGATTATTTTCAACAAAGCATAATAGGGGCACAGTTCTCTCTCTCTCTCTCTCTCTCTCTCACACACACACACACACACTCAATAATATACCCGCCTCTCGGTCATAAACGCACTCAGAGTTATTAAGTTCTTAGCTCGTCGTCTCCTCTGACCCTGCAAACCTTTCGATATACCGCGGCGGGACACCCTCTAGTCACCGGTGGTAACAGAGATATAAAAACCCAAGCCGGCGTGACACTTATCGCTGCCTCCTAACAAAGTTTTTTCAGCTGAGTGCATGGGGAAAGAGAGGGATATGGCACTTCGGATCAATAAAGACATCTGTTTATTAGATAGAGCGGCGCTGTGACATGGTTTAGCTGGGGAGTGCAGCGCTGGGGTGTAATATTATAGATGTTCCCCTGCTGAGAGCTGACAAGACACACGGTGGCCCGGAGTTATATGAGCACTGCAAATTTATTCAGTTAGAGAACATGCAGGGAGAGAAGGTGTGAGATGGAGGGAAAAATAGATAGAGAGAGAGAGAGAATGGATGAGGCTGAGAAAGAGAAGATATTGGGTGTTAGCAAAACTACAGAAAACTTTTATATGAGCTTGTTAGAGTTTGCACGACGCACACAGAACACAGCTCTACACATCTGCACATCTTTACTCGTCTGCTTTTTATTATTTGAGAATTCTCTCCATTAGCAATAAGAGTAAAAAAAATCTGAATACGAGGCTCCTGCACCTTTTGCCAGTGTATTTTCAGGATTTTTTTTCTGCCATAACTACAATATATATATATATATATATATATATTTATTATGGTGATATATATGGTGATATATATCGTTACCATGTCGATTCTCTTTACATTTTCAGTTATATTTGATTTGTTTTAATAAAACAAAACAAATATAACATATATTTATTATATATTTTACACATTTACTACAGTTGTATCTAATGGTGTATGTACTAGCACAGAAAAAGAATAAACACTTCTGTTCAAAGGTTTGGGGTCGGTAACATTTTAAGAAGACAGAAGTTTCTTCTGCTCACCAAGGCTGCATTTATTTGATCATAAATACAATAAAAACAGTAATATTGTAAATAGGCATGTGCCAGTATCAAATTTTTATGTTGCGGTTAATTGCTGAAGCTTTTATCACGGTATTGACATTTGTTGCAAAGAAAGTGTTGTCATACTATAACAGGTTTAATAACTTTCTTATGACAAAAAGAACCAAACATTTAAATACAATAAAGCAATACACAAAATGTATAAAGTAAACAAATATTTAAAACAGATTAAAGTGCAAAAGAATTAAAAAGAACAATAGGTAACACTTTACAAAAAGGTCTCCCTAGTTAATGCATTAACATTAACAAAGAGCGAATAGCTCAATTTTTACATAAGTTATTATTCTTTGATAATGTTAGTTAAAAAAAGCAACTGTTAGTGTTAGCTCAGGTCCATTAAATAATACAGTTACAACTTTTGATTTTAATAATGTGTTATTAAATGCTGAAATGTACATTTAACTAAGATGAATAAATGCTTTAGAAGTATTTTTCATTTCTCTTTGACGTATTGTTCATTTTAACCGGTTGAAGGGTAAAGTATTCTTAAAATGCATTCTGAATAATTCATAAGAAATAATTATTCAAGGTATTTTGAAGTGCCCACGATAACAATATTGTGCATGTTCATTATTGCGGTATATCGTATTACCGTACACCGGCACATGTCTAATTGTAAATTATTCAAATCAAAAGTTGCATCTGTTAAAGTGCCCCTATTATGCTTTTTCAAATATTACCATTCATGCAGTGTGTAATCGCTGTTTGGGAAGGTAAAAGGTCTGCAGAGTTTTAAAGATCAAAGTGCATTGCAAATAAAGTTATTGTCTCATAAGAGAAAAACTAGATTCTGAACTGTTGAAATAAGTCATCAGCAATTCCAGTCTCAACATGTCTACTTTGACTCTCAAACACTGTAGTTGTAGCTGAGACTGTAAGAGTTCGGTTCATGTTGTCAACATGTGAAGAAGATGCCGTTTTCATCGCTGAGAATCTACTTTGCTGCACTTTAAACGCATTAGGACTCACACTGGAATTGATACAGTAAAACCGACGCCATCGCCACTGTTCGTATCGCTGTGTATCAAGAGCTGAGGAAGATCCAGAGCTGAAATTCAGACATGATAATGGGCATTTAGTTTCCGTCATGTACTGTAAGAGATAGACTAATCACAACAGACTGGGTCATCAGACCAATCAGAGCAGAGTAGACCAATCACAACAGACTGGACCATCTGACCAATCAGAGCAGAGTAGACCAATCACAACAGACTGGGTCATCAGACCAATCAGAGCAGAGTAGACCAATCACAACAGACTGGGTCATCAGACCAATCAGAGCAGAGTAGACCAATCACAACAGACTGGGCCGTCTGACCAATCAGAGCAGAGAAGACCAATCACAACAGACTGAACCATCTGACCAATCAGAGCAGAGTAGACCAATCACAACAGACTGGGCTGTCTGACCAATCAGAGCGGAGTAAGCTCGCGGAACGGAGGGGTTTAGAGAGACCGAATCCTTTATCGAGCCGTTTGAGACACTGTGAGAAAAGAGCTGATGCTTTAATGTACATTATGAGAAGAATAAAATATTGATTCATGTAAACCTATTGTAGGAGACGACAAAACAAAATTAGGAACCTTTAAAATAATAGGGGCACTTTAATATTATTAAATGGACCTGAGCTAATATGAACTAAAAACGAACAGTTTTTATTAACTAACGGTAACAAAGATTAATAAATACTGTAACAAATGTATTTCACATTGTTAGTTAAGGCATTAAATAACATTAACAAATGAAAGTGTTACCAAATATTGTAAAAAAGCTGAATGTTCAGCATCATTACTCCAGTCTTCAGTGTCACATGATCCTTCAGAAATCATTCTCATATGAGGATTTGCTGCACAAGAAACATTTATTATTATTATTATTATCAATTATCAGCTTAATTTCTTTTGTGCAAACCGATAAATTTTTCTGAATTCTTTAATGACTATGAGCAGCAATTAATTGAAACAGAAATCTTTTGTAAAATCTCAACTTTTGAGCAGCAGTGTGCATCTTCCAGTCACTATATCATGTCATGCAACAGTAGCACATCTTGCAGAGCAAATTGGCTACAAGCATCTTCGAAAACTGGCTCAGCTTCAAATATAATTACTGCGCATAGTTTTCAGACGACAACGAGAAATTCTAAGACGGCATCTATTAAATGCCCTTTTCTACCGCAGAGTTTGACATTCTGGCTTCCGGCAGCCATTCAGCAGAACAGAGAACTCCATTCACAGTACCAAGCGTCTGACACCAGACCTAAAACTATCTGCAGAGGAAAAGTAAGCAGAAAGCAACTTCTGGCAGAGACCTGGCACGCATTGTAGCGATCGCGGCCCATTCATGCCATGCGGCTGGGAGAATGCCCACCGGAGTTCGACTCCAAATAAGAGGAGGCATCATTGAGACAAATGCACACTGCTGTTCAGATGCAGGCGGCCATAGATCACAGCGCTTGTGGCTGTTTTATCTACTGCGTTATTATATTAAACTGAATCAAAGGCCCTCGTGTAATGAAATGCCAGCCTGTGTATCGGCTTTAATGACGTTTGTTCGTCAGCTAGCGAATCGGCGCGAAAGCGTATGTGTTTTTCTAAATCGGTATCTGAAGATGGCCTATTTCAAGAGAAGCACAAGACGCTACTCTCTAAATATTTTCTTTTCCCCCCAGATCCTGTCTGAACACAACTTGTGAATGTCATTACAAACACTCCGTCTACACAGTATTAAAATATCTCCCTCTCTCAGGCTTTCTTCCTGATTCATAGCGGAGTATACAAAGACAAAAACTTTTAGTCGTTTATAGCATGCAACTTCCTCCGAAATAATGAGCTACCATAAATTTAAGCTTGCGAAAAAGGAAAAAAAACACACAAAATAATGGCAGAGGACTAGCACAAAGCACTCAAGATGGCAAAATCTCTGCAATTTGAGCGTCGCAGGGAACGGGTGTGATTTACAAACCCATTTGGCTGTAGTTTTACGCGGGCGATTGGTTTTATATTTTGACAGGATTCCAGCATTGATCGGGAAAATGAAAAATGCAAAAATGGAAGGCGCGTTTTGATGTATTGTAACTATAATCCGCCGAGATGCCGTGGACGTACAGAAGCTTCAGAGTTATGCAATTATAATAGCTAAATGCATAATCATTGTGCTCCTGGATAATGGAGAGTGCTGATATAGTCTTTAGACCATGTGTGTGTGTGTGTGTGTGTGTAAATGTCTTCTGATGGCTTGTTTTCTCAGCGGCCGCACAAAAGATCCATTGCTCTGAGCGTGCAGACAGGGGGTGGCCATGGCAACACAGCCATTAAAGACCCATTGAAGAAAATGCCACGAAGTACGAGAAAACACATCAAAACGTGCACACACACACACTAGCCACCAAAGCATTTAGAGAAAATAATAGACTTCAAAATCTTGTGTGCACATAGTTCACGCTTACACACAAGCCTGAGCCCTTGTAACGCATTAAACAACTGTGTACACCTGACGCATTCCCGGGTCTGTTTGAACCGTGTGGAATATTAGCCTATAAAACAGTCATAACTTAATACTTTTCAACTAAAACCTGATCAGTAACTTCTCATTAATGAGTAAATGTGCAAAAATGTTAAATGTTACCATGTTTTTACCATGTAATTTTTATTAATTACATTTAAAATTCGAACTACAGCAAAAACCAGTGTGATGCAAGAAAATATGTTTTATTAATATTTAGGAGAAATAGTTTTTGAATATATCATTATATAACATGTATCACAGAATTACCAGTATGAACTCTAGATGACTAGAGTTAACTTATAACTCATGACTGCTCAAAACAGAAGCGCGATATTTATGAAAACAAAACTACTCTGGAATGTTTTCAAACTATTTTTTTTATTTTATATTCATAAACTTTTACTTTCCAATGAAAAATAACCATATCTCCTTTTCATGCTACAATGGTTCATCAATTGGTGGAAGCAGAGTGAAAAGTGGACTATTTGAACTTTTGATTTATGAAAAAACATTAATTTAATATGTAAATGTATTTGAATTCTACAATTATTGCGTGTGTATGAACAAGCATGCTTATTAAAGGCACAATATGTAAGGTTTTGTATTAAAATATCCAAAAACCACTAACAATGTTATATATTTTGTTGACTTGTGTACTAATTATCTCAAATGTTCCCAAGAATGTTTAAATCCAGAGAAATAAGCAATTTTAACCAGGACCTAGCCTATCAATGACATCATACCCCCGCGTTACCCTCGATTTTATTTTAGTTTTTTTTTTTTTTTTTGAAAGTGGGGACAATAAATATTCAAATATTCAACTACATTACTGATCAGCTCATTTCAATTATCATTGTCAAAATTAAGAGATAAAAAGTAAAAAAAAAATACGACGAAAATACGACATGCTAAGTCATAATTATAAGATAAAATGTTGCCAATATGATTTTAAAAGCCCTCATTATTAGATAAAAAGTCTAAAATATGACATGCTAAGTCATTGTGAGATGAACAGTTGAAATTATGACTAAAAATCTAAATTATGATTAAAAGTCTTAATTAAGAGATAAAAAAGCTGAAATTAGATTTTTTAAAAAGTCTAAATTATGACCCAAACACACACTAAGACATTCAAGAGATGAAATCATGCTTATTTTTTTTAAATGCGTTTTTACATTTTGAAATCAGTTTTTACAACAGAAATGAATCAATCAAAAACTTACTTTAGCTTTTCATGTTGCTCACCTGTCTAATAAAACACACAATATATTAAAGTGTCTTTGGTCAGTCAAGTCACCTTTATTTCTACAGCCCTTTTCACACACAGATGCTTCAAAGCAGCATTACAGTGATGATAGGAAATTAATTTTGTTTTAGATTGGATCATTCATCGACAGAATCATTGTTATGCAGCTCAACACAGTTAGTCTTATTGTTTAAATTTTGTTCGAGTGCCATGTTTTACCATGCCTAATATGATCTAGCTCACTGCAGTGTGAACAAGTGTCTCATAATAGCCGCAGAGCAACCGCAGAGTATGTGTGAATTATAACATATCTCAAATGTGTGTAATATGATAAAACAGCACTGCGTTCTCCCACATTCGCATGAGCGGAAGAAGAGGAAGCACTCGCCTGTGGCAGAATAAAAGCTCCGCTGCTCTCGAGCCTCGCTCCGCTCCAGCGGCCTCCCACCCTGCTTCATACTACAGTAACGTCAATAAATCTTTAATACATTAGCTCATCCATGAATGTCATTTCTGCCCCGTCGAATTCCCATGATTCCACGAAATCATAGCATCATAAATAGTCGTTTTCGCTCACCCTAAAAAAGTGACCATTTTAAATGCTATAAAAGTGATCTGTGGGGTATTTTAAGCTAACATTGCACATACACACCCTGGGGACATCGCTTATTTTACACCTTGTAAAAAGGGGCATTTATAGGACCCCTTTAAATCTTTTGAAGTTTATCACATTTACATGCTTCCTGTTTTTAAAACCTCCTGAAATAAAAATTGAGACTGGATGGAATACAGTGACTGGATCTGAAATCTTGAGATGTCAGATTATATCCACGCTTTTGTAAGTTACTGAACCTGCGTTTAGCTCAGAGCGGCTCTCACTGGATGACGTTACAGAAAACTGTCCGATTGCAAGTCCTGAAAACGTACAGGTGTGTGAGTTTGTTTAATGCGGTTCTCACTGCTGTAAACGTCCACATATACTCTCAAATATCCATGATACTTTGATAACCCTCCTTAGGTCCCATACGCACACACAGACATGCTTACCAACCCCATTTGGTTGTTGGCAGAGTGAGTGAATGATGATAAAGGTGTGCACTCTCTCTCTCTCTCACTCCACTGCATTCGGCTCTTTCTGTGCCTCAACAGTATCTTACCATTTATTCTCTCGCTTTCATCTGGCGTGTGTGATGGTGTCTGATGGCAGTGTATTGTGGTGGATCACACGTCTCTTTTATCACAGAGATGTGTGTGATGTCATACATGAGTGCAAACATATATGGGCATCTGCGGGATGTGTCTCTGTACTCTGTGTGTGTGTGTGTGTGTGTGTGTGTGTGTGTGTGTGTGTGTGTGTGTGTGTGTGTGTGTGTGTGTGTGTGTGTGTGTGTGTGTGTGTGTGTGTGTGTGTGTGTGTGTGTGTGTGTGTGTGTGTGTGCGCATGTATTAAAGGCTTGGCAGTGATTCTTTCACAGAGTTCACTGCTTTCAAAAGGTATGGTAACACAAATAGACAGAGCACAGCTTTGCTTGAAATAGAAGAGCAGTCTTTAATAAAAGATGACAGAGGAGCAGGCTCATCTGCGTGTGTGTGTGTGTGTGTGTGTGTATACAATGAGGTTCAAAAGTCTGAGACTATTAGCGAAAATGCTTCTATGGATTCTATGCAGCAGAATATGGTTCTCAGTCCTGTTTTTGAGTCAGCTCTTTACGGGAGTGAGAACCGTGTTCTATAACCAAACTCACACCTGTACATTTTCAGGACTCACAACTGTATTCTCTGAAAATCTGCGGCGTGTGAACGGAACTGGACAACTAGTTTTCTACATGTGTTCATGTGTGGTTTCTAGGGGTGGGAGAAAAGGTTGATGCATCGCGATTCGTTATCCAACGATTCAGAATCGATTCTCAAAAATTCTGAATCGATTCTGTGTTCAATTCAAACGGCCACTTCACCACTGTGTGTGTGTGCGCGGTCACCGGCCAAACAGAAAAACCCGTTGATTGACGAACGTTCGTATGCTGGTGAATTGCCTTCGTTTAAGATAAAATGGACAAACTACGACCAGCTCAGGGGCGTCGCACCCGCGGGGACACTTTTCCTGGTGAGAGGGTTCAACACCAGGACGCTTTATGCAGTTTTTCCGCAGTTTTGCTCAAATGCCTTACAGCAGTCGCTCCTCCGTTTCTCTGGCCGCTCTGTGTCTGCGCTCGCTGCGGCTGCCTCCCCATTTCAAAAATGTATTTTTATTTATTTTTCAAAAGCACTTCTAAATTAAGAAACAAACAAAATTCTGAGCCAAAATAACAAAGTGGTGCTCAAGTCGGCTATAAGGCGCTTTGCTTGCCATTAATGCTTAATAGCACTCCTATGTCTCCGATGCGGAGGCTGGTATATAAACCTACCAACATCCGTGGCATCATTTTTGGAATGACTTATGGAATATTGCTGAACTTCTGCACAATGTTTCAAATGAATGGAAAATTCTGAACAAAGGCTTCGTTTTGGCGAGTGATTCGTTAAATGTCTCTAACATGACGGTTGCAGCTCAGCAAGTTTTCTCATGTGAGATGTTATGCGCACACACTGAATTTGGCTTCTCAGCGAGCGATAAAGTTGTTTTTCTTCTGCATTATGCCTATGTTTGAAAGATTTTTTTGTGGCTCTAAAAGCAAAAAAAAAGTTTACTTTGATTAAAGAAATTTTTGGTTAAAATACTCTAAAGAAACTAAACAGTTCTCCATTTACAACTAAGTGTGACAATTATTCATTCTTAATGATTGTTCTTTGCAATTGTATGGCTTATCATGCTTCATTAGAGCTTGTTAATCTTGAATATAACTTTGTTAATAAAATAAAAGTATTGAAAGAAATCTTCATAATCATTTTTAATATGGCAATACTGCCAAACAGATATATTAGCTCCAGTTTTGTTTAAAATGTAAAGTTCATGTATTTGCACAGCAGGATAATTAGTTACCAAAAATGTATGTTAAGAATCGTTTTGGGAATCGGATCGTTACTCCCAGAATCGGAATCGGATCGAATCGTTAAGTGCCTTAAGATTCCCACCCCTAGTGGTTTCGGTAACTTACAGCGACAGAGATATGAGCTGTGTGTCGTCTGAAGGTGTTAGGCCCTATTCACACCTGGTATTAAGATGTGTTTTGGTCGATCGGATCACAAGTGGACGACGCTAAATACAGATGTGAACTGGGTCTAAAACGTTTTGAGCTTGTCCACTTTTCAAACAGACACAAAAGACGTCTACTCTCCTCTACTGACCTAATGCGCAAACATTATGGGAAGAGCGCTAGCGAGATGGGATTTAAACTTTGTCGGCTGGAGACCCAAGTTTGGTTTGAATATGAAAAACATCCCAAGCTCAATGTTCTCTCTCCATTCCTGATTTCTAACACACACTCACAGCGTTCGGCTGGTCTAGAGTCTGTCAGAGCAGAAACTAAAGCTGATGCTCTCTGTGTGTTTTTCCGTCGTCTCCGGTCGTGTTCATATGTAAATTACACAAGCTTAGAAGTCCGTTAGATCGAAAGATCTGAAAAAGCCCATACATTTACCTGCCCATAGACCCTCCCCTGGAAGAAATCAGGACAGAAGTGGTTGAGAGCCGGGCTCAAACCCGGGTCTCAGGTGTGGTGAGTTGAGAGATCTACCACTTAGCCACAGAAGCGATAGTGTTGGACCCAAACGAAACACTCAAGGTGCTACTCCAGGCAAAGTAGATTTATTTTAAAAAATCCAACAAAAGTTCTTCTCAGAAAGGGGTATTACTAACAGTAGTGATACTGCAAAGAATCACAGGAGAGAAATAAAATAAAAACTTCACGAGGGGAGAAAAACAAAATCAAATATCTAAGAACACCTTACTTGTGATAGCTTGGAAGGACTCGGTGGGACACAGCAGGAGACGCATAGCCAAGACTCAAAAACCGAGTGAAGAACAGGGGAAAAAAACACAGCTAAAATACTCTAGGGCAGGGGTGTCCAATCCTGATCCTGGAGGGCCACTGTCCTGGAGAGTTTAGCTCCAACCCCAATTAAACACACCTGAACCAGATAATCAAGGTCTTATTAGGGATACTAGAAACTTCCAGGCAGATGTTGAGGCAAGTTGGAGCTAAACTCTGTGTGGCCCTCCAGGACCGACTTTGGACACCCCTTCTCTAGGGGAAACAAGGCACAGGTGACCCGGATAACACTAACAAGGACACACAAGGAAGAACTAAGGCAGAGGGGAACACAGGGGACCGGAGGAGGTCTGTAGACAAACAACAGGAGGCAGGATGTTGACAGAAAGTGGACAAAAGAGACGGATTAAAACACCAGGTCGTCTACTTGTGATCCGATCGCCCAAAACGCATCTTAATACCAGGTGTAAACAGGGCCAGAGATCTAGTTTAGAGTTTGAGTTCTGTGTGTGACTCAAGTGCTTCGCTCTCCATCCATATATAAAAGCTGCTGTCGGGTAATGAAGATTTGATGAAGGAACTCGCGGCTTGATTGGACTCCTATACTTTCAAAAGAACTTTTAAGCTTCATAGACGTTGTCATCTTTGATATTACTTTGTCGTGATGGTTACTGGTAAGAGAATATGGGCTTGACTCCCGTTGCACATTCATACACTACTGTAGGTGTGTTGAGGCAAGTTGGAGCTAAACTCTGTAGGACAGTGGCCCTCCAGGACTGACTTTTAAGTTTCATGGACGTCGTCATCTTTTATATTACTTTGTCTGATGGTTTCTAGTGAGAATATGGGCTTGACTCCCATTGCACGTTCATACACTACTGTAAGTCGCTGTGTGAATGGGACATTTCGAGACTCTAAACCTCACAGTGTGAACATAGCCTGTTTTGTATTTTTCTAATTTAATCTAGGGATGCACGATATATCGGCAACATATCGTTATCGGCCGATAAATGATTATTTTTGATGTTATCGTTATCGGTCCAATAAGAAAATTTGACCGATATAGTCAAGCCGATAGATAATGTATTATTTCCTTCAGCTGAGACGGACGCGCTGTCCACCATGATGGGTTTGAATTGCTCTAAATATGTTTGGAATCACTTCGAAAAGGAAAATACAGTTATGTGCAACATGTGCAGCGCAAGTCTTCTATAATCTACATAAAATGATAATGAGAATAGAATAGGCTGTAAAAGAGCGTTGTGTTTCAGCGCGTTTGTTGAGGGAAGAGCGCGCCCACGGAGTTATGACGAGCACAGTCAAGTTTGCTTGTGCATTCACAGCCTTTTGTGCCATTGTAAGTTGTAATATTATATATATTATTATTCTGTGTATGTAATATCATATAGGATGCGTTTGGTTGAGTTAATAAACGATGCAGTAAAGCACTTCATTGTACCGGTCTTTAGCTTCAGCGCGCGCCCACGGAGTTACACCTTCATGACGAGCACAGTCAAGTTTGCTTGTGCATTCACAGCCTTTTGTGCCATTGTAAGTTGTAATATTATATTTATTATTATTCTGTGTATGTAATATCATATAGGATGCGTTTGGTTGAGTTAATAAACGATGCAGTAAAGCACTTCATTGTACCGGTCTTTAGCTTCAGCGCGCGCCCACGGAGTTACACCTTTCATGACGAGCACAGTCAAGTTTGCTTGTGCATTCACAGCCTTTTGTGCCATTGTAAGTTGTAATATTATATTTATTATTTTGTGTATATAATCCCATATAGGATGCGTTTGGTTGAGTTAATTAACGATGCAGTAAAGCACTTAATTGTACCGGCGCGCGCATTTCAAACAGAAATGCACAGCATTAATAACTACTGGGACTGTCCTATACATAACACTGCAATGAGAATATTTCTGTTATAAAACGTAGTGAATTCTCTGGGTTTAATTGTTTTTCAGCGCGCTGTTGTGGGAAGCGTCAACAACGCATTCTGACCAGCACAGTCAAGTTCGCTTGTGCATTCGCGTCATTTTAAGCATATGTAAGTCGTAATATTACGTTTTTGTAGTATAAACATCTGATTAAAGTCATATAGGATGTGTTTGGTTAAGTCAATAACCCGCAGTGCTTCACTGTACCGGTGATCATCTTAAGTTTCAGCACGCTCTCAAACAGGGGAAGAGCATCCACAGGAGTTATAACCCTTCACCTATGCGTGATTTTGTGCTAATATAAGTTCTAATATTATATTTATTTTGTATAAATATCTGATTGTTCTCATATATGATGCGTTTAGTTGTTAATTAAACTTCTAAGCGCTTCAGTTTATGGTTGTTCGTTCATTCTCTCCAGCTTCAGCGCGCTCTCAAACAGCAACATTATTCCCAATAGACTAGACTAATATTAAAGATGTTTACTATTACTGTAATATTAAACATATTTTTTTTTTCAAAAACACAGAAGCATTATTTTTTATAATTAGCACTTTTATTGTTCTCGGATCATTTCCATCAACAATATGGTTTGATTAAAACCATTTCTTTATCGTCTGTGCGGAGGTTATTTCATGCACTTGCATTCTGATTCTTTATTATGCAGCCTAAGTAATGCTGTTCAATTACTTGTTTGCATTATTTAGGTATATTATTTTTATTTTTTAGACAATATAATTTTTGGTAACATTTTACAAATAAGGTCTCATTTTATTAATGCATTAACTATCATGAAAAAACAGAGAGCAATAACCTTTGTTTCTTTTAGTAATAAAATGTTTTGTAACAGTCCATTCACAGTTCATACCTAATGTTAAAAGACACAACTTTGGGTCTGAATATGTTGAGATTAACATAAACTAAAATTAATAAATCCTGTTGAAGTATTGTTCATTCATTGTTGGTTAACTAATACTAACAAAAATTAAACCTTATTGTAAAGTGTTAAAAAAAAAATTGGCCATAGGACTGTAAAATTAATTTGAAAAGGTAAGGAATCTCACACTGGTTCAAATAGGCTACTGTAGTGTATAGGTTTGATTTATGTTGAAGTGTTTGGGACATGGCTTTTAATGGTGAGCCTTTTGTTTTTGTAATCAGGCTCTCAGAGTTTATTAAAATTTGTATTTAGATTTATCGGCCAATATATCGGTTATCGGCTTTCAAATATTAAGAATTATCGGTTATCGGTATCGGCCAAAATGTTCATATCGGTGCATCCCTAATTTAATCGTTACTTTACTTAAGTACATTTTCCACGTATTGCACTTTACTTAAGTAGAATCAATAGTGCATACTTTTTACTTTTACTTCGTTACAGTTTGCAGCCATTATTATACTTTCTACTCTTCTACATCTACAACGTTTCGTCACATTTTCGTTGTATTTTCTGATCAGTTTCAGGGCTCGACATTAACGCGTGTCCTCTTGTAATGAACTGACGGTCAGGTTGCTCTGTTGAGGCTAGCGCAGCCTCATGAGGAGGAATGGAAACAAATCAGCGCCGTTCACGCAGAGAAACTCAGTCACACACTGCAGTAATGATTCAAAATGTGGAGTTTTTATATTTAAAACATATAATACAAAAAACATCAAATGACAAAAAGAGTGCTGTTTTCCTGAATGCCATCATGACTGCAAATGTGTCACTGATTTCATATGACACTGACAGTTCCATAAACAATTAATTAACAAAAGGTTACTTACATTTTAGATGCAATATATTGACTGTTTTTGTTCTATTTCAGCAGCGAAAATAGTTCCAAACAAAGCAGCAACAGAGCGTTACTGAATGATTCAGTGTTTTGAATGAATCGGTTGAATCAAAGATTCAATGACCTGTTCATAAACAACTGCCTCATTCTTGAACAAATCAGCCGTTTGAACGAATTGACTCAATGATTCACTCATTAAGACTTGTCGCCCCCTACTGGCAGTTTAGTTTCATGTTAAAACATTCTTTCCATCATTTCTTATTCTTATTCAAAAAAATTTTTTTTAACTCTCATAACATCATTTAATTAAGTTGTAATTTTCAGTGTAAATTATTTTATTTGATTGGTAACCGCCCTATATTGTCTTATTCTAATTTCATGTATTGATAAAATTTAAGAATATAAAAGGAAAGCTGAAGAGTATCCTATATTTAATAAGATTAGGGGAAAAATGCCCTTTATAAAAGGTAAAAAATATCATAAATATGCAGATACGTCAAAGCTGTTCACTGAACACAATACTGAGAAATTTGCTTCAGAATAATGATATTTAACTCTGCAGATCACCCTGATAACCAGAATTGTAAGTCAGAATGTAAACTGGGCCACAGATGGTAAGCACAATTACATTAACCCAAAACTAACTTAGTTAAAATGGCACAGCCCATAATGTTTTTTTTTTAATTATTAGAATATAGACATTAAGAGAATAAATTGTTATGCAAGTACTTTTACTTTTAATACTTAAAGCATATTTAAAATCAGGTACTTTTTACTTTTTACTTAAGTAGGGGTTGTCATTGTGGTACTTCTACTTTTACTAAAGTAAATATTTCTCTGGGTATTTGTACTTTTACTTAAGTAGTGAGATTCAGTACTTCCTCCACCACTGAATTTAATACAGTTTTTTGTTTTGTTAAATTAAAAAAATGTGCTTTAATGCAGCAGAGATTGATCCAAAAGGCATCTTGTGCTTCAATAAAAGCTGGAGCATCTGACCATCTTTAAAAAATCACATGATCAGTCACAAAATTACTTATTCGATTAGAAATAGTGCACAATCTTAAATGTTTGCCATTCATTTCATGACATTTTACTGCCACCTTAAAATAAACAAATAAATAAAAGTAAAAAAAAAAATGACCAGATAAAAGCAAAAGTAGTTTGAGAATATTTTGAGAAGTCATAATACCCACAAAAAGTTGCATTATGAGATTGAATTCAACACATTATGAAAATAAAGTGATAGGGAATATAGGGTTATTCCTGTAAAAACATCTCTCATAACATTTACTGCAACAACCTCATCCAAAGATTATTCTTAAAATATTACAACTTAATTCTCTAAATCCTTTTCTTTCTTTTTTTTACATGGCACTACAACATCGTCATAACCTTTCTTTGTTTAACTTTTTCTTTTCTTCACAATCCTAAAACTTTTCCAGGTTTATATAACATATTGAATCCCAGATTGTCAACGTGGATTTTTGAACCCTACTGTATGTAGTCTTTGTAGATGCGGGTCTATGGGTGAAGGATGTATCGCTATATGTAAAGAAACACTGACACACACACACACACACACACACACACACACATTCTATTTCATCTTTATCTATGAAGCACTGCTATGCGCTGAGCTCTGTACATGTTGAGTAAACGAATAAGTAATAACCGCACCCCCCCTCCTCCTTTTATTCTGTTTTGTTTCTTTGTTTAAAGGTCAAAAATGCAATAGCGCTCCGAAATTCCGTCTATATCATTTTCTCAGAGGAAAAAAAGGAACAAAAGGAGACAGAGAGAATAACATCAGGCCACGGAAAAAGGAAAGACAATGTAAATTTTGAACTGTTTGAATATCTGAGGCTGTCGACGGTGGCTCTGGGACGCGGTGAGCACCCTTGAACCTGCTTGAAGCGGCCGTCACTCTGTAGTGCATACTCAAGGAAGCACATTTAAGCATACTTCAGTGCAAGGGAGAGTAACTGGGAGTGTGTGAGGGGGTGAAAGGCACAGGGCAGGCTGTGTGTGTGTGTGATTACTGCCTCTGATCGCTGAATTGCTCTTAATAAACCCATCACTGTCTCTGCAGCGCTAATGCATTCTTTCATTTCCAGCAGGATGAGGATAGCAGTGTGCATGCTTGTGTGCTTGAGAATGTGACAGAGCAAAAGAAGGATTTATGGGAAAGTCTGTGAGCTATAGGTAACACCTGCCAGAGACACACACACACACACACACACAGGGATGTAGCAGCCATTTTAAAAGTAGGGGAACACATCTGTCAGTCGCAATGGCCCTCACATGATCGCATATCCGGGAACCGGGAACTAGACTATTTAAATCAATTAAATCCGCATTTGCTACAGAGTTAAATAAATCAGCCGTTCCTCCATTCCCATTCATACATGTCTCATTTTGCATGATTCATTAGTGCACAAAAACGGGAAAAGATGACTTTATAATCTTTCATGAAAATGTAATAATTTAGTCTGCCTCTGAAATTGCTTTTTTGGTTGGGGTCACAGAGCACTCTTATTTTAATATCATCTTATTTATAACCCCCTCGTATCAACCACCTGTCATTTTCATAATTCAATCAATTCCCGAGGGATAAAATTAAGTATAAAGCATCACATTATGAGGATCCTCGAACCAAAACTGAAATTCTGTCCTCATTTACTTACTTTCATTTTGTCCCAAAGTATGACTTTGTTTCTTGTTTAACACAAAAGCAGATGTGCCTGTTTTTAGCCAATGGGTTCCAATGTTGTTCATTTGTCATTTTTGAATACTGCCTTTCCCACACCAGAAGAAGAACATAATAATAAAACAGCTTAATGTATTTAGCTCACGACAAGTAACCTGCTTAAATTACGAACCAGTCAAACTGCACTAATATATCCTCACACACAGGCATTATAACCTAAAGCTGAAGTGTGTAATTGTTTTGATGTTAAAATGCCTTTTCCTTACCCAGCTTAATATGCAGAGACAACTACACATAAGCTACTTGTAAGATGATTCCCCAGAATCATGTAAACAATTAAATAAATACATCAAACGCTGATCTTCCACAGGCATCCCGACCAGCCCCACACAGCAAGCATCTCTTTGAAACACTGTGAGCTAAATCTAGAGCTGAGTTCGGGATGAATCGGGATGAATCGGGATTATTCAACTAAACAATAACATGTAATGTACTAGAGGTTCTGACACATTGTTAATTGCTGCAGTCTATAAAAATACTTCATTATTTTGAATTAAAAATGTTTTTTAATCGGTTTGAATGGATGATTCCGTGACTCAATCAAAGAGTTTCCTGGATTACTGGATGAGTCAACGTTTTTGAACAAATCTTTTGAATGAATGACTCACTCATAATAGGCTTGTTTGGCCTTGAAGCAGTGCATGTCCACCCCAGTGCATGTCGACGCTATGTGACTGAGACGTATGGCATCAAAGTGCCGTGAGAGCGATTCGCTTCTCCAGAGCGCTGATGACGACACGGCTGATCCACGATCGGCCGGATTCACCACATGACAATGATCACGCGTGTTTCAAGATTATTATGATGCATTCAGTTCCACTAATGCTCACAAATGTGTATTTTATGACCGTAAAAGCTCTTTTCATGTTGTCTCTGAAACATACACCGATCAGGCATAACATTATGACCTAACAATGCTGAAAGAGCCACAGCCACCAGGGAATACCGTTACCATTAAAGGGTGTAGATGGTCTCAACAATGCTTAGGCAGATGGTACGTGTCAAAGTAACATCCACATGGATGGAGGACCCAAGGTTTCCCAGCAGGACATTGCCCAAAGCATCACTGCCTCCGCCGGCTCGCCTTCTTCCCATAGTGCACCTGGTGCCGTGTGTTCCCCAGGTAAGCCACGCACACACACCCGGCCATCCACGTGATGTAAAAGAAAACATTATTCATCAGACCAGGCCCTTCTTCCATTGCTCCATGGTCCAGTTCTGAAGCTCATAGGCCTGTCACGATAATACATTTTGCTGGACGATAAATTGGCCAAGAAACTATTACGATAAATGATAATATTGTTGTTCTGAGACCATTTTCTCACACGTCCCGGTTCCTAGGTTAAAATAGCAATTTCTCACGATATACAAATAGTTGGAAACATTTGGGATATTCTAAGTACTCAACTGAACAAAATATATAACACTGGCCTAGTGGTTTCTGGATATTTTACTGCAAAAATCCTACATAGTTCACCTTTAACAAAAAAGTGCACTTGAATAAACAGCTGGAAAAACTGCAGCGGATGATTGTTTTCTGTAATTAATCACGATTAATACATTTTTAATGTTTTGATATTGTAATAATTACAGTTACTCTCCAAATTAATGTAGAAACAATTTAAAGACAGTATATTTTAAATATATGTTGTATTGTCATGTTTTTATGAATGAATGCCAGTATCACTGATGTCTCTATGAAACATTAATGACGTTACATTACAGTATAACTGAAAGCTCCCAATTTCAACATTTATTAGGCTTTAAAAAACAACTTTTAATTTAAGTGAACTTAAAACTATCTTTACATAACCCCATTATAATAAATGTTATTTTTACCAGTGGCCTTCCCTGTTAGACATATACAGAAATGTAATAGTTATCAAACACCTTTCTTAACTGCATAAATAATAAATGAAATATAGATTAATCATCATTAAAGCTACAATTTTCTCTGTTCCCGTTGTTCTTTGATGAACATTAATGTCAGGCATCATCAGTGCTCCTGTCACTTTAAGAACAGCCACAGCCGAACATGAAGCGGATCTGACGCACATCTCATTTCCTCACAACTCTTTAAGTTAATTTAAGACGTTATTTAACTTATTTAAGACTCCTAATATGAGAATACTCAAAATTCTCTGTGTTGTTGTTATTGTTTGCTCATGAGCAAAAGAGAACTCGATGCGAGCAGGAGACTGATGCGAGTCTGTCTGTGCGTCGAGTGTGTGTGTGTGTGTGTGTGTGTGTGTGTGTCAGAGTGTCCCTCCATTAGCTGACATGAGACGCAGCCACACACACAGGACATTGATACAGCGCGTTCTCTTGTGTCTTGCCGCACTTAGAAGCATTTACATGTATAAGAGCGTGATTATATGTAACGCTCGGCAAAAATGGATATAAAAAAAAAATATATATATATATATATATATATATATATATAATATATATAAAATTATATATAAAAATGGACGCTGGAAATTATCGCGGCCGGAAAAAATGATCGAGCTCATTTTTATTGTGCGATTAATTGATTTATTGACTATCGCGACAGGCCTAGATGCTCACGTGCCACTGTTGGTCTGCGGCTCTGCCGCCCCATACACAACAAACTGAGATGCTCTGTGTATTCTGACACCTTTCTATCAGAACCAGCATTAACTTCTTGAGCAGTTTGAGCTCCAGTAGCTCGTCTGTTTGATCGGACCACACGGGCCAGCCTTCACTCCACACGTGCATCAATGAGCCTCGGCCGCCCATGACCCTGTGGCCGGTTCTCCACTGGTCCTTCCTTGGAGCACTTTTGATAGAGACTGACCACTGCAGACCGGGAACATCCCACAAGAGCTGCAGTTTAGGAGATGCTCTGACCCAGTCGTCTAGTCATCACAATTTGGCCCTTATCAAACTCACTCAAATCCTTACACTTGCCCATTTTTCCTGCTTCTAACACATCAACTTTGAGGACAACATGTTCACTTGCTGCCTAATATATCCCACCCACTAAAAGGTGCCGTGATGAAGAGACAATCAGTGTTACTCACTTCATCTGTCATAATGTTATGCCTGATCGGTGTATTTGTATTTAACAAACATTGCATTTATTTCACTTCACCTGTGAAAAGGTATAAAAAACACACCGACTTCCCATCTCCGTTTTCAGCTCCTCCCCGTCTGCACGCGGCAACTCACGCCGATCGGTAACATCCAGCCACAGCCGATGTCCAACACACGACTTGTTTCATTACTGGACCCAATTTTGACATCAGTGTTTATATCTGAACTATAAACCGCGGTTGAAAAGACCACTTGTGAAGCGGTTTCATACCTATTCATGACAACTGCTCTCTCCGGCTCAGATCTGAATGTTTGTACTTGTCAAAGGTTTAACAGACATAGACGAATCGCTGTCATTTAGAGAGAAGATTGCATGGGTGTTTGAATTGAGATTGCAGTCTATAAATACAATAATAGTATATAAATAATGCTAAAATAACGGCACATCACACACACAAACCCATATCAACCCTCTTATATTTCGATTGCTGAATTATTTTGCACCTTTTCCTTTCTAAATATAACAGTGAGAGGAAAAGGCTGTCTTAACAGCACTCTCCCTTCCTCTGACTATTTGTCCCGCTCTTTCTCTCTGTTGCCATCATCCATTTTCTCTCTATTTCACACACTCTCTCTCTCACCTGCAGCAGCAGAGGCGTCTTTACTCATCTCCATTTCTGAGCGACTGGCCCTCCTCTCTATTTTTAGGCCTTCATGCCCCCCCCCTCCGTTCAACTCCCTCCCTATTCCGTCAGACAATTCTCCTGAGCCACAGCCGTGGTCGATGAAACACCCCTGTGCACACGGGTATTAGGAGACACACACACACACACACACACACACACACCTTGCAGAGCTGAAGGAGAGGAAGGCACCTCTCTAGAACTCATCTGAGCTTTTTAGGAGCCAGGCAGAGGAGGGCTGAGATTAAAGGAAGAGTGGAGCGGGAAAAGACAGGTAATAGTTATTGAAAAGGTGCTCAGTAAAAAGAAAATGGAAGGGCAACATTACGATAGTTTCTGTTATCCTTCAGATTCAGTCCTGGAGCCAAAGATTCATCTACAATCTCTGCGAGGGAGTCTCGCTCTGAAAAGAAGCACTAACTGGATGGCCAGTGCCATTTAAAATAATGTAAGTAAAAGAAACATTGTCACAGGCAACAGATGTTTTAAAACGTTTTAAAACGGAGTTGAAATAATGCAGGCTGACGGCTTCAGCAGAAGCAAAAAAACTATCGATTAACAACCTCGTAGCTCACAGTAAGGTTGTCTTTAAAGGTTTATACGTTTTCGTTAAAAATCAATTTCTCTATGGAGAAAATGAATGGAGTTTTTACTATACTGAGCAATGTAACCCGGACAGTCATGGTAAAGTAAAATTCCTCCCAGGAGGAGGCAAGGGCCTCAAAACAACTGGATGAAAAAAATAAAACATTGCAAATATTACGAAATATGACATTAAAACTGCAACAACATCAAAAAAATCTTCATACATCATTTTGCGTATATTGCAAGTTATTCCGTATCTTTTGCATCCCAAATATTTGTAATAATGAGACAGCTGGAAATCGCCAGTTTACTGCTTACTATTTTCATGAATAATAGGCCTATTACTAAATAATGAAATATGAATCAGAAGATCGCGGCGAAGTGCAGTGACTGGTTTTATGTGACGAAGCCCATGGGTTTGGACACGGGGCAGTTTATTTGTCCTGTATGCAAAATGTTTGTATCCATCAAAAAGATTGGTCCAGTAAAATGTTTGGTTATACAGTAACAGTCTTTAACGTAAGCCTTGAACATGCAGTCAAACCAGTCGCAGTTTGATGTGGCAGAAATCAATCAAATCATTCAAACCAAACAAACATAATATTCATTCTGGATTCAGAGTTCATAACATCAAATTCATCAAATCCATCGAATCACTTTACAGATCACAGATGCAGCTGGAACCCAAACTTTTTATTTGTGCAGGTTTTAACACTGCATGAAAAGTGGGATTTTCGACCCCGTAAACGCCTGTATACTCCTGGAAATCTCCCTAATTTTCGGCAGTTTTCGACAATTTAGAGGCAGCGAACGTCGCGTTTGTCTGTGCCACAAATTGTCGTAAACGAACCATGACGTAGGTGGAGAGCCCCCCGCTGAGAGACCGCGCGGAGGTGCGACGCCTCTAATTTGCATATGAATAGCAGCGAAACCAGAGAGTCAACGGCCAGACTTGAATTTACTCACTCACTATTGGCTGAAGCCACTACATTTAAAAAAGAAAAATCCCTCGTGATTGGTTGGCAGATCACTGCAAACCAATCATTATTGGTCCCCCTGGCTCATTATAAATGTAAACCCCAATAATAATAATAAATATATAATTTATGTTGTAATAATTTGTTTCATATTAATGTTATTGTGCTATGATGTATTCATACCATCAAGGAATATATGGGAAAATTATACGGACCGTGCCGTTTATTCAAACAAGGGGCTTCATTTATAAGCATACAGCTGTTCATTCAAGAGAAAGGGCTTCATTTATAAAACACAGCGGTTTACTTAAAGAAAGAGCTTTATTGTTAAACACACAACTATGTACAGTGCAGCAGTAATGTCTCGTAATGTAATGTAGAGTTCGGCGTGCTCCAGGCTGCGAGAGCGCGGTGGCCGCACAATCCATCCAGACACCCCGTCAACAAAGCCGTCTTCCTCGTCAAACATGAGTTCAATGGTCGCGGACTTCCAAACGTCCACCTCATCCTCATCCAGCACTCTCTCGCTTCCAGCAACTGTAATACAATCCATAAAGACAATAAGCAACCTGAAAAATACTCACATTGACAAAAAACGGATCTAATATAATAAATCTTACCCTTTTTCTTCTTGATCGACTCCGAGCTAAACTTCGCAGTTTCCGCCTGCTATGTAACGTTAAGTTCAGGTTGTTTGTATCTGAAGCTCCAGCGTGTCGATTCATAATACGTCTTACAGGCAGCTGGAAAACAATTACATGAGACTGGTATTAATAAAAACAGTCACGTTAAAATTAAACAAGGAATGAGAAACACATTAGAAGTTACTTACACACAATGTCGTCATGATCAGCGGTTAAATCTGGACTCGCGGAAATCGCTCCAAGCAGATAAGAGCTCACAGCTTCGTTATGAGGCGAGGATAGTCTGTGTAAACAAAATGTGCAGTTTTAAGCTCGGATCTATTAACGCATCCATTTCCTTATACAGCTGAATAAAAGCATATTCTTTAAATCGTAACGTTACATACCCATGCTGTGGTTCATAACGCCTGCAGTTTGCCTCAGAGTTATGAAGACGAAGACAGCCTCCTGAAAATGAGTCCAAAAAGTTCGTCGCGTCCATGCAGAGATTGAGTTGAAGACGGTGTCCTGTCATTGTTGATCACGAAAAAGGAAAGCAGCAAAAAACATAAAAAAAAGTTTAAAGCTCGTCTTCTACGCGTCATGGCCATGACCTCGACCTCGCACCTCATTGGACTAGGGCTATAATAAGGAACGCGCCCGGGGCCAAATCTCTTTATACGAAACGCGTGACTTATAATCGTTTCAACCTTCAACACGCCCTGTTTTCCGCTTCAACGCAGCAATTTTTTACGTGTGTCTTCTGTATGTGTAGACCCATGGTGTAGACACGCACATTCTGGTCGTGTAACAGGCATACACGCACAGTCGACGCACAGTTTTAACATGTTAAGAAGACACATTTGAACGTGTTTCTTAACGCGCACATTCTGTACATGTCGAAGTGTAATATTTTTTTTTAAAGCAGACTTACCTTTAGATGTAGCTTAGGCTACATACAGATTAATATAAGATATTAATTAATTGCTTAACTGACTACTGTGCTAGAGTAAAGTAGCCTAATGTTACAATGTATATTAAGTAAATGCTTAATATTATACAATTATTATAATTTATCTATATGGGTTATTGTTTGTTTTTTAAAGTTAGGCTATATATATCTAAAAGTATAGGCTAATTTACACAGCACATATTTATAACTGAAAACACACACAACTTTATTCACTTTCACATAATAATGTTTTTGTAATTTGGTGTTTAGTTTGTTGTATAGTTTGTTTATACTGTTCTGTCTCTGTTTTGTTTCCAGGAACATCTGATGAGTGCTATAATAAAATGACTTCATTATATTTAAAATATGTTTTGATATTCATTTTATTTATATTATTAATATTTTATTTACCCATAAACGTGTCTTTAGGAAGCCATAAGTTATAGAGACAAGAATAACTTTTGCCATTTAAATGCCACATTCATTTACTGAGGACCCATACAGCCAATGATCATGTGTGAAAACACATACATAAATTGATCACTTAGAAATCAAAACTAAGGTTTGAGAAAGAAAGAATATGCATACAACAAAATATATTGTTTCATAGCAGCTTCAGTAACAAGTTCAAAACAAATTCTGCTGTAAACCGGCTCTAACAAGCCAATATAGTGTCAATATTCAGCTCAAGTGACTTCAGTGTTGATTCAGTTCAGTTGATTTCAGTTCAACTGTAAATTCCTCAGTTGTGCATTGTGTGTAGTTAGATATATGCAAAAACAACATTTTTGGAAATAGTTAAAATAGTTTTGCACAAAGTGTTGCTTTTGCAAGAGATGTCTGATGTTTTGTGTGTAGAGTTACAAGAAATGGAGCCATATTTTCAGAAATTGTGTGTAAGCAATTAGATAAAACTGTAAATGAATCCAGTTTATTTTAGTTCAGGACTCATAGTCCAGGTGTTAGTAATCTGTGCTTAATCTTTGTTCCAGGCAACAATTTTTTAACTCACGATTAACTAGATTAAGGCCTACTCTTGGCATAATTTAAACCCTGTCCAGGAAACCACCTCTTGAAAATCTGCATTGATAATTCATAAAATGTGGTGTGAGCTCAATTTAAATGACAATTACAGAAAAACACAATCTGACTTAACTATAAACAAACAAACTTGTACTTTTCACATTTATGATTAATAGCCATTTAAAAAATCATTCACAGTGCAGGGTGGACAAATTAATGTTGGTATGTAAACTGTATGCTTTACTTGATTTATTTGTGTGCTTTGGTTCATTGTCTTGTTGCATCACATAACCTCTCTAAAGGTTGAAGACATGAACTGCTGTCCTGTATTTTTTTATTTTTTTTACATAACATTGGTTATTGCTAATGACATACAGAGTAATTAATCTACACTGTGAGCCCGGACAAGTTGAATCTACTTAAAAAATTGGAGCAAACTGGTTGCCCTAAAAATTTAGTAATGTGAACTAAAACGAGTACATTTAACTTAAATTTAAGTTAACATTTTAACTTAAACTTTAAACTTGTTTTAGTCAAAAAAATTCAGAACCTAGATAAAACTCCCCCTGCTGCTACTCTGATTTGCATTTGTGTAGCTCACAGCATCTTCATTTACATGATAAAGCCTCCCCTAGAATTAAGGGGAGGGGGGGTCATGGGGGGACAACTGCCAAGCAAGGCCCACGTCAATTTCAGACAATTTACGGCAGTTTTCGGTGTTGCCTGCAAATTGCCGTGCACAGTCGTAAACCTGAAGTTTCACGGCAATCTACAGTGTCACATACTGACGAAAATCCCACTTTTCATGCAGTGTAAATGGTCTATAGAGCCGTCTTAACAATTCAAAAATTATTTTAGAGCTTTTTGGATTCAGCCCACTTTATTGTTTCTAATTTGTTTGAGATAAAATTATTTTACACATTAATAAATTGTATTTATACAACTATTTGATTAACAAATGTCATGTCATGAAGTAGCCAGATCCTGCTCATGATTTTAAGGGATTCATTTGATTTATTCAGACACAGAAGTACCATGTTATGTATTTTACCTTTATTTATGTCAGTATTACAACAGCCTTCCTTCGCTTGACAGACGCCCCATTTTTATTTTTGATAAGCTTTCGAGATTTCCAAGGCTCTGTATTTTTTTCTCATCCATTTTGAAACAAAACTTTATTATATAGCCTATTATTAAATTGTAGGCTCTATACATACAATTGTTTTTTTATTAACAAGTGTGATGTTTTTTGTACTTCGTTATATAAAGATTGTGATCTATATTTGATCAAGCAATATTCAGAAACAGGTGCAGTTAGCTATTATTTTACTGATGAAATTTTATTAGATTGTAAAAAAACAGACAAAATTTCCAAAATAAGGATGAATGATGTTTGAGAGGTAACACGTCTCATCCGCCTGATGTCACGCTTCTAGTTCTCATACCACAAGAAAAACAACAAACGGTGCTAATATACACACACAATGTGGTGTAATACTACAAAAAAATATATATAATCATAACCTTCATCTCCATACCAAAAGATGGCCAGACAGTGATTTATCTTTTATAAATCGTTAAAATATTAATGTCTGCGACGCTGTGAGCACAGAGACTGTTGTGTAGACTGTAAGTATTTAAAATGTTTAACTTTTTAAAATGTTTGATGTTTAATATGAATAAATAGCGCTCATAAACGGCCGTCGATGGCATTCTCAAGTGAAACGAGTTGAGGCTCGGACCCAGAAACGGCGTTCATTACGTCACGACTTAACAAGCGGATACCAAGAGTAATAAAATAATTCAATTTACAATTTAATAATATGAATATAATAGATTTAATGCGCCTTTAAACTACAGAGAAACTGTGCCATGAACGTGGACACTGTAGGCTATAGGCTAATTCTGTCATGAGACACCACATTTATTTGCGCTAAAGCTCTTTTTCTCGACAAAAAGTGTTTCCAAACTAGTTTTTCTTGACATTTGAAGTATCGACATTAGCTTAAGTTAAACAGAAAAAGATTGAGTCGACATTTGCATAAAAATTATCGATAAATGGCATTTCCACCAGCTATATCGGTAAACATTTTGATGCACTAAACCTTTTTTCGCAAAAAAAATCCTTGGATGGAAATCTGGCTATTGTCCCACAGTGACACCTGCAGGTGAAGTAACATCTCTCTTGCCTCCCCTGAGCACATTGACTTTTAACAGAGCCTCTAACTCGTGCTGTTGGTCTGATGGATGGCTCATTGAGAATGAATGGGAGAAAGTCACGTGAGAGGAGGCAATGGGTTTGGGGATTGGGTGTGATTGTTTATGATAAGCTATGATTGGTTCACATGATAAATCCCGCCTCTCGTTTCCATGCGTGTTCCGCATCCGCAAATAAGTGAATAAATGATGGTGTTAATGGAAGACTAATTAAGAAGCAAGTAAACCTGTCTAGATGTCACGCTTTATGTCACGTCAAAATCAAACTTGAGATGGCTTGAAAACATAATCTGTGGGGTTTTTTAATGAGCAATAAGATAATTTAAGGTGTAATTAAAAGTACATCATGTCTGTGACCATCATCTCACCTGCAGTGTTTACAGAGCTTTGATGACTAATGAGCTGAAAGTAAGACGACTATTGAAAAGAGCATCTGTGCATCAGTTCAAAAATAAAATATAGATGTAATCTGAAATGTTTTCATCACTGTGGCCTATATATATTAACGCTTAAAACTAACTCAATGAGTGTTGATTAAATGATTAAATGTAAATGTTATAGTGTAAGTAATGTTTGTTTAACCAGGAAAACGTGTCAATATAACTTGGACATAATTAACATTAAAATCTGCGAGGACTTTTCTTCCTCATTTCAGAACAGCACTGCACGCCACTGAATAGACCTTAGTCAGGGTAAAGCCATATTTAATGTTTGACAGGAATGAAAATGAGGCTGTGTTCAACACACCGTACTGTTGTTTAACAACACACTGATTGTAAAGCTGATGAAATATCTTTCCAAAAGAATTTCAGTAGACATAAAACATTTGTTAAAGTTGTGACTTTTAAAAATTAGGACCTTTATACAGTGCATGCCATTGTAAAGACTAGTCTATTCCTCACAGCCTTGCTTTCATTCACACTAAATTCAATATTGTGCCTATGCCGGACTATAAGGTATACAAGGAAGAAGAAAAATGCATAATATAATTCATAAACATCTGAGAAACAATAAGACTGGTATATACAATAAGGGTGCAAATGGTCAGCAATTGCCAAACTGGTCCTGGCCTGAAACACCTGTGAACTTCCAAAAGATCCCAACGATAGAATCGAGCAACTTAAGTCTGACATTAACAATGTGAGCGTTTACTAATATATTGGGCCCGACCGCAAGCCCACAGCCACAGAGCGAGGATTGTTACTGATTGTGGTGCACTAACCCATGATGGATATTATAAGTGATCTCCCAGGGAAATACCAAAATATAAAAATAAATTTAAGACACAACTTTAAAGTGCCCCTATTGTGATTTTTGTTCATTTTAAACATTCCTAATGTTGTTTTGAAGTCCTCCACAATCGATTTACATGAATCCACGGAAAAACACTTTAATTCTTCCCGTAATGTACATTACAGCATCAGCTCTTTTCTCAGTGTCTCAAACGGTTTGATAAAGGATTCAGTCTCTCTAAACCCCTCCTTTCCAACAGCTTCCTCTGCTCTGATTGGTCAGACGGTCCAGTCTGTTGGGATTGGTCTACTCTGCTCTGATTGGTCAGACGGTCCAGTCTGTTGGGATTGGTCTACTCTGCTCTGATTGGTCAGACGGTCCAGTCTGTTGGGATTGGTCTACTCTGCTCTGATTGGTCAGACGGTCCAGTCTGTTGGGATTGGTCTACTCTGCTCTGATTGGTCAGACGGTCCAGTCTGTTGGGATTGGTCTACTCTGCTCTGATTGGTCAGACAGCCCAGTCTGTTGGGATTGGTCTACTCTGCTCTGATTGGTCAGACGGTCCAGTCTGTTGGGATTGGTCTACTCTGCTCTGATTGGTCAGACGGTCCAGTCTGTTGGGATTGGTCTACTCTGCTCTGATTGGTCAGACGGTCCAGTCTGTTGGGATTGGTCTACTCTGCTCTGATTGGTCAGATGGCCCAGTCTGTTGGGATTGGTCTACTCTGCTCTGATTGGTCAGACGGTCCAGTCTGTTGGGATTGGTCTACTCTGCTCTGATTGGTCAGATGGCCCAGTCTGTTGGGATTGGTCTACTGCTTACAGACTGTGTCAAAAACAAAATGCTTATAACCATATCTGAATTTCAGCTCTGGATCTTCCTCAGCTCTTGATACACAGTGATACGAACAGTAACAATACAATACAATAAAACACAATGTTTATTTATATGGCACATGTAAAACAACCAAAGTCGACCAAAGTGCTGCACAGAGTATGCAAAACGGAACAGTCAACAAGATTACAAACAATAAGACACAATCTACAAAACACACACACACTGTAAATTAGACGAGGTGCATTCAAATAAATGATCATTGCACAGCAAGAAATATTAAATGCCAGGGAGAAGAATTAAGTTTAAAGAGTAGATTTAAAGGGATCCCCTGGTGTTAAGACTTGTATGGCTTAATATTACATAAATGATGTCTCTTACTGAAATATGTAGTAGAAAACTCATATTTAAAAAATCCATTATATATTTGGACCATGGGCGGCGCCATTTTGTTTGCGTTTTAGGTCGATGACGTAGAATGGTTGCACTTGGCATTTATGTGCACATGTGTGTTTGAGTGTGTTTTAAATGCAACTTCAAAGCAATTGATTGGTTTGGTTAAACTCTGAAACAATTTTCGAGTTGTGTTGTGGTAAAAATAGCTACGGGTAGCGCCAGTTGATTGCCGAATGCAACCATTCTACATCATCGATCTAGAACGCAAACAAAATGGCGCCGCCATATTTGTCCAAATATATAATGGATTTTTTGAATATGGGTTTTCTACTACATATTTCAAGAGACATCATTTATGTTGTATTAAGCCATACTTTTAACAATAGACAAGAGTTGAGGCAGCTTGAATATGCATTGGGAGACTATTCCACCACTTAGGGCCAATAACAGAAAAAGCATGATCGCCTCTGTTTTTGAGACGCGCCATCTTGTATCATATCCAAATGTTAACACTGACATTGGTTTTACCGTATCAATTCCACCATGAGTCCTCGTGCTTTTGAAGTGCATCAACGTGAATTTGCACTTGAGTCTTCTCTACATGTCGACAATACAAACCAAACTCTACAGTCTCCGCTACAACTGCAGTGTTTGAGGGTCAACGCAGATGTTGTTAGAGGGAAGCCAGTGAAGACCATAGGGCTGTCATAAACCGGATAGTTTATTTATAGTTCGATTACGGATATTTCACGTCATGTTCGAATGCATATTCAAATATCAAATAAAAAGTGACAGCCCTACCATAGACTGGCATTATGCAAATGTGTTACAAACCAACGTAGATATGTTACAGAAGTAAGCCTGGAATTTTTGTCGACTCGTTTTGGCAGTTCAGAATCGATTCTTTCTTTTAGGAGACAATGACTTTATTTGCTGTGCAGTTTGATCTTTGCAAACCTGTTGCATTCACAAACAGCTACACTACACACTGCATGAAAGGTAACGTTCGAAAAACACTTTCAGATTTCACATCATCATTGGGAAAACCCATGCAGTGGCAGCGAGATTAACACACAGCGATGTTTACTGTAGTGCCACAGGAAGGGAATGTGTGACAGCGTGGTGATGTTCAAATTTATGCAGATTTATGTAAATGATCTCACATTCACGAGTCGTGACATTTTGGGCTTGTTTTGCACCATGCGGCTCTGAGTATAGGGGGAATGGAAGCCAATTTAGGCTTAATTCTAATTATGACTCATCTGCTTAGCTGAGCTGCGAGGGGCACACTTACAATAACACAGAGCCGTAACCAAGTCATGGCTTTCCAAACTGCAAGTCAGACTCAAGTATAAGAGCTCATGCCAAATAATTGGTTGTATGTGTCCAAAATAATCAAACCAAATTCAAACTTCCTGTTGAGCAAAAGACGAGCGAATCGTTTCAAAGATCCTCATCATTTCAAAGATCACGATATTTGACTGTAAATCAATCTGTCAAGCACTTAGAGGGGAATTAACTGACAGTGAATTGCTCCTGCCAGATGCAGCATTTATTGTTTCACTGGCCAATTCACTAAAGAAATGATGCAAATCAAGTAACAGCACCCAGAAAAATCTGTGCTCAACACAATTTGCGTGGCAAATCAATAAAACATTTACTTGCATTCTCCCAATTGTGGAAATATTGTTGAGTGTTTGGACTAAAAAAGATTGACAGTGACCTCTACTGACAATCTGACACTTCAAAAAGTTCATAAAGAGATTGTAAAACTAATACATATGAATTGCGCGGTTTGGTCTAACTCGCTTTATATGATGAAAAGATTAAATTTAGACTTTTATTCACACATTCATCAACTCACAAAACGGTAAACGGAAGCTCAAGCATGTTCGCTTGACGTGCGAGGACCAATAAGATTAATTCTCGTGTTACGCATCACGTTTGAGCTTCAGCAAGAACTAGGGCTGGGAAAAAAATCGATTTGATTTAAAAATCGAGTTGGTAGGTCAAATCGATGCATATTTTCAAAAAATCTATTTTTTTAGATTTTCTTTCTCCCCCTCTGCAGTACATACATTTTGCATTCGCCAAATCTTCCTTCAGGGTTTCCGTAGCACGCTCAACGGGCGGCGCAGCCCGGCAGCGCATGCATACACAAACAACATGGCAGAAACAGCCGGCGAAAGACAGCAGCTCCTTCCAAAAAAAAGTTCTTCGACTTCAGTCGTGTGGAGTTGGTTTGGATTTACGGCATCTGATGAGGAACAGACAACACCTCGATGCAAACTATGTCTTAAGGCTGTTGTTGTTGCTGGCAGCAGTGCAACAAATCTGTTTCAGCATTTAAAGCGAAGACATGCGGCTGAGTGGGAGAAGTGTTGCCTTCTTCGAAAAGAAAACCACTCTAGTGGCGTTAGCGCTAGCCCCCCGTTTGCAAAGCAAACAACTCTTCAACAACCGAGCTTGCCTCAAGCCTGCTGTTGTTGATAGGCTCATTTCCCTTGCAAAGAATGTTTAAAATGCAATTACATTTTTTATGGCGAATGGTGTTACTGTTTACATGTTCAATTCAACTAAGAGTTACCTCAGGATTTTTTTGTTGTTTATTAGCTCAATCCAAATAGAGTATAAATAATTTGGATGTTTAACAATCTTTGTTGCACACTGCACAGTGACTTTTCAGTTAGATAAAGGGTTTGCCTTTGCAATTTTATGTTGATGCACTTTAATTAAATATAATACATATATATTTTTAAAATATATGTACATTTTGCAATTATTTTGTTTTAAATGGGGGGCGGGGAAAAAAAATCGAATCGAATCGTAAATCGAGTTTTTTATAAAAAAAATCGCAGATTTTTTTAGGGGAAAAAATCGCCCAGCCCTAGCAAGAACCAATGAGGTTAATTCTCGTGTTACGCATCACGTTTGAGCTTCTGCAGAAACCAATGAGGCTCATTCTCGTGTTACGCATCACGTTTGAGCTTCAGCAAGAACCAATGAGGCTCATTCTCGTGTTACGCATCACGTTTGAGCTTCAGCAAGAACCAATGAGGCTCATTCTCGTGTTACGCATCACGTTTGAGCTTCAGCAAGAACCAATGAGGTTCATTCTCGTGTTACGCATCACGCTTGAGCTTCAGCAAGTACCAATGAGGTTAATTCTCGTGTTACGCATCACATTTGAGCTTCAGCAAGAACCAATGAGGTACATTCTCGTGTTACGCATCACGTTTGAGCTTCAGCAAGAACCAATGAGGTTAATTCTCGTGTTACGCATCACGTTTGAGCTTCAGCAAGAACCAATGAGGTTAGTTCTCGTGTTACGCATCACGTTTGAGCTTCAGCAAGAACCAATGAGGTACATTCTCGTGTTACGCATCACGTTTGAGCTTCTGCAAGAACCAATGAGGTTAGTTCTCGTGTTACGCATCACGTTTGAGCTTCTGCAGAAACCAATGAGGTTCATTCTCGTGTTACGCATCACGTTTCAGCTTCAGCAAGAACCAATGAGGTACATTCTCGTGTTACGCATCACGTTTGAGCTTCTGCAGAAACCAATGAGGTTCATTCTCATGTTACGCATCACATTTGAGCTTCAGCAAGAACCAATGAGGTTAATTTTCGTGTTACGCATCACGTTTGAGCTTCTGCAGAAACCAATGAGGTTTATTCTCATGTTACGCATCACATTTGAGCTTCAGCAAGAACCAATGAGGTTAATTCTCATGTTACGCATCACATTTGAGCTTCAGCAAGAACCAATGAGGTACATTCTTGTGTTACGCATCACGTTTCAGCTTCTGCAGAAACCAATGAGGTTTATTCTCATGTTACGCATCACATTTGAGCTTCAGCAAGAACCAATGAGGTTAATTCTCATGTTACGCATCACATTTGAGCTTCAGCAAAAACCAATGAGGTTAATTCTCATGTTACGCATCACATTTGAGCTTCAGCAAGAACCAATGAGGTTAATTCTCATGTTACGCATCACATTTGAGCTTCAGCAAAAACCAATGAGGTTAATTCTCATGTTACGCATCACATTTGAGCTTCAGCAAGAACCAATGAGGTTAATTCTCATGTTACGCATCACATTTGAGCTTCAGCAAAAACCAATGAGGTTTATTCTCATGTTACGCATCACATTTGAGCTTCAGCAAGAACCAATGAGGTTAATTCTCATGTTACGCATCACATTTGAGCTTCAGCAAAAACCAATGAGGTTTATTCTCATGTTACGCATCACATTTGAGCTTCAGCAAGAACCAATGAGGTTAATTCTCATGTTACGCATCACATTTGAGCTTCAGCAAAAACCAATGAGGTTTATTCTCATGTTACGCATCACATTTGAGCTTCAGCAAGAACCAATGAGGTTAATTCTCATGTTACGCATCACATTTGAGCTTCAGCAAAAACCAATGAGGTTCATTCTCATGTTACGCATCACGTTTGAGCTTCAGCAAGAACCAATGAGGTTTATTCTCATGTTACGCATCACGTTTGAGCTTCAGCAAGAACCAATGAGGTTAATTTTCGTGTTACGCATCACGTTTGAGCTTCTGCAGAAACCAATGAGGTTTATTCTCGTGTTACGCATCACGTTTGATCTTCCTCAAGAACCAATGAGGTTAATTCTCATGTTACGCATCACGTTTGAGCTTCTGCAGAAACCAATGAGGTTTATTCTCATGTTACGCATCACGTTTGAGCTTCAGCAAGAACCAATGAGGTTAATTTTCGTGTTACGCATCACGTTTGAGCTTCTGCAGAAACCAATGAGGTTTATTCTCGTGTTACGCATCACGTTTGAGCTTCAGCAAGAACCAATGAGGTTAATTCTCATGTTACGCATCACATTTGAGCTTCAGCAAGAACCAATGAGGTACATTCTTGTGTTACGCATCACGTTTCAGCTTCTGCAGAAACCAATGAGGTTTATTCTCATGTTACGCATCACATTTGAGCTTCAGCAAGAACCAATGAGGTTAATTCTCATGTTACGCATCACATTTGAGCTTCAGCAAGAACCAATGAGGTTAATTCTCATGTTACGCATCACATTTGAGCTTCAGCAAGAACCAATGAGGTACATTCTTGTGTTACGCATCACGTTTCAGCTTCTGCAGAAACCAATGAGGTACATTCTCGTGTTACGCATCACGTTTGAGCTTCAGCAAGAACCAATGAGGTACATTCTTGTGTTACGCATCACGTTTCAGCTTCTGCAGAAACCAATGAGGTACATTCTCGTGTTACGCATCACATTTGAGCTTCAGCAAGAACCAATGAGGTTAATTCTCATGTTACGCATCACATTTGAGCTTCAGCAAGAACCAATGAGGTACATTCTTGTGTTACGCATCACGTTTCAGCTTCTGCAGAAACCAATGAGGTTTATTCTCATGTTACGCATCACATTTGAGCTTCAGCAAGAACCAATGAGGTACATTCTCGTGTTACGCATCACGTTTGAGCTTCAGCAAGAACCAATGAGGTTAATTCTCGTGTTACGCATCACGTTTGAGCTTCAGCAAGAACCAATGAGGTTCATTCTCGTGTTACGCATCACGTTTGAGCTTCAGCAAGTACCAATGAGGTTCATTCTCGTGTTACGCATCACATTTGAGCTTCAGCAAGAACCAATGAGGTTCATTCTCGTGTTACGCATCACATTTGAGCTTCAGCAAGAACCAATGAGGTTCATTCTCGTGTTACGCATCACGTTTGAGCTTCTGCAGAAACCAATGAGGTTCATTCTCGTGTTACGCATCACGTTTCAGCTTCTGCAGAAACCAATGAGGTTTATTCTCGTGTTACGCATCACATTTGAGCTTCTGCAAGAACCAATGAGGTTCATTCTCGTGTTACGCGTCACGCTTGAGCTTCAGCAAGAACCAATGAGGTTCATTCTCGTGTTACGCGTCACGTTTGAGCTTCAGCAAGAACCAATGAGGTTAATTCTCGTGTTACGCATCACATTTGAGCTTCTGCAAGAACCAACGAGGTTCATTCTCGTGTTACGCATCACGTTTGAGCTTCTCAAGAACCAATGGGGTTCATTCTCGTGTTACGCATCACGTTTGAGCTTCAGCAAGAACCAATGAGGTTCATTCTCGTGTTACGCATCACGTTTGAGCTTCAGCAAGAACCAATGAGGTTAATTTTCGTGTTACGCATCACATTTGAGCAAGAGGTTTGTTCTCGCACGTCAAGTAGCTTTGGTTGACCCTCTGTTTATGTTTGCTGATCAATGTTAATAAAGGACTAAACTGCTCAATTCATATGGATTAGTTTTATGATCGTTTTATGAACTTTTTGAAGCTTCAAAATGTGGCTGTCAATGGAGGGACAGAAATCTCTCAGATTTCAGATCTTCATTTTGTGTTCTGAAGATGAACGAATGTGTTTGGAACGACATGAGGGTGAGTAATTAATAACTTAATTAATTATTAATTGCACTATCCCTTTAACAATCACAACATTGTACATTTTAATAAATGTGTAGGCAGCATTAACACAGAAGAAAGACTTGAAAAAACAAATCAATATCAGGTAGTCACAGGTAAATTGACTTGACTTTAAATTTGACTTACAATCTTGTCAATATAACTTGAATCCAACATTCAATTACCCTTTGAGCTCATTCAGAGAAAACAACTGCAATGGCAAAATTCCCTGTGACTATTGTTTGTTTGAGATTCCACTGTTTGAGATGCATCACAGTTGGTTTTTGTCCCAGAAGCTCCTCTTTCCGCCACATTATTTCCCAGACTTACATCAACCATTTTACCATAAATCAACAAGAGCATTCATCTTATATAAGCACATAGCATCATTTTGGCAGGATGCAAGCAGATGGTGGACAAAAGGGGGTGTGTGAGCAAATCTGTGGAGAAAACAGGCCTTATCCCAAGCGATGAAAGACCATTTCATCATTTAAAAAGTGTTTCTAAGATGACACAGTCAAAATAGCCAGCAGTAAACAATATAGAGAGGCTAATGAGTTAGCATCTGTTAGAGCTGCAACGAATTTAAATTCCATCCATCGTTCTATTTATCTCTTTCTCTTTCCACACCTGTTTAAGACGCCATGCTTTCTATGATTTTAGTTTTTCCTACTTTGTATTCCCTCTCTTTTTTCTTTAATCACTTTTTTTCCACAGCTCTCCTGGCACTGACTAGCCTGGTCCTACCAGACTCTCGTACATTTCATTTGTACAGAGAGTCTGGCCACTCTCCATTGACAAGCGTTTACTTCCTTGAAGGCGGGAACTCTGTTGAAGTTTTAAACTATTGGATCTGCCCAGAGCCGCTCTGGATCTGCCATAACCAATCGCTAACGTTTGGTCGTGACGTATGTCATCTCAAACTAGCGCACAACATCAACGTCATCGTTCTCAGCCACTCCCTCTGTTCACTGATTGGACCGGTTAAAATTTGACCGGAGAAAACCAGAGAATATACCGCAATCCCAGATGGAGTACAGATGGAAAAAGAAAATTTAGCAGAAGTACGTAGGAGGGCAGAGCCAGGCTAGGCACTGACCACTTTACATGGTAAAGAGAAGAAAAAAAGACTACAGAAAGACAAAGAAGAGTGTGTGACAGAGAAAGGACAGAGGTGACAGGAAAGGGAGGAATTATACAGGACTAGGGATGTTACCGGTACTTCGGTACAAAGTGGGTACTAGAAATTTAAAAAATGTGATGATACCAGCATTTCTGTAGAACCGGTACCGTACCGAGTATATTCGGTACCCGGAGCTGCATTCAGTCGCTTCTGTGTTTATCTAAGAGCAGGGCTCAAGACTGTAGCCGAATATACAGTCACCTAAAGGGTTATTAGGAACACCTGTTCAATTTCTCATTAATGCAATTATCTAATCAACCAATCACATGGCAGTTGCTTCAATGCATTTAGGGGTGTGGTCCTGGTCAAGACAATCTCCTGAACTCCAAACTGAATGTCAGAATGGGAAAGAAAGGTGATTTAAGCAATTTTGAGCGTGGCATGGTTGTTGGTGCCAGACGGGCCGGTCTGAGTATTTCACAATCTGCTCAGTTACTGGGATTTTCACACACAACCATTTCTAGGGTTTACAAAGAATGGTGTGAAAAGGGAAAAACATCCAGTATGCGGCAGTCCTGTGGCGAAAATGCCTTGTTGATGCTAGAGGTCAGAGGAGAAAGGGCCGACTGATTCAAGCTGATAGAAGAGCAACTTTGACTGAAATAACCACTCGTTACAACCGAGGTCTGCAGCAAAGCATTTGTGAAGCTACAACACACACAACCTTGAGGCGGATGGGCTACAACAGCAGAAGACCCCACCGGGTACCACTCATCTCCACTACAAATAGGAAAAAGAGGCTACAATTTGCACAAGCTCACCAAAATTGGAGAGTTGAAGACTGGAAAAATGTTGCCTGGTCTGATGGGTCTTGATTTCTGTTGAGACATTCAGATGGTAGAGTCAGAATTTGGCGTAAACAGAATGAGAACATGGATCCATCATGACTTGTTACCACTGTGCAGGCTGGTGGTGGTGGTGTAATGGTGTGGGGGATGTTTTCTTGGCACAGTTTAGGCCCCTTAGTGCCAATTGGTCATTGTTTAGATGCCACGGCCGACCTGAGCATTGCTTCTGACCATGTCCATCCCTTTATGAGCACCATGTCCCCATCCTCTGATGGCTACTTCCAGCAGGATAATGCACCGTCACAAAGCTCCAATCATTTGGTTTCTTGAACATGACAATGAGTTCACTGGACTAAAATGGCCCCCACATTCACCAGATCTCAACCCAATAGAGCATCTTTGGGATGTGGTGGAACGGGAGCTTCGTGCCCTGGATGTGCATCCCACAAATCTCCATCAACTGCAAGATGCTCTCCTATCAATATCGGCCAACATTTCTAAAGAATGCTTTCAGCACCTTGTTGAATCAATGCCACGTAGAATTAAGGCAGTTCTGAAGGCGAAAGGGGGTCAAACACAGTATTAGTGTGTTCCTAATAATCCTTTAGGTGAGTCTATACTAGTGTCTGTGAATATTAAACTGCAAAATACTATTTAATAAACCACTCTAAGTCACTTCACGAGCATTTACCGTTTAATTTGAGAAAACTATCATATAATGACATGAACACAGACATTCATAGGTCTTTCTGGCAACCGTCAAAATAAAAGTTTGGTTTAACTTGAAGAAATTGACAGAAATATATTAGGCTACTGTTGTACAGTAGATTTAGCTACATCTCTATGTAATAATAATACTAATACTACTACTACTAATAATAATAATAATTATTATTATTATTATTATTATTAGGTGTGCCTCGAGGGTTGCTTATTTTTCACTTGATCTTTTTTATAAACAATGTTTACTTTTAAACAGCATGTTGCCTTCAAATATGTAGGCTATTTCAATGATTATCATCACAAATAATAAACTCAATGAGTTGAATTAAGTTTTTTTCAAATAGTTAAATAAAATAAAAATAAAAACATTTTGCTGTGGTACCGAAATTGGTACCGAGAACCGCAACATTTTTTATGGTATTGGTACCGACTACTGGAATTTTGGTATCATGACATCCCTATACAGGACAGGCACAAAGTAGGAATAAAGTAACAATACCCATATTTTCAACTTATAAAAGAAGTGTAGTGACATGCAAAGTGAATGTGCAATAAACAAAAGGAAAAGATGGATTTGTATCAAAATATCAGAATTGTGCATTAGACCATTGTGCTTTAAGACATGCCTCTATTTACAATATAATAAAAATTAATAAAAAATACTAGCCTAACCATAATAAGAAAGAGAAAATCGTTCACTGCAATATTTACCTAATTTAAAAATGCTTAACTAATATTTGAGCTACATAGAAGTGTTTTAAATTATTATTATAACTAACTTAAAAAAAGCCAATCATTGTAAAAAAAAAAAAACTATAATTTATGCACATTATATTTATTCATATTTACTGTTAATTTATTAACAATAAATATAATAAGTATTATTATTGATAGTATTATTATTCATTTTAAATAAAGTGTTCATGACATTTCACTGGTATTGGTACATAAACTTCACGACAAGCTAGAAAAGACACAGGAGAAAAGGAGAGAAGAAATCGATGAGAACGTCCGTTTTCCCCCCCAGAAAATTAAAAAGATTTGGATACTCTGCACAGAAAGAGCGAGAGAAAATGAGTGAAAAAAGAGCGAGAGAAAATGAGTGAAAAAAGAGCGAGAGAAAAAAAGACAGGAAAATTAGGCATAAAATGAGGCTGTTTTGATTTAAAGCACACCTCTGAGCGCGAGCTGCTGAGTCAATATGGCTGGCAGAATAATCACCAGTCTACGCTCTCTATTGCATTACTGAGGGGAAAAATCACTGGCTAAATCATCAGCGCACGAGGAAGGAAGGAGGGAGAGAGACGGAGGTATACAGCGAGGGAGGAATTCAATGACAGGTGCTGACAGACAGCAGTAATGAACGAGAAATACAAATGTGAGGAGAGATACAAAACACAGAGAAAATAACTTGTGGTCAAGAGCCTCAGTTTTGGCCCTTACATTATGGGCTACTGAGCTATTGTTTACTACACTGAATATGCTTTATCGTGGGTTAGTAATTAACATTCTAATTTGCATGCTTCAGTGTCAGCTATTTTATTTTGTAAGGGGCAATATATATATATATATAGATTAGGGGTGGGTATTGACCAGAGACTTCATATATAGGAAGACGGTGTCCTCTGATTACTTGAATGGGAGAATGAGGAATAAATGAAAGAGCCAATCGTTGATTAGTAAAGTCATCGTGTCACTGCAGCTGCTGTTAGAAGCTCCGGTTGCTATAGAAACAGGCAGTGTTTTGAGACGCGCGTTTAGGATAGCGCATGCGCATTCGCTTTGTCCAGGCAGAAAAATCCAGTTTTTTTTTATGACTCAAGCATTTATAAACAAAATTTATGAGACAGTTGCTGTCAGACTTCATTGGTGATTTCAAATATATGAAATTTAATCATAAGCTTGGCGAACAGTTTTGGAGAATTCAATGTTTCCCCATTCAAAGAGGTAGGAGCAGCATTAGCACTCCCGAGAGGCGTTTCAAAGACGGCCATCGAGTGAAAGGACTTGTCTTTTAGGGACTTTGGTATTGTCGAATGTCATGATTTGATTTCAATTTACAAGCTTACGATTTGCATGTGCGCTCCCGTGTGTCAGGGCTCGACAGTACGACAATTATACTCACATTTGTGACTAAAAATAGATGTGTGCGAACTGCAGAATGTATTTGGAGCACGTGTATGCATAAAAGATCCCAGCGGATCCGTTTGATGATCATAGAAAGCTTTTGTAACATTGTACTACCGTTCAAAAGATTTGGGTCTGTACGATTTTTTTGGGGGGGGGAGAGAACTTAAAGAAATTACTACATTTATTCAGCAAGAATGCATTAAATTGATCAAGTGACAGTATAGACATTTATGATGTTGCAAAAGCTTTATATTTCAGATAAATGCTGTTCTTTTGAACTGTCTATTCATTAAATAATCATGAAATAAATTGTACACAACTGTTTTCAATATATATATATATACACACACTGAACTAAATTATAAACGCAACACTTTTGTTTTTGCCCCCATTTTTCATGAGCTGAACTCAAATATCTAAGACTTTTTCTATGTACACAAAAGGCCCATTTCTCTCAAATATTGTTCACAAATCTGTGTTAGTGAGCACTTCTCCTTTGCCGAGATACTCCATCCACCTCACAGGTGTGGCATATCAAGATGCTGATTGGACAGTATGATTATTGCACAGGTGAGCCTTGGGCTGGCCAAAGTAAAAGGCAACTCTAAAGCTTGGAACATCCTTACTTCCGCAAGAACAAAGAAATTTGTTTGTTTTCTCGAGGTGGCAAGAACAAGAACAAAGTTCGTTCTGGCCAGGACATGCCATACTTCACGAGAAAAGCAGGAACTTCTAGGGAGTCCTCAGAAGCCCCGCCCACTTTAAAATTCTGACCAATCACACACTAGTTCTCGGACACCCACAAGAAAAAGTTCCTCTCAGATAATGTGTCGAGAACAAGCTGCGAGAACTCCCAAACCAGGGCCCCGAGAACATGACGTCAATTTGTTCTCGCAACCCTGGGAGCAAGAACTTTTTTCCCTGTTCTTGCGGAGTATGTAATGGCCTTAAAATGTGCAGTTTTATCACACAGCACAATGCCACAGATGTCGCAAGTTTTAAGGGAGCGTGCGGTTGGCATGCTGACTGCAGGAATGTCCACCAGAGCTGTAAGATATAGAAGATATACAATATAAGTAAATCAGTAAGAACCTTGAAATTCTTTCTCACTGTCAAAAAGACATTATAGTCATCTCAGATAAAGACAAAAAGGACTATATCCCATCTAAAAGACATTAAAGTAACAAGGCTGCAAACGGTTGATGTAATTCAACCGGTCTTCTTTCGGAAGAGGCAGTCAATGAGACGTTTTAAGCACTATCCTCCACGAGGGATTGGAGAGGATGGTTTTCAGAGGAACGGAGGATGTCAATTGGTCATAATTATCATCACTGCTAGAGAGGATAAATACCCACTTCTCAACATTTCACCCCACCTGTCATCTTAACCTAACCCCCCCTCGTCCATTTGAATCCTCACTCTCGGAGGAAGCGAGAGCCCTTTGAAGAGACCATTGAGAAGCCCTTCAGGACAGAGTGGAAGAGCTCTGATCATGCAGGGTTTAAAACAGGGGCGGAGGAGATGTTCGTGAAAGGAAATAAATAGCACCTCACGCTGAGGAGGGAAATGACTGCTAGGTCAAGCAGCTGCAGTTACCAGCAAATTGAAATAAATTTAATCAGATTATATTTGATTTCATAAGTCAACTTGCCGGTTTCATGGTAGTAGCCTACCGCTTCACAAATCAGATCTCGTAATGTCTTAACTATTTCTTCTACACGCTAAAATGTCATTTGATCAGTGTTGGGGTAGATTTGAGTAATTTGAGTTCAGTTTCACTAAAGCCGGGCGTACACAGATTGTTTTTTGCTGTCGTACGAGCTCACAAACTATTTTTTTCTCTCGGGAGAAATTGCGTGGACATCATGCATGTTCATATGGTCGCGTATAGAAAGCTCCTATACAGTCGTGCCGTGTACCCGCCCACTGACTCTATACAAAATGTGATTGGCCTTACCAGAGTTTGTTTTTTACAGCTCACAAGTCAACAGAGAACTGATAGACGACCCTGGCTGCAAATGACGTTTGCTGCCGCTAGGGTGCGTCTAGATTTCTAGGCTAGTTCTGTTGCTTTGAACTTTGAGCGTCGTAACTTTGCAGATGTTATTTATGCTCAAACAGCAACATTACACACTAACTAAAGTTTAAAAAGTGAAATCATAATCAACCACCCCTTTAACCCTTTACCTGTCACCCCCCTTTTTGAGCATTTCGTGAAAATGCACTACTCAAACTTAAATGGTTGTAATTCATGAACCCTTTGGACTAAAGACTTATGGTTGGTCTCTCTTTAAAAGAAGACACGTGGCAGATTATTGCTAAAGTGGAAAAAAAAATATAGAATTAAATTATATAAAAGTTATTGAAATTTAAGTTTATTGTTATAAAAATATAATACAATAAATATTATTTATTTTATTAAAAAATATATAAATTAATATAGGTTTCAGCCTAAAAAAGACAGAAAGTCAAAGCCAAAATTCTAACCAAGTTAGAATTTTCTGTAAGACTTTTAGCTGCATAACCTCCAAAAATCCACTAGGGGTTAGACACACCATATTGGTGATTCCTAAAGATTGATCTGGCAGATATTCTCTATATATAATATTATTTTCTGAATATTTTTGGCTAAATACTAGAATCAATGTTTATGTTATGAACTTTTAGCATGAAAATCAAAGTTTGAATGATTAAAAGTGTGGTTGTTGACTTTTTGTTACAAAGGTGAAAACTCCTGTAATGATACAGATTTTTTGATGCACACTCTTGTCACTCTTGTCATATATTAATCCATTACTCTTCCAAAATATATATTTTCTGCAAAATCATCAACAAATATGTATTCTTGAGCCTTAGACCTTTCCAATGATATATAGTTTGGCATGACTAGATTAGGATTTAATAGTAATATAGTGAAGTAAATGTAGAATACCCGTATACGGGCAAGTGACAGTTAAGGTTAATCAAAAGTTATGACATTTGGAACAAAGGTAGCCTTTTTATCCTGTTAGTCCAAAAAAACCCTCTCCAAACAAAAGATCACGAGTGTTTTACTGAACATAAGAACTACTTACATGTGTAAACGCCACAATAAAGCATACAATATTTATAATTACACAGAATAAGTGACAAGTAATAAGATCCTGGTCGATGAGTGATGATTTTCAGCGCTGTATTAGTTGTGCTCTCCTATTCTGTGGCGCACAGTAAATCGAGACCTGTCAATCAGGGCGATCAGCCAATCGAAGCGCTCTCCAGCTGTGAGAGAGTGTCCAGTTTTCTTCTCACAGACTCCCACTGGCTGCTCCTGTCATATCCTAAAATGTTTACTAAATATATATTATTTTTATTATTTCAATTGAAAAACCTTAAATATTAGGTTGAAGGACTATTGACTGCACCAAAAAACATAAAATAACACTTAATATTGGTATTTACTGTAGGGATGCGCGATGTTATCGGCACGACATCGGAATCGGCCGATAAATGCATAAAATATAAAAATCGGCTGATATGAAAAAATTATGTCGATATGCCTTGCCGATATGATAACGTGTTGATATGCGCCTGCAATAACTCACATGTGCAAGGAGTGCTATAGTGATAAGATCATGTCAGCCGTGTGGTCATTCTTGAAGCAAAAACAAGCACATACATTGCATGTATGGTTATTTATATTGACCGTTTTTACATACTGCCTTGAATTTGTGAATGTACAGAAGGACGCGACAACATAGGGTTGCTGGGTTTTCACAACAAAACTAGCCAAAAACAATCGCGTCTCCCACTCTCTAGCGCGCGCAGCAGCCTCCACAGCAGCAGAAGCCTCCTCCAGGTCCTAGTGCCCGCCTACTTAAATGCTATATATATGTAGAGGGGGCGCTGTTGTTACAGTAATAAAATGAAAAGTAGAATACGCAAATAAATTGAAGTTACTTTTTTTTCTGAATAAATAAACCAGTAATGATGTCAAATCACAAACATGACACTGTTTCAAATTAAATACTTGTATATACAGTTTATTAATCTGTAATAAAATTTTATGAAATGGATGATGAAAGATAATCTAAAATAATAGTATATTTTTTTATTTGAAGCTAAAGACAG
>NC_137098.1:64859639-64907139 GCF_949357685.1 Gobio gobio | reverse complement strand
AATCCTGTAAAATTCAACCAATCAGATGACGACTTTCAAACTGCTGAAGTGTTTCCAATTTTGCGTCAGACGTCCAGCCAGCGGTCCGTTTGAGGGTGAGACTAGTGCTCTTCAGACTACTAAACTCCAGGACTACCCCACTGCTCAACGGGTATTTCAATATATTAAGTGAGGACAAAGATAACCATCAAATTAAATACTAGGAAACACTTAAAGGTAGGGTAGGTAGGATTTGGTTAAAAACCTTTTTTTCCAAATTTGTTTAAACTTTCTTTATATATCAATACATAATTAAAATGTTAGTACTCTGTAAAAGAAAGTATGAAAATTGAGTGTCTGTAGACCTCTCACGACTGTTTTAAAGACAGCTCATTATTTCCATTCACTCCACCTTCTCCCTTCTGGGCTCTTTCCAAAGCCACGCCCCCAAAACACATGAACGCGCTACGCCGACCGCGATCAGCTCAGCTGAAAGACGCATTATTTACCTGAGGCGAGCGGAGAAGAAGTGCATGTAGTGACATCATGTCAAAATCACATGTAATAAAAAATATAACTTTATCATTATGAATATTAACAAATAAGATGTCTTTTAGTACTCACTCTCAAGCTAGAATACCGATACTGGTAAAGTTTAAAATACACACACACAACACAGTGTCTACGACACACACAGATACAAGATAAAAACATCAACATAAACATTGGTAGAGCATATAAAAACAAACCAAGGGCCGAAATAAACGTGCAGGTAAAGTTCCCGGTGAACATGGTAGAAGAGTTTAGACAGAGGGTAGCAGCTAAAGCTAACTTAGTTCTAAAAAAAAGTTCCTGGATGCGGTGTACTAGCTTTTACACATGCATTTTGTTATCTAAAGTTACATTTTGCGAAATTCAACACGACAGTGATAAACTTGAGCTAGGCATATTGAGTATTTATCATCTCTACTAATGGTTCGCTTAGTGTATAACATTGTAACTTTATGCTAAGAAATGTTATGTTAGCTATATTAGGCAGCTATGTGTGCTAGTGAGACATGCTTCATGAAAACATAAACCAAAAAATCGCGTTTGGGGGGTAAAATATGTGTCTTTTTGGTAGGGCTGCCTGCTAAACTTCGCAAATCCCGGGGCAAAATATCACATAATTGGGGTCGCTTCAACCCGCGGACATGAAAAACAGCCCGTGGCAACAGTGTTTGAAGTATCTCTACTTGGCAACACTGGGGCGCATGTGGGCAGATCCTGGAGCAAAAGCGGCGGTTGCCATGGTAGCGAGAGAGAGTGACAGGCGCCCAAGCCAATCACTTGTTTCGGCCTGAACGAAAATAATGAGCTGTGTTTATTGCAGATTAAAAAGTCTAGAGTCACTCGATTTTTATAGTCTCTTTTTCAGAGTACTTAAATTTTAATTATGTATTGACATATAAAGAAAGTTTAAACAAATTTGGACAAAAGTGTTTTAGATCATTCTTACCTACCCCACCTTTAACAGCTTTTAAAACAGGGGTCACAAACTCAAATGACCTGTGAGCCACTAACCAATTTCTCTTTACAATCATGAACTTTAACTTTATACAAAACTAATGATATCTCAGATTGTAAATACTCCTTTCACTGCATGCATCTAATGTGAAAAACAATCCTTCCCTATTCACTGTATAGCACACTATAGCTATTTGTTTTCATCCAAAGCTCCAATTTAACCTCACAAAATTGTATTATTGCATAAAACATTCCATCCTATGCATTCAAGAGAACAAAATCATCCCTTCCTGGGAAATTGGTGCAAAATATCTGTAATAAAAATGGAAGTTGCTGCAATCGGGGAAGCCACTGTGGCTCTTTTTTCCTCCATCATAAATGACTTGTGCCTCAGAGCGGCAGTCGAAACGCAATAAATGCTGTCATGTTCTCATGCTGGTGTTCGGAAACTCAATCGTGTGAGATGCTTCTGGGAGAGACTTAAAGGCCCCCTGAAATCAAAATGGAAGTTTTTTAGCTTTTGGTATGACTATGTTAGCCTTAAGGCTATGAATAAGCTGGTGCGCTCCAAAACAATGACAAAATTCACATTTAGGAGATATAAGCATTCACAACTTACAGTCTCTCACTTCCGTTAAAATGGATCACAGATTTGTATTCCATCACAGCGGACTTCAGCTTCTCATCACATCTTGTGTCCAATCAAATGCTCTCCAGAATCTGAAGCCCCGCCCCCTACACTATAAATAGACGTTGAAGCTGCGACCGAAATCGGTCAGCTGTTCACACATTTACTATTGTCTACATGGTGAATGGCACAGCACACTATATATGCGAAAGGGAAGTGTAAATATGCTTTCAGTTGAGGCGAATGAAGTCTTAGTTTCACGCGCACAGCTACAGCGCACACACATTGTCTAGACCAGAGCCGTTGACTAGAGACACATCATATGCGCAAGTCGGCGCAGGCAACAAAACATATCGGACCCAGAAAGCTGTATTTCGAAGCGATATGGAGAAGATTATAATGACAAACGGTTAGAAATTAGGAGGAAACTCTGGCTTTACCAAACAGAAAGGCTCTAGTCAAACTGTGATATTAACGAAACACTATTGGCTGTTTTAAAAAGGGGGAGGAGCTGCTAACAGCTGGAGCCGTTTCAGGGGGAATTACATCAACACATTGAATAATGCTACGCGTTTCAAGGCACTTCAGTCGGCCTTTAAACCAAATCAGTCTGATGACAGACTTTGGCTCAGGCGTTTCAGAATGACCAAACCAACATTTGATATGCCGTGATGTGATTGGTCCCCTGGTTAGCCCAGCTATCCAATCACAACCACCGTTGAAGCAAAGTCAAAGAGGTTTTTTTTTTTTGCGCATTGAGGAATTTATTCAGTAAATGGGCCAGTGACAAATAAGGTTTTCAACTGACAAAAAATGCAAATAGGTTAAAACTGCACATCAAAGTAGTTATTATATTAATGGGAGGTTTTTTTTTACTTATTACTAAAATCTAAAATTTAAAAAATGTATTTTAAGCAGTTTAACTGAGAATCATGTGACGACACCAGTCAAAATGTCATACGGGATAACGTTAATGCATTTTCTAAATATTATGATATTAAAACTTTTCAAATCAATAATACTTAATTAATATATAAAGTGATGCAGTAAACAATATGTAGAGCTCAGAAAAAGAAAATTTGCACAACAATTTTCTCATTATATTGTGATTTCTTTAAACGTGACCCTACTTGTTCAAGTTCTTTACTCACATTTTAACACTGCAATGTGATTTAAAATGCAAAATGTCTGAAAATGTTTTACAGGACTTGGTATCATGTTATTATTGTTTGCTCAACTCCATGAAGTGAAATTATGCATTTCAATGGAAAAAAACAGCGTTATCCCGACTGACTTAAATTGTTACTCGGTGTGACACCATATGAGTTAACACATGAATTGTCATTTTTACAACACTTACACATAATAATGTTCATAAATAATTAATATTTATGTTATGCAATGTTTTTCCAAGGAAATTAAGTAGGCTCCACTGTAAAGAAATACTGATGTGGTTTAACTGTTACACACAAACTCAGTGTGGTTTCTTCCCAGATTTAAACAATTGTTTCATGTTCATGAATATCAAAACAGCACAACTTTTCAACATTAGGTTTAATTTAGTACTGAAAAGTACCTTGAACCATTTTATTGATGATCATAGTATTTATCTACATCATTTATATTCATAAATAATGTAAAGGGTTAAAGTAAGCGACCTTCACTCATTTCACTGAACAGCATTTATTTGAACAACAAATTAACAAAAGCATGTAATTGAACAACATATTTATAAAGAACAATCTTATTTATGGTTCTTTAAGGGGCAGATCCCCCAAAATGACAGGTTGGACAATAATTAAATGTAATTGTAATTGAATATTTTTATGAATTATATAATTTTCTAATATTCAACTAAACAATGTTAATGATATGTTAATATCACAATTTGAATGGAAATTATACAAATTAAAGCTGAAAACTGTATAAGAATATATTGTCAAACACATGTCATCCAAGATAATGAATTATATTATGGGCTAATAGAAAATAACTGTTATCCTATATGACTAAATTGTTATCCGGTATGACAAAACTCAGTTTAAATCTTAATCAGGCAGTATTTTTGGCTACCTATAGAAATCTGCAACCTTTACCTTCAACTTCCAAATATGTAAATTCATGCTAAATAAACATATTTACATAAAATCCACATTATATATGTTATTTTAGCGTTATCCCATATGACACAGGATTTTACTACATAGTGTGCTAGTGAGGAAAAAGGGTAAGTTAAACACATTTTATGAAAGACATACTTAAATTTCACCATTGCTTGGGGGTCCTTCAGGGTCTTCCTGATTGTGTAACATGCTGTCTCACATCGTGTCAAAATAAAATTCACAATAAAATTGCTCCAGTTTGCTGGTTATCCCGAATGACATTGGCTGAAAGCCAGTTTTGGGACAGAACGCTCCAAAGCATAACAATCAACTGGATGTCGTATTCTTTGTAATATTTAAATATATTGTTGTCAAGACTCATACAATAATGCCTGTGGCAGAGATGTTAGGGTTTATTAGATTTTTTACAGTTTGTTTGGCTTTTTTGTATGTTACTCTAAGGTCCGGACAGTTATCCGGTATGACATTATGTGACTATAATGTCTAATACTTCTTATACTTTGTAATACCCTCAATATATGTTCATATAATTTGATAAACAGAGATCAATAGATTCAATAAATGTGCTTTTTATTAAACATTTCCTTATTTTGACTTCATTAAGGGGTTTGGACATCAAAATTGCACGTCACGTCATTGGGCCAAATGTGTTTCTATCGTAGTTTATGCATGCCTTCTTATCAGATAAAAACGATTCAATTGAGCACATGTTTTTTAATGAACTTTTTTAAAAATGTATGTGCATAAATGGCATTTCTTGGCATTTCCATTCAGTGTTTTTATTCCAAAATTTGCATAAAAATAGGTGGATGGAAACAAGGCTAATGTGGCAGTCTCTATGACAGGGGTTCTCAACCTTTTGCAAGCTGGGCCCCCCCAAAGCTGGATCATTGCAGTTGTTCCCCCCACACACACACACCCACACCACACCACCATTTCATATGACAGTTCAACAAACAAGTTAATAATATTGAGTCACTTACATTTTAGACGAAATAATGACTGTTTTGGTCTATTTTAACAGCGAAAATAGATTCGATGAATCCAAACAAGATCACAGCATAGTAGCGCATCTCAGTGCAACACTCAATCGTGTTTTGAATGATTCAGTGTTTTGAACAAGTCGGTTGAGTCAAAGATTCAATGACCCATTCACAAACATCTGTCTCATTCTTGATGAATCGGCCGTTTGAATGAACGACTCAATGACTCGCTTAATAAAAACGCTTATCACCTGCATTTGAGCTCAGTATCGACAAACCAATCAAATTTTTCCAAAACCTTTTTTCTTTTCTTTTTTTAAATCAGTCCAAACACATTTTAAGTTTTATTCAGGAGTTATGTTTATACAAAACTATAACTTTTTATGACAGTAGTTTAGTGATAAAAAAAAAAAATTCAAATTGTTTTTGTTTTTCAATTTTTTTTCCCCTCCCATCCTGTAGCCTACTGATAGATAGATAGATAGATAGATAGATAGATAGATAGATAGATAGATAGATAGATAGATAGATAGAGTGATAGATAGATAGATAGATAGATAGATAGATAGATAGATAGATAGATAGATAGATAGATAGATAGATAGATAGATAGATAGATAGATAGATAGATAGAGTGATAGATAGATAGATAGATAGATAGATAGATAGATAGATAGATAGATAGATAGATAGATAGATAGATAGATAGATAGATAGATAGATAGATAGATAGATAGATAGATAGATAGATAGATAGATAGATAGATAGATAGATAGATAGAGTGATAGATAGATAGATAGATAGATAGATAGATAGATAGATAGATAGATAGATAGATAGATAGATAGATAGATAGATAGATAGATAGATAGATAGATAGATAGATAGATGAGCATGAGAGGAAGAAAAGTGAAGTAACAGCAGTGCCATGGAGCCACACATACAGTCCATTTTAGCACTGACTCAGCTGTGTGAATTTAAAACATAATTCATTAGCAAAATGCGATGAAATGTGACATTATGGTGGCAAACTTTCATTCCATATTTACACAGATCGTACCAACACAAACAACAACAACAGCAGCCGTCTTCCCCTGCGCAACACAAGTTCCTTTAATCATGTGTGACATTACAGTCGCCTTGCCCTGATGATCACGCAAGCGAATCTAGAGCCCACTTATGTGACAGATCTTTGATTTAATAATTGTATTTGACTGCGAAGATGAAAGTAATCTCAGACTGGAAAGAACACAAAATAGCACAACAAGTGCAGACGGATTCATGAACAACACGAACTGGGGGCTCGTCCGGGATATTCCCAAGAAACGTGATCCTCCATCATTGGTTGTTTTTAATGTTTTCCTGTGGTGGTAGGATTGATTGTATTATTAGATGACTACGGAAGCCTTCAGGGTTTTGGATCTGGTGGTACCAGAAAGATTTGTCAGGCTTAAATGAGCCAGTTCTTTTAATGACAGAACATATCAATAGAGCAATATCAATATAATAATCCTGATATAAAAGCAAATGGCATCGAGTGGACTATACAAACAAAACAACAGTCCTGACAAATGTGTGTAACAAAAATAATGCACATGTCCTCTATTGCTATTTTGTCTGCATGTGTTTATCTGTACCTAAAAATAGTTTCCAAAAGCCACCGTCTCCCACTTGCTCTCTTTCCAAACTACAGGTGTTTCGACGGTACCAGAGCCTGATTTTGTGTGTGTGTGTGTGTGTGTGTGTGTGTTTAGATGAAAACTCTCTCATAGCACATGCTCTACTTGACCTACATGCTTCAACTGAAAATGCCTTAATGGTGCTATTTTGCTCTGATTGGCAGGCGCATTTAGCCCGAGTAGCTTGAAAAAAAAAATAAAAAAAATAAGAGAGACGCAGATAATTAGTGCCAATCAACCGCAGGCGAATCATCATGCACTTGTCAAACTGTTCACTTTCTATGAGATGCCCTAGCTTGCAATGGGAATAACACCTGTATCACTAAACAATTACGGCACAGTCAACCGCATAGATGTTTAAAATGCCCTTGAGGGTGTGTGAGCGAGCGAGCGCTCGTGTGCAGGCCGGGTTTTATGAGGCCTGTTTAAGGCCATGTGTCCACCAAAGCGCTTTTTCCTAAGGGCGTATTTTTAAAAATTGTTTTCAATGGGAGTGCAATGCATTTACAAAAAAAAACAGCATTGTGTTCAACTTAGGCCCTGTCCTAGTGTTAATTTCGTCAGACGAGACGAAACTAAATATGTTCGTCAACAACCTTTTTTTCCAAGACGAAGACGAGACGATGACGAGACTGCACCAATGTCCAAAAACGCTGACTAAGACTAAATTAACATGCATTATTGTTGACGAAAAAAGACGAGACTAAAATGTTTTGCATAAAATAAAAACTAAGATAAAATCGCTCTTAATTTTCGTCTACAAAATGTTCAAAATATTCCGAAAGAGTTTGCGCAGTTGCTCAAGTACTCAATACTTCTAGCGCTGTGTCAATGTTCAATACATTTGAATGGATTAAGCGGATTTAACAGCTTCACTATACAGGTGTTTGCAGCAAGTTTTGGTAAACAGTACAGCATAGTGTGCATTCATTATTAAGTCAACCACATTTACAGTATCATGTTACTATGGAGAGTGGTGGAGATGCAACATTGCTTACATTAATGTTAATGTTTTTATTGTATTTAGTCCTCAGGTATTCCTTACTAATTGGTCACACTTATACTCATTGGTGGTCAAATGTGACCATATACCTGAACTATTTTTTAAATAAATAGCCTATATTTTAGTTCAATAATATTTATTAAATATTTTGAGGAAATCTTTTGGTACTAAATACTATTTGTGCAATAAGTATGGTCCATTAATGTATAAAATATTTTTCTTCTAATATTTTTCTTATTTATATTACAATTAGTGTAGTAATTAAGGTTAAAATAGAGAATTCCAATGTAAAGAGGCAAATTAGAGTTATTTTGTGGCTGGAAAAATAAAATTTTCATTTGTAATGCCATTACTGGTGCCTGTATGAATCTCTATTAATAAATATACATGTATGTCTAGTTGCTCAAAAAAGTATTGCAGATCATAACTGCTTACTTATTTGGGAAATTTTAAAATGTTAATAATAGTGAATAGTAATGAATGCAAGCAAATATAAATCAACCTAAAAGGTGTTAAACCTAAAAGTGCTAAAAGGCAAACTTATTTTTCCTTATGTACAGTAGGATATATACATATGAATTCATACTGAATCAAGATCGAAAACGATATTTGTGCCCATCGTCTCATGAGCTAATGCTGATTTTAGGCATCTATGCAGTAAATCAACCAGTTAGCTATATATGGTGTTGTGGCACATACATTATGCAGGTTATATGTATTTTACGTAACTTATTTTGACACGCAATATATTGAGTTTTCCTTTGACTAAAACTAGACTAAAATGACGAGACTTTTAGTCGACTAAAACGTGACTAAGATACCTTGAGTTGTCTTTTGACTAAAACTAGACTAAAATGATGAGACTTTTAGTCGACTAAAACTTGACTAAGATACCTTGAGTTGCCTTTAGACTAAAACTAAACTAAAATGATGAGACTTTTAGTCGACTAAAACGTGACTAAGATACCTTGAGTTGTCTTTTGACTAAAACTAGACTAAAATGACGAGACTTTTAGTCGACTAAAACTTGACTAAGATACCTTGAGTTGTCTTTTGACTAAAACTAGACTAAAATGATGAGACTTTTAGTCGACTAAAACTTGACTAAGATACCTTGAGTTGTCTTTTGACAAAAACTAGACTAAAATGATGAGACTTTTAGTCGACTTAAACTTGACTAAGATACCTTGAGTTGCCTTTTGACTAAAACTAGACTAAAATGATGAGACTTTTAGTCTACTAAAACTTGACTAAGATACCTTGAGTTGTCTTTTGACTAAAACTAGACTAAAATGATGAGACTTTTAGTCGACTTAAACTTGACTAAGATACCTTGAGTTGTCTTTTGACTAAAACTAAACTAAAATGATGAGACTTTTAGTCGACTTAAACTTGACTAAGATACCTTGAGTTGTCTTTTGACTAAAACTAAACTAAAATGATGAGACTTTTAGTCGACTAAAACTTGACTAAGATACCTTGAGTTGTCTTTTGACTAAAACTAGACTAAAATGATGAGACTTTTAGTCGACTTAAACTTGACTAAGATACCTTGAGTTGTCTTTTGACTAAAACTAGACTAAAATGATGAGACTTTTAGTCGACTAAAACTTGACTAAGATACCTTGAGTTGTCTTTTGACTAAAACTAGACTAAAATGACAAGACTTTTAGTCGACTAAAACTTGACTAAGATACCTTGAGTTGTCTTTTGACTAAAACTAGACTAAAATGATGAGACTTTTAGTCGACTAAAACTTGACTAAGATACCTTGAGTTGCCTTTTGACTAAAACTAGACTAAAATGACGAGACTTTTAGTCGACTAAAACTTGACTAAGATACCTTGAGTTGTCTTTTGACTAAAACTAGACTAAAATGATGAGACTTTTAGTCGACTTAAACTTGACTAAGATACCTTGAGTTGCCTTTAGACTAAAACTAAACTAAAATGACGAGACTTTTAGTCGACTTAAACTTGACTAAGATACCTTGAGTTGTCTTTTGACTAAAACTAGACTAAAATGACGAGACTTTTAGTCGACTAAAACTTGACTAAGATACCTTGAGTTGTCTTTTGACTAAAACTAGACTAAAATTATGAGACTTTTAGTCGACTAAAACTTGACTAAGATACCTTGAGTTGTCTTTTGACTAAAACTAGACTAAAATGACGAGACTTTTAGTCGACTAAAACTTGACTAAGATACCTTGAGTTGTCTTTTGACTAAAACTAAACTAAAATGACGAGACTTTTAGTCGACTAAACGTTTGACTAAGATACCTTGAGTTGTCTTTTGACTAAAACTAGACTAAAATGACGAGACTTTTAGTCGACTAAAACTTGACTAAGATACCTTGAGTTGTCTTTTGACTAAAACTAGACTAAAATGATGAGACTTTTAGTCGACTAAAACTTGACTAAGATACCTTGAGTTGTCTTTTGACTAAAACTAGACTAAAATGACGAGACTTTTAGTCGACTAAAACTTGACTAAGATACCTTGAGTTGTCTTTTGACTAAAACTAAACTAAAATGATGAGACTTTTAGTCGACTAAAACTTGACTAAGATACCTTGAGTTGTCTTTTGACTAAAACTAGACTAAAATGACGTGACTTTTAGTCGACTAAAACTTGACTAAGATACCTTGAGTTGTCTTTTGACTAAAACTAAACTAAAATGACGAGACTTTTGGTCGACTAAAACTTGACTAAGATACCTTGAGTTGCCTTTTGACTAAAACTAGACTAAAACGACGAGACTTTTAGTCGACTAAAACTTGACTAAGATACCTTGAGTTGCCTTTTGACTAAAACTAGACTAAAATGACGAGACTTTTAGTCGACTAAAACTTGACTAAGATACCTTGAGTTGCCTTTAGACTAAAACTAGACTAAAATGACGAGACTTTTAGTCGACTAAAACTTGACTAAGATACCTTGAGTTGCCTTTAGACTAAAACTAAACTAAAATGACGAGACTTTTAGTCGACTTAAACTTGACTAAGATACCTTGAGTTGCCTTTTGACTAAAACTAGACTAAAATGATGAGACTTTTAGTCGACTAAAACTTGACTAAGATACCTTGAGTTGCCTTTTGACTAAAACTAGACTAAAATTATGAGACTTTTAGTCGACTAAAACTTGACTAAGATACCTTGAGTTGTCTTTTGACTAAAACTAGACTAAAATGACAAGACTTTTAGTCGACTAAACGTTTGACTAAGATACCTTGAGTTGTCTTTTGACTAAAACTAGACTAAAATGACAAGACTTTTAGTCGACTAAAACTTGACTAAGATACCTTGAGTTGTCTTTTGACTAAAACTAGACTAAAATGACAAGACTTTTAGTCGACTTAAACTTGACTAAGATACCTTGAGTTGTCTTTTGACTAAAACTAGACTAAAATGACGAGACTTTTAGTTGACTAAAACTTGACTAAGATACCTTGAGTTGTCTTTTGACTAAAACTAAACTAAAATGACGAGACTTTTGGTCGACTAAAACTTGACTAAGATACCTTGAGTTGCCTTTTGACTAAAACTAAACTAAAATTATGAGACTTTTAGTCGACTAAAACTTGACTAAGATACCTTGAGTTGTCTTTTGACTAAAACTAAACTAAAATGATGAGACTTTTAGTCGACTAAAACTTGACTAAGATACCTTGAGTTGCCTTTTGACTAAAACTAGACTAAAATGACGAGACTTTTAGTCGACTAAAACTTGACTAAGATACCTTGAGTTGCCTTTTGACTAAAACTAGACTAAAATTATGAGACTTTTAGTCTACTAAAACTTGACTAAGATACCTTGAGTTGTCTTTTGACTAAAACTAAACTAAAATGATGAGACTTTTAGTCGACTAAAACTTGACTAAGATACCTTGAGTTGCCTTTTGACTAAAACTAGACTAAAATGACGAGACTTTTAGTCGACTAAAACTTGACTAAGATACCTTGAGTTGCCTTTTGACTAAAACTAGACTAAAATTATGAGACTTTTAGTCGACTAAAACTTGACTAAGATACCTTGAGTTGCATTTAGACTAAAACTAAACTAAAATGACGAGACTTTTAGTCGACTTAAACTTGACTAAGATACCTTGAGTTGCCTTTTGACTAAAACTAGACTAAAATGACGAGACTTTTAGTCGACTAAAACTTGACTAAGATATCTTGAGTTGCCTTTTGACTAAAACTAGACTAAAATTATGAGACTTTTAGTCGACTAAAACTTGACTAAGATACCTTGAGTTGCCTTTTGACTAAAACTAGACTAAAATTATGAGACTTTTAGTCGACTAAAACTTGACTAAGATACCTTGAGTTGCCTTTAGACTAAAACTAAACTAAAATGACGAGACTTTTAGTCGACTTAAACTTGACTAAGATACCTTGAGTTGCCTTTTGACTAAAACTAGACTAAAATGACGAGACTTTTAGTCGACTAAAACTTGACTAAGATACCTTGAGTTGCCTTTAGACTAAAACTAGACTAAAATGACGAGACTTTTAGTCGACTAAAACTTGACTAAGATACCTTGAGTTGCCTTTAGACTAAAACTAAACTAAAATGACGAGACTTTTAGTCGACTTAAACTTGACTAAGATACCTTGAGTTGCCTTTTGACTAAAACTAGACTAAAATGACGAGACTTTTAGTCGACTAAAACTTGACTAAGATACCTTGAGTTGCCTTTTGACTAAAACTAGACTAAAATGACGAGACTTTTAGTCGACTAAAACTTGACTAAGATACCTTGAGTTGCCTTTTGACTAAAACTAGACTAAAATTATGAGACTTTTAGTCTACTAAAACTTGACTAAGATACCTTGAGTTGTCTTTTGACTAAAACTAAACTAAAATGATGAGACTTTTAGTCGACTAAAACTTGACTAAGATACCTTGAGTTGCCTTTTGACTAAAACTAGACTAAAATGACGAGACTTTTAGTCGACTAAAACTTGACTAAGATACCTTGAGTTGCCTTTTGACTAAAACTAGACTAAAATTATGAGACTTTTAGTCGACTAAAACTTGACTAAGATACCTTGAGTTGCATTTAGACTAAAACTAAACTAAAATGACGAGACTTTTAGTCGACTTAAACTTGACTAAGATACCTTGAGTTGCCTTTTGACTAAAACTAGACTAAAATGACGAGACTTTTAGTCGACTAAAACTTGACTAAGATACCTTGAGTTGCCTTTTGACTAAAACTAGACTAAAATTATGAGACTTTTAGTCGACTAAAACTTGACTAAGATACCTTGAGTTGCCTTTTGACTAAAACTAGACTAAAATTATGAGACTTTTAGTCGACTAAAACTTGACTAAGATACCTTGAGTTGCCTTTAGACTAAAACTAAACTAAAATGACGAGACTTTTAGTCGACTTAAACTTGACTAAGATACCTTGAGTTGCCTTTTGACTAAAACTAGACTAAAATGACGAGACTTTTAGTCGACTAAAACTTGACTAAGATACCTTGAGTTGCCTTTAGACTAAAACTAGACTAAAATGACGAGACTTTTAGTCGACTAAAACTTGACTAAGATACCTTGAGTTGCCTTTAGACTAAAACTAAACTAAAATGACGAGACTTTTAGTCGACTTAAACTTGACTAAGATACCTTGAGTTGCCTTTTGACTAAAACTAGACTAAAATGACGAGACTTTTAGTCGACTAAAACTTGACTAAGATACCTTGAGTTGCCTTTTGACTAAAACTAGACTAAAATGACGAGACTTTTAGTCGACTAAAACTTGACTAAGATACCTTGAGTTGCCTTTTGACTAAAACTAGACTAAAATTATGAGACTTTTAGTCGACTAAACTAGACTTGACTAACAAAAAAAGATATCTGAATGACTAAGCATTTGGACATTTGGCACAAGACTAAGACTAAGACTAAATTTTTCAACTAAACATCGAAATAAATCTAATTAATAAACTAAATTAACCATATAAACTAAATTACTGATCTAATTATTGATCTAAAGCCCACACTGTCACTGTATGATAATTGAAATGAACTGATGACATCAGCGTTTTCTCCAGAATGGCTATACAGCAGAATAAAATTATGCTGCATTATTTTCCTGTTTAACACTGTAAAGCTGCTTTGAAACAATCTACATTGTTAAAAGCGCTATATAAAATTAACACTACCCTGTCCCAAATGGCACCCTAAACACTTGCGGTCTTCCTACGAGTCTGCACTTTCGTGGCATAACACCGCTTTGACTGTTGGGAAGTCTGCTCGGTTCAGTTACTTCAGTGCGGGCTCGGCAAAAGTGTGCATATCAACCGTAAAGTGGGCACTCACGAGCACCCTTCTGAAACCTAAAATGACAAAGGGACACCCTACGCCCTTGAGGACTTTTTCAATCACACACACGTGGCGGCCACTTTAAGTCCTCAAGATCGTAAGTGCATATGAAGTGAGCCATTTGGGACAGGGCCTTTGTGTAAAACGCAGCGCTCATCACTGTCACGTTTTACCCAACTGTCCAATCACAGTAGAGGGGCGGGAAAAATACAACACCGACCAATGGTTACATCCTGCTTGTACAACGACAACAGACAGACAACAACAAGCACAACAACAGAACAAAATCATCCAAAACAAGGGCCAGAGCAATTCTTTTACATTGTGTTGACATTTTTATATTCACAAACAAACTATCTGCGAAATCAAATAATAGTAATATTGTGCTAATGTCCAACTGCATAGGTGTGTGCATTTATTTGCCACAACAAACTACGTGTGGCATGCATTGTGTACTTATGTTTACATTTACATTCTTAAAAAGGGCTTTCTTACAAAAAAAAACCCCTCTCCTTTTCCCCCCTCTTTTCATTCATTTTCTAAAGCTCTCACTCCAGGGTGCCCGTCGTTTCTCTTCATCAAGTGCCGGGCTGTTTATTCTTTGTAGGGTGTGCTGATGTTGAGTATAATGGGACATGCGCCCTGTGCGATTATATGGCAACACACACTCGCTCCATCACTGACACGCACTGGATGACAGATGAGACGCCCGCCCGGGAGCGCTCCTTTACCCACAATCCCTCTGACAGCCCAGCCTTGAGTGTCCATATTGGCTGGTGGAAAGAGGCTGTGAGGTAGTTCATGCCTGTACACGCGTGTTTGCGTGAGCCTCTCGGGTCAGTCATGTTAAGCCACTGTGTGATTGTGAATATGGAGCAGTGAGGAACCAACAAGCTGGGGTAAAATAAAAAAGGAGAACTTCAGTCTAAATACACCGTCATGGAATAATGCTGTAACGGTAATGGAAGAGAGATCAGAAATTGTTTATACAGTATTATACAGTTGTATATTATCTTTATTTTTATATCATAATGCAAAGTATGTTCATACACTGACAATCAAAGGTTTGGAATATTTAAGATTGGTTCATGTTTCTTCTGCTCACAAAAGCTGCATTTATTTAATCAAAATACAGTAAGAACAGTAATATTGTGAAATATTATTACATTTTAAAATAACTATTTTAATATATTTTAAGTGTAATGTATTCCTATGATCAAAGCTGAATGTTCAGCATCATTTCTACAGTCTTCAGTGTCACATGATCCTTCAGAAATCACTTATTATAGAAATCAGTTATTATTGGCTCTCAATTATTAGTACTGGTTCTTATTATTATCAATATTTAAACCGTTTTTGCTGCTTAATATTACATTATAAATGTTAAATAAATGGTTGCGTATATTACAAATATTAAGCAGCACAAATGTTTTCATCATTGATAATAATCATGAATGTTTCTAGAGCAGCAAATCATCATATTAGAATGATTAAAGGTAGCACGATAAAAGGTAGCACGAATTGTTTCTCATTTGAACCGCGTCACAGATCATTTATCCGCTTGGGTTAAAGTCCAAACGGATCGGTCTCGGTCACACGAGCACTAAACAGCGCTTCAAAAAACTATTTTGTGATGCTGTTCACTTTATTTAAGCAATTCATCTTGATTTAACACAATTATATCAGGTTTCTGGTTCAAATGTAATTGATTCATGTTAAACTGACTTAAAACCGTTACTCTTTGACATAACTTGATGTTTTCATTTTGAACTAACATGTTTCAATTAAGTAACCCAATCAAACAAGAATTTCACTTCCCATCATGCTTTGCAAAGGGGCTGAATTCGGAGAGTAAATGTTTAAATAAAGTGCTATTTGATGCGTTTTTAACAAGATGAGAAAATGGAGAGACTTTTTAATGCTTAATGTTTTGTTATGTTGGTGTTTTTGGAGGTTACCATTGTGGTGAAGTGTAGAGCATGTGCTTGGGGTGAGGACCTGCTAATAACAGTTAAAGTTGTTTTAATAATAAAAAACAACTACTTTGGGCATGCCATGGATGTAACAAAACTATCTTCTGGCTAGCCAATAAGACATTGTAAAAGGTTTTGTAAATGTTGTAAAAATAGTATTTCACGAAATAAAAATAATCAATTAAACTGGATTGTTTTGGTTTGTTTTTTATATTAATTTTAGAAAAATTAAATTGAACAGTTTTGGACACAATTAACAATGTTAATCTGATTTAACTAAATGGCATTGAATTAACCTTAAGTTCACTGAAATAAACAATGTTAATCAAATTCAACATAACCCAATTACGTGGAACCTGTTGACATAAAAAAATTAAGTAAATCCACCTATCATTTTTTTGAGTGAGATCCAGTGAGAAGCATTCAACGAAAAACACAAATATCTCTGTGATTTAAACTAGTTTAAAGCCAGATTAAACAGCGCTGACAAACAGGAGAAACGATACAGTCAAAAGGTTTTTCGAGCTACAAATCTCTCCATAATTTACTATGGATTTACTACTAATGGGTAACACTAACTGCACCATGGTAGCTACTGTGGCAGAAATGAGGGATATTCTATTCATATAGAATTGAATTATATTATTAATGTAGACATGTATTAAAATGAGTAATGGAATATTATTACAGTATTTTTTTGTGATTGAGCTATAGAATTTGTGCATTTATACTAAATGAATAATACTATGGAAGACCAATGGTTAATTTTAATAAAACTCAGTCAGAATACTTAAATACCACATCAAATTGAGGTTGTTACCGTTTTTACAGATGTCCATGTTTTTGTTAATGAACATAAATTTACATCTGCATCCTCCTAACTCAAGCTACTACTACTGTCAACTCACTGTCAAATGTGCATGTCTAATACAAAACATGTAATATCATTAATATTGCAAACTGTGGCGAAGAAACGCGTCATCAAAGTCAGGCAACACAAACCTGTTTTATGACTAGAAACATATAATCTATTAGAACATGCAGAAACTAAGACATTCATTTTTTTCTATTAAGAAATGTATTTCCTTACCACAAAACCACAACAGTCTGGTTTCTACAACTTTCCCTTAGGAGCAAAAATCTGCCTTTAGATTTGAAAGAAAGAAATACTTGACATTTCGACATCGACTGAGATGAAAAGATTTTATCGAGATCCTTTTTTGGCCATCCCTACCCTTTAGAATAACATGCAACCATTAAAATGAGATGAGAAATGCGATAAAGTGCCATAACTTCAATTTTGATTACACATTGACTCTATAAAGCTTGCCCTTGCTTGACGATTTGACAAAAGTGAAATAACACCTTTTCTCCACCTCGATACTATCATCAGGATTTCAGTCTTTTATAACAATCCACTTTACCTTTGGGAATATTATTTTGCAGAGTCACATTTAATCTTATTCCAGTGTGTTTTTCATTTGACAGCGATGTGCTATAATCCTGTCCCCGGCTGGCGGTCTGTAATACAGATTCATGTGAGCAAATGAAACTTCACTGTCCAATGCCCTGCAGTACAATACAGCATCACATTCATGCATCATTACAATGACTGTTTCTAGTGAAGAAATAAAGACAGAAAGCAGCATGTGTAGACAACGCGGAACGGAGGGTGTCTCGTAAAGTTAAGCTCTCTAGAGACGTCTATAGAGTCTCTACAAATTCCAGTCCCTTCGTGCTTTTATGCTGTAGGTGCCAGTGTTGGGTTGGTTCCCATTAAGCCCCCCTCGGTGCGACTGTCTACAAATTTAGCATTGTCCTGTGACTAACAGCCTGTCTGCCATATGTTCATATTCACCTTATACCTGATCCTCGGATACAGGCCTCCCGCTGCCAAACAGAACTACAGTAACACCTTGAGTGCTTTTCAGGAACAACCACGTCCATTTGAATATAACAGTGCATACTATTCTGTTGAAAAGCCTGAGCAGCCATTTGATTATAAATAACATGATTACAGCTAACACTGTGCACAAAAATCCACCCTTGTATGCATAGACAAACATATACAAGTTTGGGGACTCCAAGAGTTTTTAATCATTTTGAAAGAAGTCTCGTATGTTATTGTTGTAGTCAAGACCAACTAAACCGAGACCAAGTCGAGACCAAGACAAGACCAGCAGTCCTTAAATTCATCTAAAAGATCCATATCTACTGTCTGAGAAATTACTTATATTTATTTAATAAATAAACCACTTACAATAAAATTTACGGCACTAAAGTGGCATCTGAATTGGTACAATTACACCTGCATAAATAATGTTCAGATTCATTTAACATTAAAACATTAACATTATTTAACAGCCTTTATTCAACCGATTTGTTTGTTGAATGTTACCGAATTAGCAATGACACAGTTTAAAATGTCATTTTTTTATATTAACTTCTTGTTTATTGAATGTTTGTATAAATCAATATCATTTGCAATCACGGTTATATTCCTGAAAACGGCTCTCTTGCTCTTGTGATATTGCTTAATTATATTCTATGTTATATGAAAAAACTAAATCTCAGAATTTTGTGGGCATTCATATTCATTTTGGGCATTTTTGAGACAATGCTGCATTGATGTTGAACCCGGCAGCACAGTAACAAAAAAAAAAATCACATTACAAAGAAGTTATTGATAGCATTTTAAGCAGTTTTACATCAAATCACATTAATGATGTTAAATCAGACAATGCACAAGCAATTTTGTGATATCCTTGTTGTGGTCTTGACGGCTCTTGAGATAAAGATATAGAGACGAGACAAGACCAAGACCTTCAAAAATTGGTCTTAAACCAAGACCGGTCTCGAGTACTACAACACTATCGTATGTGAATCAATGCTGCATTTATTTAATAAAAAAATACAGTAATATTGTTTATTTCAGTATCACATGATACCATATCCAGTCTGATATGCTGATTCAATGCTAAAGAAACATTTATTCTTATTTATTCTTATTAATGTTGAAAACTGTTGTGCTGCTTAATATTTCTTCGGAAATTGATCCTTTTTTTTCAGGATTCTTTAATTAATATAAAGTTCCACATTTGAAATATTTTTTAGCTTTATAAATGACTTTACAGACACTTTTGATCAGTTTAATGCATCCTTGTTCAACAAAAATCCCAAACGTTGAATGGTATATAGAAGGGATATGATTTGATTCATTGGGAGATGAAAAATGGTCTTCATGCCACAGCCAGGGTTGAGCAAAATTCAGGATTGAAGAATTTTAAATTGAATTGATTCCACGTATATCAAAAGGAAGTCGAATGGCAATTTGAACTGGAAGGTCATTGGGAAATTAAATTGTCATTCAAAAAACACAGATAATGCTTAAAGGTAGGGTAGGTAATATTTTTCATAAACCATTTTTGTTTTACTGATTGAAACACTCTTTACATGATAGCAATCAGAGGTGTCATGCCCATTCAAACCGAGGGGGTACGTGCACCCTCAGATTTTTTAGACAAATGGATTTGAATGCAGCTTCCAGAAAACAAAAAAATAATAGTTTTACATTTGATAATTAAGCTTTTGAAGCGTACGATTAGAACATTCAGTGCGTCATGTCAACAACTACTAAATTCAAATCTGCCTTCTAAAAATCACCAGAAATGTCTAAGGATCTATTATAAAATATTATTATTATTTATAAAAATCTGTGATATCAATTTCTTAATTTTTGTCAGGAGGAATAAAAAAAATCAAGAACGAGTCCACTTATTCATCCACTGTGGGGAAAAAACTCCTGTAAACTGGAGAAAAACATATGAATTATCATATACATTTATTTAGAGAAGTATTATTTTTCCTATCTTTTACCCAAAATAGGAGTGAGCGCTGCTGGGCACTAAACACACACTCATGTTTCATTCATACTGGAGGCCAGAGGGCGCCCTCGAGCAGAAACGCCACATTTACCTCAGAGAGAAGTAATATAATGACGTGTTCAGGAAATCCCAAATGTGAAGCTAGCGCTGTAGATAGAAATGCTTTGACTGATTAAACGTGAAGATATGACGATATGAAGTGAGTTAAAACGTTATTAAACGTCTTTTTTCCCTTTTTTTTCAAACTCACGTTATAAGTGACTCAAACTCGCAGTGCTTTCAGCCTTTACGCTTTCATAATCGCACAAATCACGATTGCGGTTCGATTTCGATTAATCGTGCAGCCCTAATTTAAATACAGTTAAGTACTAGAAAAATACATTCATAGTTTGTAAAGTATACTCTGAGGTCTATGGAAGCGGCAATAATCCTTTCAAATAGCCTACAATTTGATGACGTGTTTTATTGATATCATATTATAAACACTGCGTAGGTAACTATAAAGTTTACTTTCATCTTTGAATAGTGTAGGTACAAAATGAATAGTGCCCCAAAGTTGTTGAATTTCTTTGTTTTGAAGCTATGCGTCACAGACTGGCACTAGACGATTCGCGGCGAGGCATCGATTTTCCGCGTGCAGTGCAGGATGGAGGAATCCATCCAAACATTTTTAGTCTTCTGTTAAAATGACTTTTACTGTCATTCGACCAAACTCAGAGTACGCTAGGTAATGGAGGACGTTGGGATTGCAGGACTTCAAAGATCAGCCTCTGGTTCACAAAAAGCGCTGTACAACGCCGAGATGAGGTGCAGTTTGCCTCGCTTTGTCAGTGCTTATAGCCTATGCATTACATTTGTTAGTTTCGATGAGCTACAAAATACGAGGAAGACTGAATCGATGCAGGACTTATATACAGTCAATGCGTTGATAGTGTATGTTCTCGTTTCCATGATTCAAAAGAATAATCGGATATGATGACATTGCTGTAGGCTAATTATTCCAGTGAAAGCTAGAGTGCAGTTGTATTCTAATAATAGTGAAATGTACTGTGATTGGCTGCGATGCTCAAGGCTTGTAAAAACTGTAAAGAGAAACCTGCACTAAAAATGCTCAAACAAACAAATGATAGCGTTTGAAAGCAGCGTCTATTAGTGGGTACTGAATCCGGTACTCTATACCACAGAACTGCTGGTACCGTCAACTTTTTTGGTACCGACTGGTATGCAAAATCAAGAACGAGTCTATGTCTTTAATATGAAAAATGAGCCTCTTATGCATACACTGTGGGGAAAAAACTGTACGCTGGAGAAAAACATATGGATTGTCATATACATTTATTTAGAGAAGTATTATTTTTCCTATCGTTTGCCCAAAATAGGATAGGAGTGAGCGCTGCTGGGCACTAAACACACACTCATGTTTCATTCATACTGGAGGCCAGAGGGCGCCCTCGAGCAGAAACGCCACATTTACCTCAGAGAGAAGTAATATAATGACGTGTTCAGGAAATCCCTAATGTGAAGCTAGCGCTGTAGATAGAAACGCTTTGACTGATTAAACGTGAAGAAAATAAACACCGACTGGTACAAAATTTGGTACCGACTGGTACTGGTACGTTTGCCAACCCTATTCCTTACATTCAAATTTGCAGTTCAATTAAAAGCAGAGATGTATAGTAACGAAGTAGAACTACTTCACTACTGTACTTAAGTACTAAAAGGCAGTATCTGTACTTTACTAGAGTATTATTTTTTTCTCCTACTTCCACTTTTACTTCAGTACATATTTTCGATGAGTTTAATACTTTTACTCCGATATTTTTTTCATGTGCTGCATCGTTACTCGTTACAATTATAAAAATGTTACGAATCATTCCATTCCAAACCCACATTACCGCGCATGAGAGAGAGAGAGAGAGAGAGAGAGAGCGCGCGCGAGAGAGAGAGAGAGCGCGAGAGAGAGAGAGAGAGCGCGCGAGAGAGAGAGAGCGCGCGCGCGAAAGAGCCCCGCGAACGCGCATTCACTGTCTTTAAAACAACACGAGCGTCTTGCGCTCAAATTGCTCTCTATTTGTTTACATAGTTAATGTGCACTGTGAAGTAACATATACAAACAATGAACAGCTGTATTTTTATTAACTAAGATTAATAAATACATTAACAAATGTATTGATCATGGTTAGTTCATGTTAGTTATTAGTCTAATACATTAACTAATGTAATGTTAACAAATCAAACCATATTGTAAAGTGTTACAAACAAATCATTTACTCAGAACACCTCTTGAAATGAGAATATAAGTGTGCTTACCCCATTTTTTTTTAGTAAAAGTGGTTATAGTAAGATTTAATGTTAATGAACTACAGTATTTTCAAGTTATTTATATGACAATATGTAGAAAAATTACCTACCAACATTGTGATTGTCCTTTAGCTTAATCATTTGAAATAATATAAACAATATGATGTTCAAACTTTTGACTACTTTCTTTAATAACTACATAACACAATACTTGTACTTTTACTTTCAGTACTTGAGTAGTACATTTTAAAATAAACTACTTGCAATACTTAAGTACAAAAAATGTTGAATACTTTAGTACTTCTACTTAAGTGTGGTGCTTAAAGAGCACTTCAACTTCTACTCAAGTCACTTTTTTGATAAGGAACTTGTACTTTTACTCAAGTATGTGTCTCTAGTACTTTATACATCTCTGATTAAAAGTCAGGAATGGAAAGGCGTTCCCAATTCAATTCTGAATGGTGGTTGGGCACACCAGCCATAGCAGGTGCTTGCAGAAATATCTCTGCAGCTCTGTGGGAAAGATCTCAACCTTTCGGCCTTTTCAACAGCAGTCAGCAATCTAGTAATGGAGGGAGAGTGGCCCGGCTGTAGCCTCGGCAGTAAACAAGAATGAAAGAGTGAACAGTGCTCCCCAGAGACACAGGCAACTCTCCAGGCAGTTAACACAGGCTTCGGCGGGGCACATGAAAGGGAGAAAGATGAAGAGAGAGGGGATGAAGAAGATCGAGAAAATGAGAATCAGGTGAACTGGCAGACAGAGAAGCTGAAATAGGCTTTACTAAAGCCATCCTCAACATCCTGACAGCCTCATTCACAGCATCTGAGGTGGATTGTTACACCGTGTCCTAACCAGATGCGACGTGACAAGTTCCAGAAACAAGTCATTTGTCTGTCCTCGCTGGAAGCGAAAGTGCTGCACGATGCAATGTAATCACAGGCAATCAGAACACGTTTGATGCGCAATATGCAATAGAGAGGGATTTCATCCAATGAGATTTCAATGGGCGAGGCTATCTAGAGAAACACCATAAAGATAACCAACAAAGTGTTCTGTCACTCATCGCAGTCATGGCTGGTTAAGGCAAAAACTGATTTCTATGGAAAATACAGCTTTTATCGCTTGCCACAGCATTGTGTTGAGTCTGGTTGCACGGTGTAAAAAAAAAACCATCATGAGGTTTCATCTCAGTGGCTCTAGAAAGGCGAGAGACTGAACACAACTAAAACCTGTGATGCTAACTTCATTTGACAGATTTCATTTAGCTTCTTTGCCCCTGCCATCAATCAAACAGGTGGAAATGTGCATGTACACCCAGTGTACGGTGTTGATTTGCTTTTTCTTGTACCTGCCAGAACCGAGCTATGGCTAAGACAAAACATCCACACGCGACAGCAGTGTTTCTCAACCCGCCTGCTATGATGGGGTTGAGGACAGAAGGGGAAAACAATGCTAAACGCAGTTAATAAAATGTAGCTGACCATACAATTGTTCATTGTTATATAATATAATAATAATTTAGGCACTCAAAGCGCTTTACATAGGAAGGGGGGAATTTCCTCAACCACCACCGATGTGCAGCACCACCTGGATGATGTGACGGCAGCCATATTGCGCCAGAACGCCCACCACACACCAGCTGATGGTGGAGAGGAGACAGAGGGATGAAGCCAATCATATATATGGCAATGATTAGGAGGCCATAATGGACAGGGGCCAATGGGCAAATTTGGCCAGGATGCCGGGGTTACACCCCTACTCTTTATCGAAGGACATCCTGGGATTTTTAATGACCACAGAGAGTCAGGACCTCGGTTTACCGTCTCATCCGAAGGCATTCGAGGCATACTGTACATCTTAAAGGTCCGTGCCTTCCCAGAGGATCGAAACTCTTGACCTTGGCAATACTAGTCCCATGCTCTACTTTTCAAACTGAAGTAGCACAATATAACAAATAAAAAATAAATAGAGCCATTCACTGCCATTATAATGCTTGGATTAGCCAGGACATGTTTTAATATAACTCGGATTGTATTCGTCTGAAAGAAGAATGTCATATATAGGGTTGGTTACCGAACTCTGTACTTTTAAGGGCACCGACCAAATTACGTCGGTACTACCGAGTACCGATTCATGTTAAATCAGTCTGTACCAAATTTCGGTACCTGAGAACGCGTCTGGTGATATAGACTAGTGTCTGTGAATATTAAACCGCAAAAAGACTATTTAAATACGTGTCTCTGTGCGAATGAATGCCGTAGACGCGCGGTTTACCTCACACACACACACACACAGAATCGCGCGTGACGGTCGCGTGTTTTCATCTCTTCCGTCTCGTATGAAGACATGAACGCATGAACGTCATCTCCAGAGCCACTGAGAGTCACTTCATGAGCATTTGACCGTTTCATTTGAGAAAAACTACCGTCATGTCATAAACACACAGAAACTCAAAAGTCTAACTTGACACATATATTACTGTTGTACAGTAGAATTTAGATACGTCTCAGTGTAATAATAATACTAACACTAATATAATAATAATAAATTATCAAAACTTTATTTTTTAAGTAATAAATATATTTTTTTCGTCATGTTTTAATTTTAACCGTATAAAGCTCAGTTGTGCAGCACTTTGTTTGACAAAAAAAGTTTAATTAAATTAAAAGATACATTAAAAAGAAAATTAAAAAGAAAAAATAATAATGTGGTTGTTTTTATGAATTAAATTAAGTACCTAGTTGCCTACTATTTACTAGTAAATATTACAGTATACAAACATCCCAGACAATGGCAGACCAGGGCAGCTCTGGCATAATGTCAAAAACACTTCTATAAATGACTTGCAGGTTCTTTACAGTTATTGATGTAAATAAGTACCGAAAAAGGTACTGTTGGGTACCGGTAGCGAATTTCAGGTACGGTTACAGATACCGGTTAAAATGTGAACGGTACCCAACCGTAGTCATATACACCTAGAATGGCTTAAATCATGGGGTGATTTTAATTTTTGGGTGAATTATCCCTTTAAATAAAGCCTCTTTAACTTACAAACAAGTATGGTACAATTTGCTCTGTAATCTCAATAATAAGAGGAAAAAACACTAAGTCTATTTGTTGTGTAAGCATGGCGTTTCACACTCAAGAACTGGACAACAGGTCCTCAGAGTCACAAAATGATCAATGAGTGAGGCTACTCAATACGCTTCCATTGAACCGCCCTCATTTGTACACCAGAAAACATCCTTCTGCAGGAGAAAGGAGAGAAACGAAAGCAAATAAAAACTCCAGCGTGTGCACTACAGCAAGGTATTACAAATCTTCTGGATGCCTGAATCATTATATTTTCCTCGTCAAACGACGTCGGATGTGATAGAAGCTTCCCCTCGCAAAATAACTCCTCCATACATCACAGCAACACTGTCATGCATTTAGCTTATTAGAGATGTGGTGAAATGAACATGCTAATGTGCGCCACAGCGCCGTACTCCCCTCTGAGGACGTCTGAGCGCTAAACCCAGAGTTCGGCGGCTCAGGGAGGCCTCGTCCCACTAAATCATGTCTGCTGATTGCTCCCACAGACACATGTTCGTGGTCCTGATCCATTTAGCAACCGGCTTGGCTCATTAGGTTCTGACACAGCGTGTATGCGTGTGTGTGTGTGAAGAATATGCTAATGGCGAAGTGAGAAGCGGGCTGGATTGGGTGAGGGGATACCAGTCTATCCTAATTAGACTGAAGCTCAAACCCCAACCGCCCATCCCAGTGGAAGAAATGAATGAAAACATTGCTGATTAACCTTTTATGGCCCCGCGGGAAAGTGCATGCATCTACAAATAGCAAACAAGGTTTTAAAAAGACAATAAAAAAAGGTTAAGGAAGTGAAAAGCGCCTCCCGGTCCATTAAAAATGACACATCTGTGGTTAAACGCAGTGGTTCGGGTCCTGTCTACTGAATTACAGGGAAGAATGGAGGAAGTAGGAGGCTTAGAAAGCCCTTCTCTGGTGGCCTAATTTATGAGCATGCTGATCAATGGTTAATTAAGCAGAGAGAGACCGAGCCGCGTGAATGAGAGAAGAGGGGCGAAAGAGCAAAGAAAAGCTGCAAGAAAGAGGGGTGGTCATGGGAAATGTAGTCTTCTACAATTACAACGTTGTTTACATGGGCAGTATTGGCACTGGAATTAATATGAAAGCGGTTGACATTTTATCTGACGGCTTCAAGAGGGGCTTACAAATGATTCATTATGTCTGAAAGCTCTGAGATTTTGCCTCTATTTCCTTGAATCTCTGTGTGATTAACTAACAAAGAATTATAATTGAAGTTTTCAATAATTCAAACAGGCATAAAGATGTGTGAGAGAGAATCTGTTCATCATATAAAGCGATCGAGTCTCTTAAAAACAAATTGGACTAAACCGCTCAATTCATGTGGATTAGTTTTAGGTTGTCTGGGTGAACTTTTTGATGCGTCAAAGTGTCAGATGCGTAGCCGTCAATGGAGGGACAGAAAGCTCTCAGATTTCGTCAAAAAGATCTTCATTTGTGTTCTGAAGATGAACGAAAGTCTTATGGTGCGTTCACACCAGACGCAAATGAAGCGTTTCGCGCAAGTGATTTACATGTTTAGTCAATGCAAAGAATAGACATTCGGCGGCGCGAATTGAGCGCATTGAGCGTTTGACGTGCGTGCAAGTTGAAAAATCTGGACTGGTGGATATTCGCGCCGCGTTAACCAATCAGGAGCTTGCTCTAGTAGTGACAACAACGAGGACAAAATCATGTGTGGATACCTGGAGCTGTATGTACTTTATAGAAACAGGAATAAAAAGGATCTTGCTTGGAAGAAAGTGAGTGAGGAGGTTAGATGATCTGGTAAATTGTAAAAAACGCTCTTTACTCAATTTGAGCTATACATAGTAGGCCTACTGAGACTAAAAGCTAGTTAAAGCCGGCCAATTGAGCTTATTCCCTGTATTTTAAAACAATCCATGTCAGCCATTTCGCAACGAGGCGAGCCGGCTGGCAGAAGCCCCTCCCATGACGCGAATTCGCGTCTGTTGTGAAATGAATGTCACGTGCGAATGAAGCGAGTAAACTCAAAATGTTCAAGCGTCCAACTACACTGGGAAAAATGACTTTGTGGGGTTGTAATTGTAACAAACAAAAAATCCACATTTTCAACAAATAAATCTATGTTTGTTACTTTACTTCATATTGTGAGTAACTTAATTAACATAATGTTGTAGTAAACACATTTTTTTTTTTACAGTACAATGAAATGGTGTGTGTATTACCTTGAGTAATGTTTACTAGGATTTTTAGATGTGTGCCTTTTTGAGATACTTTTTAAGTACAATTTATTTAAAAGACTAAACAAGTGGATTTGGCTGTGGCAAAAACACAAATGTTCATGACAGCCGCCATTTTGATTGGTGACAGGACTGAATTTGCACTGCTGGCAACCCAACGACACTAAAAAAGGTCAGCATGACATTAAATATGAACTGTTTAATGGTTTGATGCTTTAAATATAGATAAATATGCAATGATAAAGCTAAATGTTTGTATTATTGACTTAAATTTGCCTTAAATTACATGGCTTGGCTAACGATTGCTCTGACTGGCGCTAAAACGAAATTGTTGAATAAAGTCATTATTTTTGTTTGTTTTTGCACACAAAGTGTGTTCTCATTGCTTCATAAAATGAATGTCGAACCACTGAAGTCACATAGACTTTCCTTTCCTTGAAAGTGTTCATCACATTGCTGTCTATGGAGGGGTCAGAGAGCTCTGGGGTTATATCAGAAATATCTTCATTTCTGTCTGAAGATGAACGAAGGTTTGGAACGACATGAGGGCGAGGAATTAATAACAGAAATTTCATTTTTGGGTGAACTGACCCTTTAAATTGGTGTTCACTTTTCTCAGTGATTAACTTTTCTCAGCTGATGTAATAATTATTTTAATTTGATGTTTAACATTGTTCAAAACACATTTTTATTTAGATGAGTGAATCAGTGGGTTAAACAACCCAGGGTCATTGAAAAAACTGTTATGTGAATATGAAATGATTTTGCTACCTCTTGTAGTACATAAAGTTTTTTTTGTTTTTTTTGTTTACTTGAAGTCATCTTTATGTAAAAGTAAAAAAAAAAGTACTGTGTTTTGCACTGTTGCATTGTAATTTTAAAGTGAATAAATGTTTTGTATTGAGATGCTGGTTTACTGTTTCATGGTACTTTTTAAAAATTCTGAAAATAATTTAATTGATAGAAAATACCGTTCAAAAATAAAAGTAACTTAATGTGTGGCTTACAAGGAGGCATATGTAAACATTACTTAAAAGATTATGTTGGATATACTTAAAACTATAATTTTCAAAATTGATCAAATTGAGTTGCCATTATTAAAGAGTCCAAGTTAAAAACATGCAAAGTCTAATAGGATAAAAACAAATACAATGAGTTTAAAATGCTCAAAAAGCTGATGCAAATAGTTGCCTCAATTTCATTGAGTAAAATGGGCACAGTATTTTTTTACAGTGTACGCGCGAATAGCACGATTTATTCACTTCATTCGTGTCTGGTGTGAACGCACCATCACAGGTTTGGAAGGACATGAGGGCGAGTAATTAATGACAGAATTTTCATTTTTGGGTGAACTATCCCTTTAACTAAAAGAACATTTAAGCAAGCAATTAAAAGTGGCTGGAAAAAGAGAGCGGGATCTTGTGATTCCTCTTTCCCTAAATGAGAGGTATGATTTGCAAGGGATCGCTCTCATCCTTGAAAAAGGTAGGAAAATGGGAGAATCCCGCTGACTTGCATTTCTACCCTCCCCTGCTTCCCTGGAGTTGGAAATTGAGGAAGGTCATTTTTAATCTCGTATCACCCCCTCGTCTCTGGTGTTTTAACTAGCTATGGGATTGCACAAGTGTCATCCCACTTCATTGGGTTTATGCCCATGTGCTGTGAACAAAAAAGCTGCAACATGTTATGTGCCTTTCCCATGAGCCTGTCAGTGAGTGACATTAACATCCTCCGCTGCCCAGCTAGGTGTTAACGTGTCCATGTCTCTGATGCAGCACGCTTTGTCCCAAATGACTGCCGCTCTGAAATTGGTGGTGCTGGCAGAACAAGCTGCAATATCTGATGCACCTCAACCAACTGCCAGGTGGCCATTATTCTAGCGTGGGTAAATGGCTTTTTTGGGGGGGAAGGCTTTTATGCCCTTTTTAAGAGTGGTGTTTGCTAATGATAATGTGCTTTCCCCCCCCAGAAGTAATCACATTTACATTTCCACCTCGTAGACAATAACATGGTTTCATGACATGGGATATTTGTTTAGAGATGCGGCAATCGACCGGCCAGGGATCGGAATCGGCCGTCTCATATCTTACCGAGGCAATAACATCAGCTGCGCGTTCTCGCTCTTGGCGAAGTGACACAAACACGCTCCTCATACTCATTCGGTTTAAATAGTACTTGTATTGCGCATAATTGTATAACGCAGAATTCTTTATGAATTTATCAAAAGTAGATCAGTTAATTCACATCGCGATGCGCCAGTGGGCGAAGCCTATGAAGAAAAAATGTATAACTATTGGTCGATGTCTTTCTCTGGAGGCGGTCATATGCAAATGTATTTGACCGTGTGACATCACAGATCCCGCAATATCAAAACGAGCTGTTTTTGTTGCTTGATTAAATGCATTGTTTGTTTATAATGAGGAGGATGTTTTAAGCTATAAACCTTGCAGGATGTTTTAATGGTACAAAGACCTCTTTCATGTCAAAAGATCAATGTAAATTTCTCATGTCATTAAACAGAATTCCTATTTAGGGAAGGACAGAATATCATAGAAACCTGGGGGTTTAGAAACTGCCCAGACTACCCTACTCGACCAGCTAACAATATATTGAAAACCAATCAGAATATCTTAACAAAAGCATAAAAATGCTGTGGCAACCAGCCACAACTCTCTAGGGTTTTGCACATTGTCTCTAGAAAACAAAGAAAACGTCTTCCATATAGTGATTAGGGCAATTAGGAAACACTGCATGCTAGATTCAAACTTGAATTATCTACATAGGCACTAGAGCTTTGTGTGTCAAAGCAAACGTACAAACGGCGAGGGCACGACTCAGACAAATGGCTGTTGTAATATTTACTGAATTCAGTATCTACTGACATTGCAATTAACACACTATACTTACAACTGAACTCCATGGAGTGAAGTGACTATGGGAACCTTTAACATGATGCCAACTCATCTATACAAGCACCCACCGTATCCGCCCATCTTTTTCCGCTTTCTGTTCTCTTTTTCTGAATGATTGATTCAGCCTTGAGGGAAAGAAAGAGCCTTCTGATTAATGAATCTTGAAAAAGCCACTGTTTCACGTGAAAAATGGCAGCGCACCAAACACAACGCCCAGCGCTTAAAAAAGGAGGAAGAGACGAACAACTCGACAAGCAGAATGGGCCAAGAAAACCATGTCATGCTTTTTTTATTATTATTGGAGACTTGAGCTCACCTAATTCCCTCCCTCCTATTTCCTCTCGGAATCCTTCCCTGCGTGTCTTTTGCTCAGTCTTGGCTCAGTGTGGATTTTTTCGCCATTGATTGTGGCAGTAAAAAGAATGAACAAAAAGGGAGGAACAAAAACAAAAAACACCCTGGCCATCCTTCACTATTCTCTCATCTCATTCTTATGGCCGAGAAATATTTCACCCTATATCAAAATCTAAAATGTTTAGTGCCTTTTAAAATATTTATATTTTATAATAACTTTATCATGATTTTACATGATTTAATATTACATATTAGGGGTGTAACGATACACAAAACTGACGTTCGGTACATACCTCGGTTTTGAAGTCACGGTTCAGTACAGCAGGGGAGAGAAAACTAAACATTAAATTGCTTTTTATTGATTGATATTAAACAGTGGTATAGTGAACAAATTGTGTCTGTTCTTAAATTAATTCAATTATAACTTAAATTTATTAAAGGAACACGCCGATTTTTGAGACTTTAGCTTATTGACCGCATCCCCCAGAGTTAGAGAAGTCCATACCTACCATTCTCATCTCATTACACACATGAAATAATCAAGACATCATCACTAACAGGTTCAGAAGAATATAATGAATATAACGGCTAATATAGGGCATATGTTTAGTGAAAGAGTTGATTTATCTGGTGAACTAACAGCTGTGGACACTGAATGACTGCCTGAGATAAATGTGATGACATTGTTTACAAGCTGTTTTATTGACGTCTTACCGCCGTTGAAACACTGATTGAGCGATTACATGCCGACGTATGTTTCAGTAAGTTGTGATGTATCCTCAACGATGTTCATTCATGTTTATTCTTTGACTAGGAAGAGATGACCGAATGGTTCGGTACGAATACGTGTACCGTTACACCCCTATTACATATAATATGTAATAGGGGTGTAAAATAGCATTTCGTTAGGGTATTGAAGAAGGCCGGTCTGAAAAGTCAACCTCTAACCCATGTTTATAAAGGCCTTGTTGAAAGTATCCTCACTAGTGGGATCACAGTGTGGTATGGCGACACCACCCTGGCTGAGAGGAAATCACTGCAACGGGTCATTAAGACTGCTGAGAGGGTTATTGGCTCTAACCTTCCCTCTATGGCCACACTATATACACCCAGCGCTGGAAAAGAAGAGCACAGAGCATCCTTAAGGACAAACACCACCCAGCTTATGCTTTGTTTAAATGGGTAGACACAGGCTATATAATATGAGACATCGTAGGCCTGTGAGCATTAGCACCCACAAGGCCCGTTTGTTTAAAAGTTTTTTCCCAGCCACTGTCAGGCTAGTGGCACAAGACATTAAGGAGGGAAAAATGTATCCTATTCCATGTTTTTAATTGTTGTAATGATTAGGGCAATAGTAATTTATTCTTTTTAGAGTGTTAATCTTGTACGCACAATATTACTATTATTTATTATAATGTGTACTTATCTAAACTATTTATTCATACACCGTTTCTGTATCTTTTTTTTGTTTTGTACTCCTTTTAAAATTGTCTAGTCGCTCTCTGCTCTACCTTATTCTGTGTATGTGTGTATGTATGTGTATGTGTAAATATAGATATATGTGTGTACGTATATGTATATATGCAGGCTGTGTGGGTGTATGCATATACATATTATTCTTTTTTATACATCATTTTTTTATCTAGAACTTGACTTTGAGAAACGCATAAGAATTCCAATGTACCTGTACTGAAACGTACCTGTGCAAATGGCAACAAACTTTAACCTAAACTAAACTAATATGTATCACAGTATTGAATCCCCCATAATTTTCAAATGTTTTTTTGTGTTTTTATCACTGTGAAGCAATGTAATTTTACTAGAATCCGCATAAATGCAATGCAACAAATACTATGTTACTAAGTTACTATTTCAATCATTGTTTTTGCAATTGCACAAACTCTTAATGGCAGAACGAAAATGTTGATCTTAGCATGAAATACGACGGTCAATTTTCTTGACCAGACATTGTCAAGATATTCGATAGTAATATTCAAAAAGATTATTGATCTGATGCTGTTGTGAACTGAGCTGGACGATGGCATTATTTGTAGCAGAACTGCTTTATTAAATGAACTAATGTAATAATTGACGATCTTTACAACGGATCGGAATCAACAGCAATACTTAATTTTCCTGTTCTCACTGTAAAGCTGCTTTGAAACAATCTGTATTGAATAAAGTGCTATAGAAATGAAGGTGACTTGACTTGACAAGACTCAATGGCCACAAAGAATAGCCACATACTGTATTAGAGTCTGAAACAGAGCACTAGAGCGAGAGAGAGAGAGAAATGGGGGGATAAAAGCATACTTTCAGAAAGAGTACATAGTGCATCTGGGCTTGAGTGCAGATCCTTGATTAGCCGCTCCATTCTCAACCCTCTCTTCTTTCACTTTAGGTTCAACCAATACACCTGCTGCACTGATCCAGGACCAGCTGCTGTGCTCTAATATTGACACAGGTCAAGTGCCCAACTCTGCACTGCAGAGGAGTATTTGGACTAGCAGGGCTCTAAAGAAGAAAGTGAGAGAGAGAGAGGGGTGTAAGGAAAGGGGAGAGAATTGAAGAGCGAGAGAGAGGTTCTAGAATCACATCATCCTCCCAAAGTGCAGCACTGCAGCGCTCAGTCCTCATGCCTCTGTCACCCTCCTTAACCTACATAACCAGCCAGCCAGAGACACACAGTCATGAGTGGAAATGCCTCTAGACGTAGAGGAAGAGAGGGGGAAAAGAGCGGGGCAGCTAAAAGAATGAAATGGAACTGAAATGCATGCATGCATGGCTCGAAAATAAGGACTACACGATGGCCTGGGGCACTCGGAACTGTCACTTGCCTGCTCAGGCCAGCGCTGCATCTTCACCAAAGTTGATCATTTTCGCATTTGTAAGCCTTGCCTATTTAAATATTCAAGCGCACATAGACGAGAAAGTGGCCGTGTCTCTCAGTTTGGTTCTCGCGCGGCGCAGCAACACTAGCTTAAGCGCACTCACTTAAGATATATCTATTTTGTCTCACAGCGTGCAAATATTCACACAAAATTACGTCACAGTGCCTGTCTCGTAGAGTATCATCGTAAACATAGTCGGTTATGTCTTTTAAATTAACGTAAACATGGAAAATGCCAGTCACCGTTTTTGTCATTTTTTTTACAAGTTTCATGGCCCACAGAATATCTTGTTGTATGAATATCTGAACATGCAATATATCAAAAGAAAGAACAGACCATTCGTTTTATTCTAGCTTTGTGCATCCTTTTTTTAATCAACATTTGAATGTGGGTAAGTTTCATGAAACAAGCTACATTTTGAGAAAAAAGCTGAGAAAATGTAGTTTTTGTCGAAGACTACATCCAGACACAAACACAGATGGAGTAGATGGAGTCCATCAACACCCCAAAGCTTCACAGTCCTAGAGCTCGTCCTGGGTTCATTCAGTAACATTTGGCAGTTTTGATTTATATGCTGTTTATTGCTGATGATCGCGTTATTTTTCATCTGCTTATAAGAGATCGCTCGTTTCTGCTTCTTCTTCGCATGTGTTTTGATCAAGAGATTCTTGTACTCGTTCAGGAGATTTCATGGATCAAAAACAACAAAAACAATAACTAGGCCTATTTTATTTTATTTACTAATCCAAATACATCTGGGGGGTATTCCAGAAAGCAAGGTTAACTTACCGTCACATATACCCTGAACTCTCGGTTGATTAACCCAAACCTTGATTACTCGAGGTATGCTGGATCCAAAAATGCGAGTTCAGACAACCCCGAGTATGTTCCCGGTTAACACACACGATTCTCAACAGAGCAATAAATCGACGAGTCACCATGGAAACAGACAAGTGCGCCATACTACTTCCTCCTTCTTTTGTTTAATTTACATAAACTACTTAATGCACATCGCCTCCTGTTTGATGGCTGTGCAATAATTTTTTCAATCTTTTCGTTTAATAAGTAATCTTTATTCACTGAGAATAAGGATTAGGGTAAACTTACCTATTAAGCTCACCAACGTCTACATTGTGACATTTTAGTGCAAAGGGTATTAGGTAAGTTATGTGAAAATAAAATATTAATCTCTCACACAATAATATACAATTTTATGTTAAATGACAAAAGCATTTCAATTAAGATGTACATCATTAAATGCAAAAAGTCTGGCTGTGCTTAATGGGGACATGTTTGTACCCTTCACAGCCGTTGCCCTTAAGCTCACAACATGTGTTTTGGGGGAAATTCTTGTTTATTTTAAACAACATTTTTAAAGAATAATTTTATAAAGATTAACTTTAAGTGACAACCATGAGTTAATATTTAAAGTTTGTTTATGAAGTATTTCCATAAACGTTTAATGAGGATGAGCTTAAAGGGAGCACACTGAGCTTTATTGGAACAGCAAACCTTTTTTTTTAATTAATTAATATTATTAAATTAAATTTAAAAGGACAATTTTGCTAAATAAATAATCTTGGTCATGTATTAAGTTCATACATATTTTAATATGAACAGCTATTATTGAAAATATTAAGTCTTTAAAAAATTACAGCAGTGTAAAACCATAGAACATCAATAAACTGTAAATGTATAATATAATGGATTTAAAAGTGATATATTAGTGTAGCACACAGTCTTATACAGCTGGTAAGCTAAAAATGTTCTGTAGCATCTGCGCTGTGTTGCTAAAACTATCTTTTGGATCGACTGCAATCGAAAATAAAGGCTTAAACATCTAAAAAATGCACATTTAAGGGGCTCCTCTTTTGGTGAAAGTTTTCAGACAGCTTTCAAAATGGCCGCCAGACAGTGTGAACACATGAATACCCATATTTTTTTTTTTTTATAATCTGAGCTCAAAGATAGCGGTGTGCTTAATGGGTACTTGAGCTTAATAGGTACGTTTACCCTACACTGTAAAAAAAAAAATCCAATTGGACATTTTCAAGTGACTTGAAATTCTTTAGTTGGCAAAATTGAATTTCTGTGAATTAAATTGCATAAATTGACAGAAATTCAATTTGGCCAACTGAAAAATTTAGATGTAATCGGTCACTTGAAAATTTTCAATTGGAGACCTGATTTTTTTTTTTTACAGTGTATATTGTTTGTTTAATGCTAATTAATTGAATGCAGATCCATGTGTGAGATGACAATAAAATAAATAATACATATATTTAAACTAACATTTAAACATTACCTTGTTATAATAGTGCTTTGGAATTAAAATATAATATTGTATATTATAACTGTAACTACTGTATATAACAAATGTAGTTATATTAATGTAACTAATTATATAACACGCATCTGAATACCTTTTAATCAAACAAACCCTGGAACATGAGCTGCTATGGCTACTTATACCCTGAAAGTTGAGGTTATCCGCACAAAACCTGCTTTCTGGAATACCCCCTGCTTACATATGACATTTGATACGATGTTTCTGCTTCTTTTTCGTCTGTGTTTTGATCAGGAAATCTGCACTCTTTCAGAAGATATACAGAAGTATAACACTGAAAACACGGAGAGCCTGAAATTTACACCAATGGCGTAAATGTATAAAGTTAAATGTTCCTATAACTTGCGGTGCTTAAGAAAAGAACACAAGAGAAAAGAACACAAAGCCGCAGACAAAGGCAACAGGTAAATGCCGTTAACATTAGCTTTCTGTATGTTTGTGGAGTAAGTATGTGTACACAGCTTTTTAAAAGTGGCGGGTGTTTTGTATGGCACGCATTCGGCCAATCAACGTGCACTTATGTCACTGGAGTTCCTATTGTGCCGGGCTAGACCCTACTCTAAAGGCCCCATTTCATGCTGTACTAACAAAAAGCGGGTACTTCCGCCAATAGTTATAGGCACTATAGAGACGTTCCTCCAGTGCGAAAGCCCCTTATGTTGAGTGTTTCATTATTGCAACCTGCCTGTGACGGTCAGTTGTCATATCGCTAGCCATTATGATGTTAGCACTTCCTGTGTGCTGTCTAACGCCTATTATACATTAACTTTCAGACAAGGGCACAGACAGACCCAGGCACCCGGAGCAGACAGTAAAACACACACATATAAACACACCACTATCTGAACAAACACCCGGATCGGACAGGAAGAGAGAAATCAAGAAAAAGGTGTTGTTGTAAATGAAATGGCTGGATCTTGATATTATGGTGACCATCACACTGATGCAAGCAGATTGACATCAACATTCAAAATGCGTCTGTTTCCCAGAATTCACAGTGTTACCAGGGGTGGCCAGGACCCACTTGCCATAAGAGCAGCCATTAGTCTCATTCTGTGCGTGTGTGTCCGTATGTTAACAAAACAGGAAGGAAATGGTGTACTAGCCCACTCAATGCATTTCATCCCGCAGCTCGGCTGGTGAAGGCATTGCATAAACTCCATCCGATAGACTAGCAACAAATGCTTCTATTTATATCCCTGAAATTTGACGGAATATGATTACAGATATAAAGTGTCTGTGTGAGTGTATGTGCGTGTCTTACATAATAAATATACTAATCTAGCTGAGCGTCATCGTGCAATGCGGATTTACTCAAATCCCCTCAACAGCAGGAAGAGGAAATCAGGCCATAGATGAGCAGTGACCTTGCTGCTGGTCACGTGATGCACGCCGGAGACTAAACTGAATATCAATGCAGATCGAAGACATTTCTCTATCGATACTTCAGAGACACCTGTGTTCAACCTGCAATGATTTCCAGTAGACGGATGGGTAGAATTAACGAACAGCAGATGATGAATTAAACACACATGAAAACAAGAAAAGTCTCCAACTGTGTTCATATTTTTAGATGCTTCTTATTAACACTGAATGAATTTCACAGCGTCATGCCCTGGAAACCTGGGATCTGCTCCGGCTGCTTGTATTGTGGGCTTATCCGTCCCGTCAAACGCACTCTGGGAGCTGACAAATATGCCACAATAAACTCGGAGTTAAAGGTGAAGTGTGTATTTTTTCCCGTCAAAATACAGTACTTCTATCCCGATGCAGAAACAGCTAAAAGTAAGCAATTTGTAGGGCGACTATGGGAGACGAGGTGGGCGGTAGATATAATATAAGTCATCTCTAATATAAATGTAGAGATTAAATGGTAACTGGTTTGGCGATACATCATGATACACTTCTCAACTGATAGTATTACCATTTCATATTTTAATTATCATTAAAACTATATTTAAAAAAAATCCCATTTGGGAACCTCTAGTCTTTAGAAAAGTAGCATTTCCTTTCCATCTGACCTCAATGTAATGCCTAATAAAGTAGTGTTTATTAGCGCAATGCTGCTTTGTTACCATGGAAACAGCTCGAATTCTGCCGTTTCGTAAGCTCCACCTACTGTCAGATTTTTTTTTTTTTTTACTCAGCCTGTCTACTGATTTTGTTCAGACCAATGTAAAGATGTTTTTTTTATGCACTGTTGTAAAATTTAACAAGTTGATGAAAAATAAACTAATATGCGGATAAAAGGGTCTCTTAGGGCGTTTTCACACCTGAAAGTCCACACCAAGGTCGGAACCGAAGTTCATGTTTTGAAACATTTTATACATTCGGTTAGTTTTGGTTTCACATTGCAATTATGCGAGCGCACTAATGAACTGTCGTCCTGTCGTCCTCATCTATGTGGGCTGCATCTTGACATTGATTGGTTTGTAGACGGACGTGCGTCTGACGTCAGCGCGTTGACAAATCGACAGGTAACTTTGACAAGAATGAATGAACAGACGCATATCGTTGCCACTAGTGAACAGTGCGCATTGATTGACTATTTATTTTCCTTTGGAATTGGACATTTCAAGCTTTCTATACACATATTTCTCATGTCTGTGAGGCAGTAGCTGCTAAGTTTGGGTTTATGTAGGAGACATGTTCAAGAGCAATGCTAGTGATCACTCCGGCGCCTCTATGTCACGATTATTGTCTGCTATAGCCTATTTGCTTCTTATTTATTAATTCCAGGAAGTTGGCTAATGAAACATTGATTAAAATTAAGATACAATTTATACAAAACTAAATTCACTTTAAAGAAAGGTTTTCTACAAAACAAAACTTAATGAAGTGGTCAAAATCATTTCTGACCTTCTGTCTTCTGACATATTGCGCATCTTTGCACTTTTCATAATCACTATAGCCTAAATGAAATTTAAACATTATAATATTTAAACATAGACAGAAACTTCCTGTAAATGGTCTGAAAGTCCGAACCATACAGAAAATGCTTTCACACTAGAAACGAACTGAACCTTTGTTCAGTTTGATCCGGACCGAGACTACCTCTTTTTGTCGGACCAAATTTCGTCTGTTAGGTCCGGACCGTGGTACGGGGGAGGTTTCACACCTGTCATTTTGATTCGAATCAAACTGAAAAGTCTGAAAATACGGACCAAACAAGGTAGGTGTGAAAGGGCCTTTATTCACAAATAAATATATTTTTTAATAGACTGCAGCAATTAACATTTTTCAGAACCTTTACATGTTATTGTTTAGTTTTCTATTCAGAATCATGGGAGAATCGTGATCTCTATTTTAAACAACAAAACAATTATATATATTTAATTAATTATATATAAATTAATATACATTCAATTATACATACATCTTATATATATTTTTTTTAAATAAAATACTGTATATATAAAGGTAAAGACATTTATAATGTTACAAAACATTTATATTTCAAATTGATTATGTTCTTTTGAACTTTCTATTCATCAAATAATTCTAAAAGAATGTAGCCCATAAATGTTTCTTGAGCATCATATCAGAATGATTTCTGAAGGGTCATGTGACACTGAAGACTGCAGTAATGATGATAAATTCAGCTTTGATCAAGTCAAGTCAAGTCAACTTTATTTATATAGCGCTTTTAACAATGTAGATTGTTTCAAAGCAGCTTTACAGTGATCACAGGAATACATTACATTTTAAAATATATTCCAATAGAAAACAGTTATTTTAAATTGTAATAATATTTCACAGTATTAATAAATGCAGCCTTGTTGAGCAGAAGATACTTCTTTCAAAAACATTGAAAACAAAAATATAACCGACCCGAAACTTCTTATTATAAAACAGAATTCTGCAGGAAGCACAGAAAAACTGCTTGGAAACTGGGTCTCGTTTTGGAGAGCTGCTACACCTTTAAGTCTTACATCCCAACAGGTGGCTCACACACTGAGGGATGTGAATGCGAGTGTGTGTAAGTCTGTGTGTGTGTCCAATGGTTTCATTCATGTCCTTAATCCGCTTGGCCCTCTTCACTGGTCTGTTTTATAACACAGATGTGTGAGTATACTTCACACACCACGAGAGCCGTGTGTGTGAATGTGATTCTTTTGAGCATTTGACCTTCCTCTAACCTTAAAACGAGAGCCTATGAGAAAGAGATAAGTGAGGTGCTGTGAACAAAAAGAATAGAACAATCTATCGGTGGAGGAGGGAGGGAAACACAAACCGGAGGAGACAGGAGGACCATCACACCCTCGTGAGGACACAGATCTCATTAAAATGGCTGCCGAGTGGTGACATGATGGCCAGCATTGACTTAAAGCTCTGAGATGCATGACCAGAGAGAATCCAGGATGCGTGCGTGTGTGTGTTTGTGAGAGAATCCTGCTTTTATCTCGTTCTCAATCTCTATCCCTTACATCTGAACATCACACAGCTCTGATCCAAGACCACTAAACACCTGGATAGGTTCTGTAAACGTACACACACACACACACACACACACACAACAAAAGCGGATAGAAATGACATGAGCCAGGAGAAACCATCAAATCTGACCTTTTGACAGCACTACCTTTTATCCCACAGCTTCATTCAACCATGACAATACAACACACACACACACATACATCTCACATTCCCATCCGAGCATAAACGAATCCGAGGAGGTGCTCTGAATGAATAGATTCCGGGCAAAGCCAGCGAATGCTGAGGTAAACACGGCGTATTCAGTCCTAGTATTAGACTACACAGAAATCAGTAACTATCAGATGAACACATGGAGATTCAAGAGCCTGGTGTCCAACTCCCTATCTGGCTCAGTTCAGCCCATCTGTTACAGGGTACGAGACCAGCACACACACACACACACACACACACACATCTACACCCATATGCTTGGTCTCTCCATCTTGTGAGATCACAGAAGTCTATACTCCAGCAAGACATCACACAAATAAAACACATGCACACATGCTCATATATCCTCCAACGATGTGGCCTCCTGCCTCCCTGTCTTTAATCAGTTCATTGAAATCAATTAGTGCTCATTGATCCGCCGCTTCTGCATGAATAAACAAGACATGCTGTCTGGTGCTGCTGCTAACACACACACACACACACACACACAAGAATACAGTGACATTCTTGACAATTGTGCACTTTCAATTTGTTCGGGGAACAACAATGTTCCAGCATGACAATGAGCATAAAGAAATGGTTTACAGAGTCTGGTGTGGAAAAACTTGCAGAGTTATTATCAACAAAAATATTAAAACATATAATTCCAGGTTGCTGTGGTCGCACAGGATGTTTATGCAACTCGTGGCCATGAGAAATAGATATTGTTCCCTCAACATAAAGAAGTCGTGGCCACAAGAAAAATATGTTGTTCCCTCAAGGCCAGGACTTCACATCGCGTGGCCACGACTTATCATTGTCGTTACCTTGAGTTAATATGACGATCCCACTAATTAATATCTCATGGCCACGACATATTATCACGTTCCCACTAGTGTTGGCTGCGTCCGAAACCTGGAAAATGCTGCCTTCGGAGGACACATTTCAAGAAGGCACCAAGGCACGACCGAATCTAATGTCAGCTTCTCTTCCGGTCTCCTGAGAGACCATCATCTGAGTTTTGAAGGCAGCATAGATGTATCCCTCGCTGCCTTTGATATCCCACAATCCGAGTGAAACGGCTTCTGAAATTAGAAAAAATGTAGGGCGAGGCTTGATTTCTTCCTTCGGGAATTGATTGGATCGTTGGAAGTTGGGCGTTGCTAACAAAATGGAGGCAGATTTGAATGCCAGTTTGCACTCAGTTGTGGAGGAAAAACTCGATCTATCTCTTAAATACATTTCTTTTCTCTCTAAGGGCCCTATTTTAACGATCTGAAACGCAAGTGTCAAAGCGCGAAGCGCAAGTAACTTTGTGGGCCGGTCTCGGCGCTGTTGCTATTTTCCCGGCAGGATAAATGGCTCTTGCGCCCGGCGCAAATCTAAAATGGGTTGGTCTGAAGTAGCTTCATTATTCATAGGTGTGGTTTGGGCGTAACGTGAATAAACCAATCAGAGCGTCATCCAACATTCCCTTTAAAAGCAGGTGCGCAAGTTCCATTATGGATTGCTATTATTATGGCGTATTTACCAGGCGCACGCCAGGAGCGGTTCACAGCCGAGGAGACTGATGTTCTTGTAAGAGCAGTGAAAGACAGAGAAGTGAAGTTGTAATGTTGTACATTATGGTAAAGGTGATTTCACAGTCTTTTTTTTTTTTCAGTCTTTCAGTTTTTTCAGTTTTTCAGTCGATTTTTTTTCCTGGTTCTTGACGGACAAACCAATTTGTCAGATGTCCTTATATACATATATGTCTTGCCACTATTGGGCAAACAGGTCTTATCCTTAATTATTACAATTAGCCTGAATCATTTGTAAGCTAGATTTATGACTATTTTTTCACATCTTCGTGGCACACCACAATGATTTCCGTCATCTCATGTGTTAATATTTTTTTAGTGTAACAATTTATGATTTGCAAAAATAACTGTTGCATCTGTGTAGATTACATGAGCAAAGTGTATGCGCGTTGTGCACGCTATACATTATGGTCAAGCATGCGCCCTTAAAATAGCATAATGAACAACGCGCAACGCGCCACTGACTTTAGACTAGGTTTTTTCTGGTCAGTGGCGCAATTGTTTAATGGAACAGCAAAATACCACCAGGGATTGTTTGCGCCGAAACACGCCTCCTTTTTTGCGCTGAACCGCCCAGGGAGCGCAAGTTCATTCACTAGTTTAGCGACGTGCTTCTGTGGAGGGAAAAGCGCGTTTTGCGCGAGTGCAAAATAGGAATGACACATGCGTCGGTGTACAAAGTCAATTGCGCTGGGTGCAAGATAGGGCCCTAAATCTTTTCTACATTTGTTACTGAGCATATTTCTTCACTTTTCGCTGGTTTATGCTACAGATTTCACTCATTTTAAGCCTTTAATGGCTTTATTTCTGTAAAATGTTTTTCTCAGCTCTCCCTTATAAGAGATAAGAGATATAAGAGATATATCATTCACACACGCTGCATTCCTAAGTGCGACAAGCTATTCATCCGACTATATTGAGTAATTTGTACATAAAAAAAGCTTTTATTTTTCATATATTTCTCTCTTTTGCCTGGTAATGCACAGTTGGTATGCCAATGCCAACACCAATAATATAAGAGAAGGAGGCTTCCCAATGCACTTTGTAGTCGCGAAAATCATAATCAAAATGGAGTCAGACATGAAAGTCACGCTACAACAACTACTGTCGGAAAATTAAACCACAGTTGTGCTCACCGACATTTCTGGGCAGTCTGAAGTAACCACAAAGACGCCGTGAAAACGCCATACGCCAGCAGCAAGACATTTACTGCGCGTACGTAACTAAAGTGACTTTTTTTTTTTAAATAAGGCATTTCAATAACTGACTAATAACATTTTCATTGCCATTAAAGTGAAATTACTGAATCTAAACACATGAGCCTGAAAAAAGGCTAATTTAAAAGAAAAGACTGTTATTGATATGAAGATATATAAGCTCAAACATAAAAAACTAAAATATTAAGAATGTCATTTTTAAATGTATAAAAAATATTATGTGCATGTGTTCCAACAACTTATAACCAAAATTAGAGTGAAGCCACAAGTGTGGCCATGCTTCATTCAAAATCAGGATGATATCTCTAAAACTATTCATTTTATGAAGAATTTCCTAAGACCATGTCATGTGAGATTTTAGAGATGGCTGATAAGAGCTAATAAAATATTGTATTGCCCCGTAAACACACTTGAAGTCTATTGTCTAATGTCTGGCAAGGTGAACTGCTCCATTCATGTTCTATTGTTCTCACTCGACGAACCTTTCACTTGACGATTCTTTTATCGTTACCATTTTGTTTGTATTCAGCCATTATTAGCCTTTATTCTGGCATTAGTTTGCCCATCTACACCACCTTGATCCCACTATACACTAATCCACCTATTATATGAGGTCTTTTTAGAAAACAAAAATAAGCATAGGCTATTCTTGGGACCTTATATGTAAATTCTTATAATAATAATCTTTATTTTCTATAGTGTCTTTAAATGTACATCTCAAAGCGCTTTAAAACAACAAAATACACAATATAAAATAACACAATAAACAAAAGAGAAAAAAGTGTGCAATTAAAACAATTCAAAATAAAACAATATAAAATTGATCCAAAAGTTCAATTAAAAGCTACCCTAAAAAAATGAGTTTTAAGGCGAGATGTATAAATGCTAAGAGATTCAGCTTGCCTTATCTCAATCGGTAAGGAATTCCAGTTGTGAAGCTAATGAAGGAAAAGCCCCATCACCAGGGGCGGGTCTAGACAATTTTTCGTGGGGGGGGCAGGCTGGGGCACAGACTCAGAGAGGGGTGGCACATTTAAATACATGTAAACAGTGAACCAGTATAAATAGCCCTACGCTGGAGGTAATAATACTGCATATTATCGATAACAAAACTTATTATAATGAGTGCAAAGGAATTCAAAATGAGCAACTTCAAATGTGATATGAAAAACAAAAAACTCAACAGAAGTCGAAGCACATGGGCTGTGGTAAATGCAATACAAGCAAGATTTTTTCCATCATAGTTGCATATAGTTTTAAACAACATAATTGAAAACAGTAGAAAGGCTTTTGAGCTCAACAAGAAGCTGTAGCAGTGTTTATTCATATTTATATTACATTATAAATATATTATTTTTGTTTCCCACAGGATTTTGTGAGACTGTGCTGGGTAGACATTGGTCCCTCTAGGCTAGGGGGTGCTCCCCAAAATAACATTTTGTTCATTTTAAATTTAAATGCATAAATCTGGTGCATTTTAAGAGCAAAATTAAGTGACTAGATCCATGAAGAAATGTGTTTTTTTGTAAACAATTTTGTACTTTAGTAGTAATTTATTTATTGGTTGCATAGATATGAATGGTGATGGTATAGGGCACATAAATGATAGTTCGTAAAACATGTAGGAGTATGCATTCAAACAATCAAAAATATGTAGCAAAAGAGGTTATCTTTCATTCTAGAATGATTAGTGGGGGGCTGTAATACATATTTATTATGTGAATATTTAGGCTACTAGGGGTCTAACTGTTCAAATTACTCATGGTTCAGTCTGTATGTGCTATAATCAAGGAAAAAAAGAAGGCCAGTTTCAGATGAAGGAAGGTCACGCATCGGAGTATAGGGAATTAAAAGCTCAGACAAATATTGAGGTGCCTGCCAACCAATGTAAAGCCTTGTAAGTAAGCATCAGAACTTTAAAATCGACCCTAAACCTAACCGGGAGCCAATGCAAAGACTCCAAAATATGAGTAATTTGATCTCTTATCCTAGTTCTAGTAAGGATTCTGGCAGCCAAATTTTTAACTACCTGCAATTTGTTTAGCATAGCTTTTGGCACCCCAGCCAACAAGGCATTAGAATAATCAATACGGTAAACACAAAAGTGTTAATCAACCTCTCGGCAACAAAAAAAGAATGCATTGGACGTAATCTGGCAATATTGATGAAAAAAAAAAACTGTATTTTGAACATGTGGCTCAAATGTTATCACCCCCAAATTCTTCAATTTTGTTTGATACTCCATAATTGGACCATTAACAGTTAAGGTAACCGACCCAGCTTTACGTAAATGGTGGGGTGAACCAATGAGCAGAATCTCGGTCTTTTCACCATTAAGACACATCCACAGTCTTTTATCTTAGAAATACATTTAGAAAGAAAAATCAACAGTTTCATTAGATCTGAGTATCGTCTGCATAAAAATGACATTTTAGACCAAGAGATCTCAAAAGCTGACCAAGTGGAAAAATATAAATGTTAAAATGCAAGGGGCCCACAATTGAGCCCTGAGGGACTCCAGAGTGCACAACAAATTTTTAACAAATTGCAAAGTGCAGCACTTTGACAAAAAAAGGTTAAATTAAATTAAATTAATGTCTTATGTCTTCATTTGATTACCAGAAAATACACAACACATCATTTGTGGGAAATCTTTTCATAGAAATGAAATTAAAAAGAAAAAAAATCAATGTGGTTGTTTTTATGAATTAAATTAAGTACCTAGTAGCCTACTATTTACTAGTAAATATTACAGTATACAAACATCCCAGACAATGGCAGACCAGGGCAGCTCTGGCATAATGTCAAAAACACTTCTATAAATGACTTACATGTTCTCTACAGTTATTGATGTAAACATCCCTAAAGTACCGAAAAAGGTACCGTAACTTACGTCATAAACACCTTGTGAAACTTTTAATTGGGCTGATATAATCCTTCTACAACAATGCAGTTGAGCATGCTCGAGTCACACACACTTCAACAATCAGCATCAAAACAAAAGAGGAAATCTAAAGTAAAAGATCAAGTACTCTCTACAGTTATTTTTTAGTCACTAGAACTCTTGTGTGAGTGAACTATACTAACTAATAGGGGTGTAACGGTACACGTATTCGTATTGAACCGTTTCGGTACAGGGCTTTCGGTACGGTGCACGCGTGTACCGAACGGTTATGAATGCAATCTTTAACAGTTAACAGTCGGCTTGTTTAAAGCGCGGAACACACTTCAATCCTAGTTCCCAGACGAACATATTGAGTATTCAGTCCATTTTATCACGAAATTCAAACGATAAATGCAGTTTTAACGCTCTATAATGTGACGTGACTGATAGACACGTATCAGTTCAACTTCAAGCGGCAGCGCGCGGCGCGCGAGTGAACGCGATCATCTCTTCCTAAAGAATAAACATAAATTAATATCTTAAGGTGTGTTGAGGATATATTACAACTTACTGAAACGTATCATATGTTGTGTAATCGCTCCATCGGTGTTTCAACCGCGGAAAGACAATAAAACAGCTTGTAAACAATGTAATGTAGAATCATGTTTACCTCAGAAGTCATTCAGTGTCCACAGCTGTGAGTTCACTAGAGAGATTAACTCTTTATCTGAATGCATGCACTATATTAGCCTATATATTCGTTATATTAGCCTATATATATTCATTATATACTACTTAGCCTGTTAGTGATGTCTTGTTTATTTAATGTATGTTTAAATAAACCTGTCATGAAAATTACAGCCACTAAATGATTATATTTCAACAACGAATTGGAGAAATAATAATAATAATAATTAGATTTAGATGTTAATGCAAAAACTACCTTATGTGAAGCTTATGAGTGTTGATTATT
>NC_137098.1:64724639-64854639 GCF_949357685.1 Gobio gobio | reverse complement strand
TGAACTCATTGTCATGTTAAAGAAACCAATTTGAAATGATTCGAGCTTTGTGACGGTGCATTATCCTGCTGGAAGTGGCCATCAGAGGATGGGGACATGGTGGTCATAAAGGGATGGACATGGTCAGAAACAATGCTCAGGTAGGCCGTGGCATTTAAACAATGCCCAATTGGCACTAAGGGGCCTAAAATGTGCCAAGAAAACATCACCCACACCATTACACCACCACCACCAGCCTGCACAGTGGTAACAAGGCATGATGGATCCATGTTCTCATTCTGTTTACGCCAAATTCTGACTCTACCATCTGAATTTCTCAACAGAAATCGAGACCCATCAGACCAGGCAACATTTTTCAAGTCTTCAACTCTCCAATTTTGGTGAGCTTGTGCAAATTGTAGCCTCTTTTTCCTATTTGTAGTGGAGATGAGTGGTACCCGGTGGGGTCTTCTGCTGTTGTAGCCCATCCGCCTCAAGGTTGTGTGTGTTGTGGCTTCACAAATGCTTTGCTGCAGACCTCGGTTGTAACGAGTGGTTATTTCAGTCAAAGTTGCTCTTCTATCAGCTTGAATCAGTCGGCCCATTCTCCTCTGACCTCTAGCATCAACAAGGCATTTTCGCACATTTGATGCACGTGTGGAGTGAAGGCTGGCCTGTGTGATGATCAAACAGACGAGCTACTGGAGCTCAAACTGCTCAAGAAGTTAATGCTGGTTCTGATAGAAAGGTGTCAGAATACACAGAGCATCTCAGTTTGTTGTGTATGGGGCGGCAGAGCCGCAGTCCAGTCAGGAGCCCATGCTGACCCCTGTCCACTGCCGAAAGAGCCAACAGTGGCACGTGAGCATCAGAACTGGACCACAGAGCAATGGAAGAAGGCGGCCTGGTCTGATGAATCATGTGTTCTTCTACATCACGTGGATGGCCGGGTGTGTGTGCGTCGCTTACCTGGGGAACACATGGCACCAGATGCACTATGGGAAGAAGGCGAGCCGACTGAGGCAGTGATGCTTTGGGCAATGTCCTGCTGGGAAACCCTGGGTCCTCCATCCATGTGGATGTTACTTTGACACGTATCACCTACCTAAGCATTGTTGAGACCACGTCCAGCCTTTCATGGAAACGGTATTCCCTGGTGGCTGTGGCTCTTTCAGCAGATAATGCGCCGCCACAAAGCACAAATGCTTCAGGAATGGTTTGAGGAGCACATCATTGAGTTTGAGGTGTTGACTTGGCCTCCAAATTTCCCAGATCTCAATCCAATCGAGCATCTGTGGGATGCGCTGAACAAACAAGTCCGATCCATGGAAGCCCCACCTCACAACTTACAGGACTTAAAGCAGGGGTCTCAAACTCATTTTACCTGGGGGCCGCTGGAGGTAGACTCTGGGTCAGGCTGGGCCGCATCAAGTATTCCACATAAAAAGTGTTTCAAGTATTGCAAAAAAAAAGCAGCACAACTGATCCAATCTTCTCAATCTTTATTATTAACAGTTCTTCAACATGAATGTTTCTTCTGAACATGAACTAAATATAGCCTATAGAAATTAAATCATGTAACATGAAATAATGAATGATTTTAATTTTATTTTAAATAATAGACTAATTCACAGGAAGGCCATAACCAGGTCAAACAGAACAGTGAGCGAAATTCTAGGTCTAATTCTAGTTGGGAAATTATCTTTTTGGGACTATTTGTAAACAATATTTGCATTAATTTGCATCAAATATATTATTAGTGGCGATATTCTTTGCATGAGTGAGTGAATAAATACATAGATCCGCGAAAGACGTTCGAATTTATAGTGGTCTGATGGTAGAATTTTTGTCAACCGTGTCAAAGGTTCCGGGTTCTAATCCGCTCTCATATAGTTTTTCTTCATTAAAATCAAAGATGTTCATCAATGATTGTATAATAAGACCATGGACACGTTTGCATTTTATTTTGTGATTTCACCGGAAAGAATAGAGTCTCTCTCAGCAACGGCATTAAGCGATAGATTGACGCGCTCGTCTGTGTGTGAAGACTGTGCAGTGTGCACGAGCCAAAAGAGAACGTAAACCCCGCCTCCTTTGATTTGATTGGCCATCTCAATCATATTGACATTGACGAGCGCTGTTAAGGCCTGTTCACACCGGGTCGATTTTCGCGCACGTTTATTGTCGACGTTTAACGCCTCGTGACTAAACAAAGGGCGCCAATGTGAGTGTGCACACTGACGCGCAAAACGGCAGACGTAAAAGCGTCATTTAAAAAAAAAAAGCGTCATTTAAAAAAAAAAAACGCCTCAGGCTCGTTTTTTCTTATTTTGATGTGGCGCGTTAAAAACTGGCCAACCAATCAGATCAGCGCTTTTGTTCACGTGCCTGGAGCTGCTGAAGTGACAGGAAAACACGACTTGGTGGCGCTCAAGCACAAAACGGTCCTGCCGAGCACACATTTACACGACGAAGAAGTAGTAAGTAGGCATGTGCCGGTATCAAATTTTTATGTTGCGATTAATTGCTGAAGCTTTTATCACGGTATTCGGTATTATCACGATATTGAAATTTGTTGCAAAAAAAGTGTTGTCATACTATAACAGGTTTAATAACTTTCTTATAACAAAAGAACCAAACATTTAAATACAATAAAGCAATACACAAAAAATGTATAAAGTAAACAAATATTTAAAACAGATTAAAGTGCAAAAGAATGATAAAGAACAATAGGTAACACTTTACAAAATGGTCTCACTAGTTAATGCATTAACATCAACAAAGAGTGAATAGCTACATTTTACATTTATTATTCTTTGATAATGTTAGTTAAAAAAGCAACTGTTAGTGTTAGCTCAGGTCCATTAAATAATACAGTTACAACTTTTGATATTAATAATGTATTTATTAAATGCTGATATTTTCATTTAACTAAGATTAATACATGTTTTAGAAGTATTTTTCATTGTCAGTGTGTTAATGAATGAACTAATGTTAAATAATGGAGGCTTATTGTAAAGTGTGTGACTGAATTCAAACAATATCTAGGGCATGTAATTTAGTCCAGATTAAAATATAAAATGTTTAAGTTTGAAAATGAATAGCCTTAAGTCTTTAAGTATTAAGTTGGTTGTGTGATGAGCACCGTGGCGAATACAGACAACTTTTTGTTTCCTAGGATTACCGGGGAAACGGCTGCATTTCTGCTGTTCCGTCAGCGCCCTCTGCTGTCAGAGAGTGAATGCGCGTCTCCTTCACTCGTTCCGCCATGTGCTCGGCTCATGCACGTTGGGTTTTGTATACATCAGTGCGCGTTCCTCTTTGACGTATTGTTCATTTTAAACGGTTGATGGGTAAGGTATTCTTAAAATGCATTCTAAAAATCGGAATAACTTGTAAGAAATAATTATTCACGGTATTTTGAAGTGCCCACCATAACAATATTGTGCATGTTCATCATTACGGTATATCGTATTACCGTTTACCAGCACATGTCTAGTAGTAAGTAGACAAAGAAGAAGATGAGCTGCTAATGCTGCTTGCCAGTTAAAAAAAAGTGTGTGAATGGTTTTGGCCATAGACATAATATATCTGTGGTTTTGGCAAGCACGTAAATGCTGTCTCTCTTCTTCTTCTTCTGTGTGACAAGCGAGTGTCAGAAGCGTAAGGTGCCGCAGCACCACCTTGTGTACCGGGAGCGCATCTACTGAATGTGCACGTTCACTCGCCGCATCGCCAGTGAAAATCGCTTTGGTGTGAACACTCAAGACGCGCCGGAAAACGTGGCGATAAGCGCGCGATATTCGTCCCGGTGTCGACAGGCCTTTAGACTAGCCAGGCTACTGTTAGACCACATTCGTTTCGACTGTCTGATCAGCTTCGTTCGTCTGTTCCTGTCAATCACGCGGTGTCAACCAATTATACTGCATGAGGGAGGGGCGAGCCAACTCTCTCTCACTCTCTCACACACACACACACACACACAAAGGAGGTGGCAAGCGCTGCACACGCCAACGACTCAGCAAAACGGTGCTTTTCAGAGCAACGCGCAGGCCACAGTAACACTGAACTTTGATGTCAAGAAGGGGGCCACCCGCGGGCCGTGAGTTTGAGACCCCTGACTTAAAGGATCTGCTGCTAACATCTCGGTGCCAGATACCACAGCACACCTTCAGGGGTCTTGTGGAGTCCATGCCTCGACGGGTCAGGGCTGTTTTGGCAGCAAAAGCAACACAATATTAGGAAGGTGATCATAATGTTATGCCTCATCGTTGTATATAACAGACTACGGCATGTAACAGTGCTGGCCAAAACCAAGGCTGAATTTGATATATTACATAATATGCTTTATTTCTGTCCTTCCTCGCGCACAAGGTCATCCTCATTAATAATATTTACATTGATATGTTATATTATAATATTACATAATTAAAATAAATAAATGATTTAATGAATGGTGAACTAACCCATTTATTAATGATTAATGCATCAGCAACTAATGAAAATTCTACATGATTAATAGATTAAGGAATCATTAAATAATCGTTATTAGTTAAATGTTAGCTAATGATTTACAGATGTGTCATTATGTTATGACTTTACTTGTTGTGGCACATGAATATTAACTAATTGATTGTGTAATATGTAATTGTGGTTATTGGTTTTGAATTAATTTTTGAGTTAATAGTCATGTGCCACAAGTAAAGTCATAACATAATGACACATTTGTAAATCATTAGCTAATGATTAATTAAAGCAGACAAGTGGAAGTTGAAATGCATGGCTTTGACCCATTGTGGTAATTAACACATTAATTTACATTATTAGTTAATATATAATATATTTTTATATATAATATGTTATTAAGGAATGAATACATTACAACACATTTAACTAATAACAATTTAATGATTACTTAATCTATTAATCATGTAGAATCTTCATTAGTTGCTGATTCAGTAATCATTAATAAATGGGTTAGTTCACCATTAGTAATACATTAACTCATTATTATCTGTGCATTAGTTAAGCATGAATTAATGCATATTAGTGCACCCGTATTGTAAAGTGTTACCATTATTTTCTCAGAAATACATAAAAAAACAAAACAACAGGAAACTCATTAAGATAAAAACAAAACTAGGAAAGAATTAAATGTATTCCAATAATCTATTAAAATGTAATCGGGATGAATAGGGACATGCAAATCGGCTGATATTATGGTTCAGAAGACATTTTTTCACAGTCCTCCACTACTCAACACCAGTCATAATCATTTATAATAAGACTGCAGCAGTTTGATATTATTGATTCAATAGCTATAAATCACAGATTTTGCTCCAGTTGCACAAACTGCAGTACGCTATAATCTCCACACTCATAAAACAAGGCAGAAAACACACATAAGCAAAAATCCCAGCACTATTCTGGGAATAACCATTTTCTGAATCTGCTCTACAGAATGATGTGATGAGTCCACGTGCCTCAGTGCGGCGGCGCAGCTGAAACACATCCAGTTAGTCATACAGAAATAGATCTCCTCCTAAGCAGTCTCCAGACAGCAGCGAGGAACTTCAGGAGATCTTAAACTCATGCAGACCGGTCTCACCTTAATTTGAACTGAAGCTGAAGGCAGCAGGTGTGTCTAAATCTGTTAAAGCAGCGGAAACATCTGCTCTGGGCAGAGGAGGGATTCTTTCCTCCTGCCTCTCACAGCGGGGGGAGATACTTTACTGGCCTGGCTTGCCACAGTCTCCCACCTTACAAGGCCATACACACCAGAAAACAACAGAGGCCGTTCCCCAAATGTTCCACAGACCGTTATTTATCTACAGTTTCAGAGCCAGAGTCAGCTTGGCTTTACTGGAATGACTCATAAAACTACAATATTTAAAGTCACAGTGAAATATAAATTGATATGCGCTCGTAATCTTTAAATCAAAATACCTTCCCCTCTTTCTTGCAGCGACATCTCTTCTTCTGATGATGTGTTTACTGGCGTGAGGGCGGGGCAACCTGTCACTCACATGAGATCCACCAAATCACAAACATCCAATCAATTCTCCAAGGACAAAAACAAGCCCCGCCCTACATTTATCTTGTTTGAGAAGCAGTTTTTGACTCGGATATTGTACGTCACAATAGGGAAGAAAAGACTTCCGTTTCATGCCCACTTTAAAGGAAGTATTTGTGGCACAACGTTGATTAGAACAAAAATAATGTCTACTTATCCCTCGTTTTCTTAAAGGGGATGTCTAATGCTATTTCATGCATTCTGACTTATTTACACAAAAAGTTGGACGTATGACAGAGTATTTCTGTTCCAAATACACTCGTTTATTTAGAGTATGGCATCAGTGAGCTTCGTCAGCAGCGCTGCCATTTTGTTTTTAGACCACGAAATCAACAACGTCACTGAAGAAGTGTGTGTGTTTGTGAGGGAAAGATACCCTTGTTCAGCTTCACAAATAACACAGCGTTAAGGAAACAGTGGATGCAGTTTGTTTTTTCGGGTGTGTTTGTTCCCGGGATTTCGGTGACGAATGTTTGATAAACAAGGCCCAGTTCGCTGCTGGATTTGCAGATCGTTTGTAACTGAAGGATGGAGCGGTCCCAGAGATAAAAGATCCCGGTCATGAGTGGAAACCGCAGGCGGTGAGTGAAACTGCATCACATGTCTGTGTTTTGTTGGCAATCGCCGTATAACTGCATTTAATATAAACATAACAAACGTACAGTGAACCGAAAGTTATCCAGGGATAATGCCGTGATATTGTGTGTGTGTGTGTGTGTGTGTGTGTGTGCTCGTGACTCTTTAGCTCCGCCCACTGCACACCTCCACGAGCTCAGCTGTTTTCGGAAAGAATTGGTATAGCGTATCTGTCTTTTATAAATATAATACAACTAAAGACTCTTCGGAGATATGAGGATGCAGTACTCTATACACTCTAAAAATGCTTGGTTAAAACAACCCATTCACTGGGTTAAAACAACCAATTCACTGGGTTAGAACAACCCATTCACTGGGTTAAAACAACCCATTCACTGGGTTAGAACAACCCAACCGCTGGGTTAAAACAGCCCAACGCTGGGTTAAAACAACCCATTCACTGGGTTAAAACAACCCAACCGCTGGGTTAAAACAGCCCAACGCTGGATTAAAAGAGCCCAACCGCTGGGTTAAAACAACAAATTCACTGGGTTAAAACAGCCCAATCGCTGGGTTAAAACAACAAATTCACTGGGTTAAAACAGCCCATTCACTGGGTTAAAACAAACCATTTGCTAGGTTAAAACAACCCAACCGCTGGGTTAAAATAACCCAATCGCTGGGTTAAAACAACCCATTCCCTGGGTTAAAACAACCATATTCACTGGGTTAAAACAGCCCAGTCGTTGGGTTAAAACAACCCACTCACTGGGTTAACACAAACCCAACTGCTGGGTTAAAACAACCCATTCACTGGGTTAAAACAGCCCAATCGCTGGGTTAAAACAACCTATTCACTGGGTTAAAACAACCCATTCCCTGGGTTAAAACAACCATATTCACAGGGTTAAAACAGCCCAGTCGTTGGGTTAAAACAACCCACTCACTGGGTTAACACAAACCCAACTGCTGGGTTAAAACAACCCATTCCCTGGGTTAAAACAACCATATTCACAGGGTTAAAACAGCCCAGTCGTTGGGTTAAAACAACCCACTCACTGGGTTAACACAAACCCAACTGCTGGGTTAAAACAACCCATTCACTGGGTTAAAACAGCCCAACCGCTGGGTTAAAACAACCTATTCACTGGGTTAAAACAGCCTGATCGCTGGGTTAAAACAAACCCAACCGCTGGGTTAAAACAACAAATTCACTGAGTTAAAACAGCCCAATCGCTGGGTTAAAACAACCCATTCACTGGGTTAAAACAACCCAACCGCTGGGTTAAAACAGCCCAACCGCTGGGTTAAAATAACCCAATCGCTGGGTTAAAACAACCATATTCACTGGGTTAAAACAGCCCAGTCGTTGGGTTAAAACAGTGGTCGGGAACCTATGGCTCGCGAGCCACACCTGGCTCTTTGACAAAAATAATGTGGCTCATCTCTCACCCTGTAAATGATCGATAAAAAAATTAGACACATCAACAGAGATCCGCTCTCTGCAGAAAAAAGCAGCCAATTACAATTCCCTTGTTGTACAGCCAACCGAAGTTAATGAAACGTATGATAATAACTAATATTCAAGTTGTACCGGCCGCGCACGTTCAGTGCTGTTAGCGAGTGTCACGAGTCGCGAGTCTCGCGACAGCAAACAATAACCACTTGCGTTTCTGTGGTAACAGCTTCTGCTCTGGGATTCAAGCAGCTGTGGCTTGTTTAAGGTAACCGAAAACCATTTTTAGAACAGCAGCGAAAATATAAAAGTAGGCTATACAAACTTTAATATATCCTTTTATTGAAACTGGTGGTCTGTTGTGGAAAGAGACATTTCGAAACATTTCACCCGTGGGTACTTTCGCTTTTGCCGCAGAGACCCTTGTGATAAATAAATGTGTATTTATGATAATCCACGCAGATTTCAGTTGACGAAAATGAATGATAAAAGCGTGATAAGTCACGAAAGACAATTGAATAACTGACAGGATGTTGTGCACGCGCTCCGAGCGCAACACGGACAAGCACAGCTTTGTCCTCGGCTGCACGTCAAATTAATAGACTACAGAAATATATCAAAATGCCAAGTCGAGTATTCCCGTAAACACAGTAGATGTTCACACACACAAAGAGGATTTATAACTCAACCTCACAAAGCCCTGCACAATTAATTCCATATTGCAATTTATTTATTGTTTTCTGCATATGTGTTTTTTTTAGTTATGGACCTAATAATTACTATTGTTGAAATTTTATTGGGGAAAAAAGCATGTTTTTTAATAATAATTTAATATTATTTTTTTCTGTGGCTCTTTTGGAAAAATGCATTAACCAAAAATGAAAAAATGGCTCTTTGGTCAAAAAAGGTTCCCGACCCCTGGGTTAAAACAACCCATTCACTGGGTTAAAAGAACCCAACTGCTGGGTTAAAACAACCATATTCACTGGGTTAAAAGAACCCAACTGCTGGGTTAAAACAACCATATTTACTGGGTTAAAATAACCCAATCACTGGGTTAAAACAACCCATTCGCTGGGTTAAAACAACCATATTCACTGGGTTAAAAGAACCCAACTGCTGGGTTAAAACAACCATATTCACTGGGTTAAAATAACCCAATCACTGGGTTAAAACAACCCATTCGCTGGGTTAAAACAACCATATTCACTGGGTTAAAACAGCCCAATCACTGGGTTTAAACAACCCATTCGCTAGGTTAAAACAACCCATTCACTGGGTTAAAAGAGCCCAACCGCTGGGTTAAAACAACCCATTCACTGGGTTAAAACAGCCCACCCGCTGAGTTAAAACAACCCATTCACTGGGTTAAAATAACCCAATCGCTGATTTAAAACAACCATATTCACTGGGTTAAAACAACCCAACTGCTGGGTTAAAACAACCCATTCACTGGGTTAAAACAGCCCAACCGCTGGGTTAAAACAACCGAAACGCTGGGTTAAAATAACCCATTCACTGGTTTAAAACAACCCAAACGCTGGGTAAAAACAACCCATTCACTGGGTTAAAAGAACCCAACTGCTGGGTTGAAACAACCATATTCACTGGGTTAAAACAACCCAACCGCTGGGTAAAACAATGCAACTGCTGGGTTAAAACAACCATATTCACTGGGTTAAAACATTTTCAACCCAACTTGGGTTGTTTGTAACCCAGCATCTTTTAGAGTGTAGGTACTCAAGATTCACATAAGACTGGCAGAAACTGTGTGTGTTAAGTGTCCTTTAAAAAGGGAGACACAAACAATGGAAGTTAATGGGGCCAATCCATAATCTTTAAAATACTCCCTCTTCCACATGAAGACATAAACAGCATGCTTTAACATGATTTCAGAGTGGAAGAATTGCTTACTAACCTTTTCTGTGTGGAGTTTTATTCTGTGTGCAAATTAGTCTGTATGACAACTAAACACCATAATCCCTAAAACAACCGCAATATTATTGAAACAGCTTTACCGCTCAAACAATACATGTTTCAACAGAGAAATTTATGCAAGTGCTTTTACAAAATGACACGTTTACATTTGTGCTTTTGAATCCTCCAAAATTCATCCTCATTTCCCTTTCTGTAAGCGCCTAATTTTTCCCTTTTATAAAAAGAAAACGAAGGACGTGCCAAAAGAAAAAGGAAGGAAGAAGTATGTGCCGTTTCTTCCAACAACAGCTATACTGTTTTTTGTTGTCCGGAAGCTCGAATAACTGAGAAATCGTTTTTTCAACAGTTCTAAAAAAACATCTCAAACGGTGCGTTCATGGTCACATGACTGTAATGACTGATATGGCACTTTGCCAAAGTGTCTTTTAACAGTCATGCTGGCAGATTATCAATGATGAAGACGGGGGAAAACATGGAGGACGGGGGAAGAAAGAGAAGATTGATGGAAGGGGGGGGAATAGAAAGGAGCAATTAGGTTGGGGAGGGGGAGGTGGACTATGATTGACGATACTACTCAAGATGGTGACAAGGAAGATACTGTCCGAGACAGAAACAAAGCTGCCTGACAACCCTGAGACACATTACATTTATTTCACATGTCCACTGCACTAAACTAAAGACTGGGAGTTCAGAGGATGCTCGGCCACTCTCAGTGGATAAGAATCAGCCATCAAAGGTAATGGTCCACACCAGAGAAGAGCAGAGAGCCACACAACCTCTTTGATTTGTGCAGCACACAAACCGATGCACATGGCACACACACGTGCACACTGTTTGCCCACTGGGGGTCATCTGCAACAGAAGAGGAAACCCCTGGGGAGTTGCACATCCTATAAAGGAGTCTTCTGCAATGCTCTCTCTCTTTCTCATTTCTACCGAGCGACGTTTGATCTGTCTTATTCCCAGTAAGTGACCAGTGAGAAGAATCTTTGAAGTGTCTTATAAGATTCTCTCCTGCTGTCGAACCCCCAGAGGCCGAGGGCGCTTTGTTTCACAAAGATGCTTCGGTTCAAACACACATGCACACGTTCTTACAGATCATCCACACGCGCACTGTACTCTAGTTTGGTTCTTTCACAATCATCATTGCTTAAAGGTAATGTACTGTAATAAGCTGAATTTGTAGACAAATTGATTTTTTTGAATGCTTTTCATCATGATCTTCCAGGCTCCATATGTGTCAAATAATAGTTTCAGTTAGCCTGACAAGCCAGATCAAGATGTTGGGTCTGGGAACACACCATTGGCAGGGCTCGATCCGAGGGGCGGGATAAACGGCTGTCTTTCAAATTCCCTCTGCACGCAATTGGATAGAGCTACAACCAATCAGAGCGCTATCAGTGGTGAGGCAACCATCACAAGCGGATTGTGGCGGGTCGTTTTCCCACCAGCGGAGCTAGTAGATTAAACTTTAGCCGTATCCGGTCGGCAAAACTCCAAACACATCTTCCTCTTTTAAGACTGACTTCAGTGCCGTTCTTTGTCTTTTTCTCAAAGAAAAGCTCAACTCAAGTCTTCCAGAGCCATTTTGAAAGCCTGCTGTTCGCCAGCAGCAGCAGCAGCTTTATGTTAAGCCCGCCCACCGACTCTATACACGCTGTGATTGGCCTGACTGGAGTTTGGTTTTTCAAGCTCGCAAGCCAACGGAGAGTTGCTGGACAACCCTGGCTGCAAAAGACATTGAGTCTGCCGCTAGGTTGAGTCAACATTTCTAGGCTAAATTTCAGGACTAACATTTGAGAGCAGTGCCACTAAGTTCTACAGATGGTGGCGCCAGCACCTGATTTTGTAGCGCTAGGGGAAAATGAATCATAAAATTACTAATAATTACATGTTACTAATAATATTACATGTTTGTTTATTGGAAATGTCACAGTGAAGCACTGAGCTTGAACTGATATGCAGATGAAATTAACATATTACCAACAGTAACATGCAAAAACTAATTTTTATAGGGAAAATGTCAATATTATACTCCTGTTAAATGTACTGTAGTATCACACTGAAACGACTGACAGCTTCAGTGATTATAAAAGGAGCACTCTTTATTTGTTTTCTGTGTAATTCAGTCACAATTTGAAGGACCAATTTAGTTTGAGACTGTGACTTTCTACTTTTTTCCATATATAAGGAAAAGGGAATTAAATGGCTAATAAGTCAATCAGTGCTCCTCTGTCGCCATCTACCGGTTATAGTGGTAATTTCATGTCTTTTTTTTTTTTGCTTGTTTGCCACAAAGTGTTAGTTTTCCTACCCCTTTAAACTTTTATTTTTTCAAATCCTCACATTAAAAATAAGATACAAATTGTATAATATTTAGAGGTTTGAAGTGCTGGAAAAAGTGTGAAGCACTTGAAAGTGCTTCAGTAGCTATGTTTCCATGCACCTATTTTTATGCGCATTTTGGGATATCGCATCAAAAATGCTGAATGTAAACGCCAAGATGCGCATAAATTCTAAAAATGCGCATAAAAAACGTATGCGCTTGTTTGAGTCGGATACATTTTCTATCCGATACGAAAAGATGCGCAAAAACTACGATGGAAACGCATTTACCGAATAAATTCCTTGATGCGCATAAAGAAAATCATGTGACTTTCGCGATGTAACAGCATAACTGTAGCCTACTAACCAGCGGAAAAATCTTGTTTGCAAAACATCTGAAATGCTATTTTGGTCTTTCAGAAGTCTGTTGTCAAAGATGCCCGGTATATTTCCCTCCTAGTCTTACACGACTGTGTTCCCAAACAGCACATCTGCCTCTGAAAGCATGACAACACGTTTGTTGAGACGCACGAGTTTCTCTGAGACGCAAATCATTTATTATATACGAAAATGATTATATATGGTGGCTTCTCCTATGTTTCTTAGTGATTTTTTAGCAGTAGTTTATCGGGAAGTGACGATTATGTTCTCTTCGACTCGGAGCTTCATTCGCAAATGTTTTATGCGATATTGCATTTTTGCGCATAAATTATATTCGCAACTTTGGACGGAAACATAGCTAGTCTCACTCTTAAAAGGTATGAGATGAATAACGTAAAAAAAACAACAACAAAAAAACATTCTTCCACTACTTCTGCCACAATACCATGGTTACAGTTAGCCTTACTATATTAAATCCATGGTGAATGTTGGTAATTTGTGGACCTTCTTTCATAGCACAATCATGTTTCTCCTGGTTTCCACATCAGCGCTGTTTGATCTGATATGTGTGGTTTATAACAGAATTCTGTACTGAATTTCAATACTTCCTACTAGATCTCGATTATAGTTATAAGTGACCATAAAAACAAACAGGGACATAATCAAAAAACCAAGGAAACTGAAACTAAACAGAGCATGGAAACAGGAACTAAGAGAAACAAAATAAGAGTCCATAACTGTGACAGCAATATTCCATAAAAATAAGATTTCATGATTTTTGGTGGCATTGCGGTAGGCATTATTTTTATTATTCATTTACTTATTTTTGCAATTCCCTGCAATGCAATTAAAATATCATGCAAAACAATAAAAATACAATAATCACATCAATAATAATAAATAGGCTTAATGTTCCCTATATTCACATTTGATCTTGGTCTGAAATATGATTTTTGTGAAATTCACCCATAATGTACACATAATGTTTTCAATAATTTCAAGTCTCAATTTACATTCATACCGGACGACATTTTGAATTGTGTATTGGCAATGAAATGACTGATGCAATTATCATTCTGCTGGGAGAGCGAGGGGTCAGAGTGCAAGGTCAGCTACAGTTCGCGACCCCTGGAGATGAGGTCAAGAGGCGTCAATAGCACGATGAGGTCAGGGTTTAAGAAAGATTAAATGACAGGCCCATTCAGATGTCTAACCACTAACCACTTAGTCACTGCCATCCAACATGTTTACCAAAAACAAAATGTGTGCAGTGTCGCAGCAGTGAGATCCTGTGAAAGCAGTCAGTTCTCCTACACACGGGGGAATTGTTTCTCTTTCTTTCAGTTTTAACAAGCAATGGCTCCCTGGAACAACACTCTCACCCCCGTGTCTATGTTCACCAGTCACGCTTCACATGCCTCACAAATGCGATTGAGTCAAAACGTATGCAAGGAGGTGCTGCCGTATCACACACACACACACAGGCATGTGTTCAAATGTGTGAGCATCACACTTTCTCATCAACACCGAATTCTTCTTTACACCCGACGCATTACAGAACGGTGGCGGTGGAAAATGTAATCTATCTTTAAACATTAACTTCACGAGGCTTTCTTTACTTTACTGATGGCAAATTTGCTTTAGACAGACAGTCTGACAGGTGAGCGCTGGGGTGACACCTGTCAAAACTCAGAGCGTCTGATAAGCATAGCAGCATCTGTCGTGTCGAGACGCATCCGGGCCGGCGTGTGACGTGCTCAGTGGAATTGTGTGTTTAATGAATGTAAATTGTCCAGCGACTGATAAAATTAGGAAGATGGCATGGCATTAATATGACATAATACGGTAGCTTATGTCAGAGCGTTTGAGAGACGAGTTAATGAAGACCTGATTCATGAGTAAGACCAATGCTATAATTAACCTGACTGTTAAACAAATGTAACACCTTTTTCAATGTTTAATTGTGTCTGTAACCGTGAGGTCCTTATGATTTAATAGCGGCGTGCACTAATTACATTACATGTACGTTTGTATTACTTGAGCTAGATTTTAAACTGTGCCTGCCTGTGCAAACTTCATTGTCACAATGCTAGAGTGTAGCATATTACCAATAGCCCTGCTGTGTGTGACTGTGAAGGTTTTCCGAGTGGTTGTTAAAGCTCATAGCGGACTAATGGTTGGAGGGGAGTGGTTAAGGATATTCAAAGCCAAGCCGTCAAACTGTCGTCATCGGAAAAGAAACGCCACTCCAGACCGGAAGATACTTTTCAGATTTTGATTAAAGGGGGGGTGAAACACTCAATTTCAGTCAATCTCATGTCAATCTTGAGTACCTATAGAGTGGTATTGCATCCTTCATATCTCCGAAAAGTATTTTTTATTATATTTATAAAAGAAAGATACGCTGTACCGAGTCTTTCCGAAAAAAACAAGCAGCTGGAGGCGTATCGTGTGGGCGGAGCTAAAGAGTCACGAGCGTGCGCAGCGATTGCGTTGAGCGCGTCTGAAAGCTGTGAGATCCTTAAAAGTGGAGAAAAACGTTATCCTAAATAAACCATGGAGATCAATCAGATTTAGCCATACATATATGATCCAGAATCATATCTAGAGGCTGAAATTGAACAGGAGAAGCAACAAAGACGACTACAGCAGGACGTCTTAATGGTATGTACTGTAACTGTAACTTTTATACTTGTTAAGCGATTCGTCATGCGCGAGTTTTACAACATTTGTGTTCGTTTCCTCATGGTTTATGAGAATATAATTTGGTTTATAGACTATTATATGTGCTTTAATGTTAGCAGTAGCAAGCGGAACGGGTTTGCACGTCAGACTAGTGCGTGTTTACATAGAAAAACAATGGAATAGTAGCGCATTTGAACGAACGAGTCGATAGCTAACAACACAGAGACATTTGAAGCAGTTTTACTCACCGCCTGCTTCCAACCTTAATCGCTGGGACCGCTCCATCTTTCAGCATTAGGCGAGCTACAAATCCGCCGTCGAACTCCTTTCTTATAAAACCATGGTCGCCGGCTGAAATGCAGGGAACAAACAAAAACACTTGCACAACTCCATTGCTGCTCCGGAAAAACAAACTCCATCCACTGTCCCATTAACGCTGGGTTCTTTGGGAAGCTGTGCAGGGTTGTCTTGCCCTGACAACCAAAAACACACATCTTTGGTGACATTTTTGTCGTGAAGTCCTGTGACTGCAGCGCAGCCGGGCAAAGCGTTTAGATGGGTGTACTGCTTTCGCTCTCTCGCTCTGGTCTACGTGCGCGCCCTTCCGGGAGAAGTGCCCTTAGGACCCGTATTAGGAAATTCCGCCCCCTTTGACGTCACTTTGGCCCATACTCGAAAAAAAACTTTCCGAAACTTGTGAGAAACCGGAAGGAGTATTTTGGGCACAGAAATACTCCATCAAACGGCCAACTTAATTTTCGAAATTTTGTCCATGTTTAGGATGGGAATCCAAGTCTTTAACAGTGTAAAAAGCTCAGTATGCATGAAACAGCATTTCACTAATTAAAGATTACCGCAACAAAAAGCTTGCACAGATTAATTGTTCACCCTCAGACCTGTAATGTGTGCTAACAAACTAAATACGGTCAATTTTGATTTCATGAGGACAAGGGGAAACCAAAGTTATTCCATTGGCAGAAAGAACATTATTCAGTGCCTGATTAAAAATCCTACAAAAGATTTTTTTACGATGCATGTGAAGAGTTATTAATGTCTAAATGTTAAAGGGGTCATGAATTGCATTGTTTTATTGTTTTATAATGTTTCCTGTGCTGCACTTATAATGTTAGAACGATTTTTTACATCAAAAAGACCCACTGCTGTGATTGGCTGCTGTGAGACTTCAGTGGAAGTCAAAAAGTGGATGACGCTAAATACATTTGTAAACGGGGTCTAAAACGTTTTGAGTTTGTCCACTTTCGGCCACTTCCAGAGGTAGTTGACTGGATTGCTTTCATAGTGTAGACGCTCATGTGACCAAATGGGTTCGAAAAGCCACAAAAGACGCCTACACTCCGCTACTGACCTAATGCGTAAACATTATGGGATGCGCATTAGCCAGGCGGGATTTAAACTTTGTCGGCTGGAGACCCTAGTTTAGTTTGAAGATGAAAAACGTCCCAAGCTCAATGTTCTCCCTCCATTCCTGATGTCTAACACACACTCACAGCGCTCGGCTGGTCTAGAGTCTGTCAGAGCAGAAACTAAAGCTGATGCTCTCCGAGTGTTTTTCCGTCGTCTCCGGTCGTGTTCATATGTAAATTACACAAGCTTAGAAGTCCGTTAGATCGAAAGATCTGAAAAAGCCCATACATTTACCCGCCCATAGACCCTCCCCTGGAAGAAATCAGGACAAAAGTGGTTAAAAGTCACGGATTAAAACACCAGGTGTAAACGGGAATGTGTCTCCCTCATCTACTGGGGATCCGATCCACCAAAACGCATCTTAAAGCTACACTGTGTAACTTTTTTAGTTTATTCTTAGCTAAAAACACTTAGTTCTTTCAAAAATATATGTGCTCATTAATGTATATTTACTTCTTTCAAGTAATAAAGTATTCTCGTAAGTTTATAATATGCCATTGAAAATACATACGGGTGAGGGGTTCGAATGCGGGTCGCCATGTTGCCCCTCCATCTTGAAAGTACATTAGCCAAAGAGGGACATACACGTAAATTCAAGCTTCGCCTTTCGCGTTTTAACACTCGATGGCACCGTGTCGAATGTGGACGAGGTCGAACTGGAAGCCATATTAATCTTGGACTAAATCGGCCACCGTAGGAGTTAAAACGAAATCGGAATTGAGAGGAACAGAAACTAATATTCACTGGATGGTCATATACCTTTTCACCGCTAGATGGGGGAAAATATCACACAGTGTAGCTTTAATACCAGGTGTAAACAGGGCCAGAGATCTTCACGACAAACCGCCAAATTAAAAGTTCGGTTTAACTTCAACTACTTTGATTTAACTACTGTAGCCTATACTAAAATGTACATCTCAACGTAATCATAATAATGTTATTATTTCAAAGGAATATCATGCAACCAAGATTTTGTTAAATGTAGACAGTTCTGTTTAAATTGCAATGTTTTGTTGTAAATTAATTGAACAACACAGAATCCAGAAATTTAGGGAAAAATAAAATGGGCCCTAAATTGAAGCCCAGCTCTGATGCGGAAGCACAGACGTGCTGATGTTTATCCCTTTCAGAAAAGAGTTTGTTTCTTTGCTGCAATGTTGCTCCTAGACCAACAAAAAGTCCAAGAACACATTGTACTTGGCAACGTTGTGGTCATCAATCTCTAGCCAGGTGAACACATGTCTCCTCTCTGTCCTTCCTAAATCTTAGTTACATATCTCTGAGTTCTGTCAGTCTGAGGCCAGTCCCACTAGTTTCAAACAAGCCTTCATCAGGTGTCCGTGAGTCAGTACCACCTGGCAGGGTCACGGGGCAGGCACCACACTGGCATCCCACTGTCTCCTTCTCTCTCCTGCCAATGTCTCTCTGCTCCTCTTTCTCAGCTCGCATGACAAGAAACAGATTAATATAGCAGCACTAACAGGACGAGGTGGGACACGGTTCTGCAGTGCATGTGTGCACGCGTCTTGCACTTTCCTGGCATCTGTTCATAATTGAAGCCCATATGAGATCTGGCATGAGGAAAATAGGCAGAGTTAGGAGGGGAGGAATGGATACCGGATACATCCACCTGCCCTCAATATACACTCACGGGGAAAAAGAAAGGGATGGAAGGGGAAAGAGAGAAATGAAGAAATGCAGACACACCAAGGAAATGAAAGAACAGAAGCAGGCAGAGAGATGTGGTAAATATGGATAAAGACGGAAGAGAGGAAAATCCTTTTTCATGGTAATTTTTCATACTGAATATGCATATTTGTGAAACAGCAGTTGTGGTTTGTGAGGCATTCTACATATGAGCGATGTTTTGGTGTCTCAAATGGCTTTGAGAAAATTAGACGCAATTCTTAGATATAAACTCGTACATGTGAGATACAAAGTTGCAATTGGCGGAGATGAAGTTGCACTTGTGAGTGAAAATCACGAGATATGAAGTTGCAATTACGAGAAGTTAAGTCATAGTTGTAAGATATATTGTATAAATGTCACATGTCTGTCCTGTCTCGTGTAGCACATGTGGTGTTTTGTTATTTTGGGCCATATGCTCTTGTCTTTGTCTGGATCCCACCCCTCTTGTTATCTAGTTATTGTTTAATTTACCCCACCTGTTCCCTCCTGATTATTTACCCTTTATAGTCTCCTCGTGTTTGCAGTCTTTTGCCGGATCGTTGTCTCTCGTCTCCTATTTTCCCCGTGATCCTTGATGTTCTGTTCCAAGTTGTTTTATTTTTTCCACTTGTGGGTTTTTGGTTTGGTATTATGTTTATTTGATCAATAAATAATCCTTCACTGCATCTGAGTTCTCACTCCAGTTTTTTCTTGGTTTAAACGTGACAATACATAAACATACAATTATGAGATATAAAGTCTGAATTTTGAGAAAGAGGAAATTGTAAAAAATACACTCGTAATCCTTAGTTATAAACTCATTACTGTGAGATAAAGTTGCAATTGCGAAATATTAAGTTGTCATTTATTATTGCTTTTTCATTGCAATTATGATAAAAGATAGTCGTAATCATGAAAAATAAAGTCAAAATTGTAAGATATTAAGTCGTGGTTATGAGAAATGAAGGCGCAATTGTGATATATATCAACGTACAATTTACAAGATGTAAAGTTGGAATTGTGAGACAAAGACTCAATTGTTAGATATAAACTTGTAAATGTGAGAAAGTTGCAATCCCGAGAAATTAAGTCATAGATGTAATATATATTGTGTTTGTTTACTGTTAGTTGTACGAGTGTTTTTGTGTAATTTGCTGTGTATGTTAATGGTAATGCAACGGAGAGAGATAGTTTGTGAATGAGACGTTAATGCGCACTTCTTATGCTTTGTTTGTTCTGCTCTTACGATGATTTTTTGGAGTGAAAAAGGACATAATAAACTTGATAAACCATCAGTTAAGTTTGGCCATCATTCGGACGGGATATACGCTACATTCTGTGTCCAAAAACATCTTGGGATAAGGTTTTCACACTGACAGCTGTCATTGTAATGTAAGATATAGCAACTCCGTTTGTTTGTCCGAGTTAGCAACAGTAACTAAGGGGGGCGGGGCTTACCGATAGGTCAATTGTGAAAACTTGAGTGATCGTAATTCTTAGTCATAAACTCGTAACTGTGAGATATTGTCACAGTTCTGTCCTGTTTGGATGCTGTTTTTGTTCAGTTTTCTTTGTTCTAGTTTCCAGTCATCATTTATTGTGTATTTAGGCCCCGTCCACACTGAGACGCGTTTACGTAAAAATTTTGTATCATATCAGCGTTTGGTCCAGACGGATCCAGTTTTTTGGGAGCCTGAAACCGGTATTTTTTTAAACCGGGTCCCAGAGTGGATTAATCTGAAACGGACACCCTTGTGTTTTCGTGTATATAGCCAATCCGTATATTTTGTTAAACGGTGATGTCATCACACCACGTCTCGCACATTACAGCGGAGGATTAAAACAACACGCGAGAGAGCGGTTTCTGCGCGGAGCGCTGCGATGAGTTTAACAACGCTCACCACGTGGATCATAGATCAGATACAGACCGGAGTGAGCGCGTTTAAGTTTTTTATGGACATATTTCATATACTACTGAAAGACTGTGAAAATTTGCATAACTCCAGATTGTCTGGCGAAAGACAATTACTCACTGAGAGGACACTTTTCGCAGCCGACGAGTGAGAATGGCTCTAATTTACATGTATTTCTTTTTACCTGAAACTTCCCCCAAACTCCTGATTCCATCTCCTGGGAGATCACCGAAATATACCCAAAATCTATTGGATTTAATGTCAATTCTCACTATACAGTATCATATGCGTTTGATATCGTTTGAAATGTCTCAGTGTGAATGGTACAAAAATGTCATAACCACATAAGTATACAAGAAGTTAATAAGAGTTTTTAGAGCTTAGAGATATTTTACTTATGATGGTGGGTGTGGCTTTTGGAGCCTTTTGATCTCATCAATACAGGTCATATGGGACAGTGATTAAATGTAAATTACCATTGTTAGCATTTGTTTCTATTCGAAAGAGATTTCGGTCTTGGTGTGAGCAATATAAGGAAGTGGAGCAGAAAGATCGGGGCACAATACTTTAATAAGATTGGCCCGTAACACAGCGAATGCTCTGTGTTACGTAATTATGCAGAAAGTCAGGAAATCTTTCAGTCTTTAGGCTATTTTGGAATATTTTATGTTTAATGTACGAATTATCTTTGAATTGATTATGTAATTGGCATTATACATTTACCTGACTGTTAATAAAATTGTTACATTTTGACCTATTCTGATTTACTCTGGAATGATTGATTATCTCAGATTGTGAAACAAATATAATTTCAGCAAAGGGTTAAAACGGAATGATTAAATGTGTGACTAACTATTAAATATAAATGACTAAACAACCAATTGGCATTCTATTCTAAATTCGACAATATGATAAATGGAGTCAGATAAAGAATATTATAATTAAATCCATTTTGCCCCGCTGAAACACTGAACGCGCAAGCGACCTTCGAATCGCTATCGTTACCATTCATTGGAGCGAATTCAGCGACCTTACACTCTAGTACTCTAAACATGAACCAGCAGTGTGTATGCGCACATATTTCATAACGTCTTCTTCAAATGAAATATATGTGCAAATAAGGACACTGATACTACAGCCGTACGTCTGATCCTGAACACGATGGATGATTCTGCTACACTGAAGACAATGATGTAAGTTAATAAATAGACTGATAATGCAAAGAAGAATGGGCAAAAGCAACTATGCCTATTCTTTCTGTGTTAAACTGACATGTGTCGTTTGTTCAGAGACTGTACGTAGTGCTCTTCAATGTAATTAAAATATCATTAGACCTTTTAAATGTTCTTCCGTGTTTCTCCCTCTTTTTGGCAGTTTTTTGTTATATAGAGTTCGATTTTTAGATTGTAGTTTTTTTCCTCTCATATTTTAATATTAATGTGTCTGTAATGAGTGTGTTGCAGGTCTGTGTTTTATTGGTTGTCTCCCCACAGCATCATTCTGTGGGGCTTTGCAAACCTGTATTTACTCTAGTGTGAAATTTCTCTACATTACACTCTATAAAATGCTGGATTAAAAACAACCCAAGTTGGGTTGAAAATGGACTAACCCAGCAATCGGGTCGTTTTAACCCAGCGATTGAGTCGTTTTAAGCAAACATTTAATCCAACCGCTGGGTTAAAACGACCCATTCACTGGGTTAAAACAACCCAATTGCTTTTAACCCAGCATTTTTTAGAGTTTATTCACTCGTTATGACAGTAAAATATGGCTTTCTAGTCAATCTACTGCAGTATTTCCTCTCTCAATCAGTAGAAAATGCGGTTAACACCCTGTCATGCATTGGGGAAAAAAATACATATACCATATCATATACCGCGAAACCGGTATAATTTTGAAAGATGCCGTGATATAATTTTTTGGTCATACTGCCCAGCACTACTACTTATTTTAACCCAAATTTGGGGCAAATATGGACAAACCCAAGCGTTGGGTTTAATTTTTACATTACATTTTTAACCCAAAGGTTGGGTTTGTCCATATTTGACCCAAATTTGGGTTAAAGCAACCCAGCAGTTTTTAGAGTGTATTTGTAATCATTAAAAAAAAGTCAAAACCGTAAGATATAAAGTTGCAATTGTGAGATATGATCGTCATTTATCATTGCAATTATCATTACAATTACAAAGTCACAATTATGAGATAAAGCCGAAATCATGAATCATTATTAAGTTGTAATTATGAGAAATTATGTTGAAACTGTGAGATATATAGACAAAACAGTGATATATTATAAACTTACAATTACGAGATATAGTCATAATTTACAACAAATTAAGTTACAATTACCTTTTAATTATTTTACAGTGGGGGAGATATGGGTTTCCATAATTAATTTTGTTTCTCATCTTCTATCTTCTTTTGTCTGGTTTTGGGATTGGTTATATTTCCTGAAAAACAAAACAAAGAGACACTCATAATAATGTTTTGATTTATTGCAGAGTGCGCAATCCCATATGCACTTGACCTTCTGAGTGAACAAGTGTGTGTGTGTGTGTGTGTGTGTGTGTGTGTGTGTGTGTGTGCGTGTGTGTCCGTGCACCTATGTTGGCGTGTGTTCACACCCTTATGCATACGTTCCCCTACTGGGGAAGAATCCCTGAGTCGATGAATTATTCATCATACATATCTTGTTAAAGAAAAAGAAATCAAGGCAGGAGGAAATATGGTTGTTTGATATTTCCATGAAGGGAATTCTCCATATATCAGTTCTCTAAAGAAACAGGAAGCAAGAGTTTGAACACACCAGCAGTTTGAATGTAGGCCACCGTGATGATCCGATTGATGCTGATCATCGTGACTGGTTTCAGTAAACGCATTCTGTACATTAGCGTTTCTGTCTTCGGTTTGTGTGTGTTTGTTCACACAGCTCCTCTTTAAATAGATCACAATTTCACAGGTTATTAAGTAAGCTCATTCTGCTCTTTACATAGTGTTGATTCCCGTAATTATCCGTAATCATTTATTTATTTGTTTATATGGTTATTTATTTCAACCAGTGCATTTGTAAATCAGATGCATTCGCAGAATATTAAAGAGGCAAATGAGAATTCAGAGTAGGCTAAATAATGAAGCGATGGCCTAAAATAAATCATGACATTCAACGCTGCGTTCATTTAAATAGACAAAAAAGCATAGAGGGATGAAAGGAAATGTGGACGATCTGAAGGGAAGGAAGACAAAAATATACAGGACGAACTCAAAGACAGATGAGGTAAGATTAGTTCAAAGCGAGATATCATTGGGCGGCATATTCTTCAGCATCACACTTATCGCTGTGTCCTCTAAGATGTCAATATTTCTTTAGACAGAGCTCCAATCTCTCTGACTTTTCCCACCAGTTTCAGATATTCATCAACGCACAGATATTACGCTTATCTTCAGGTGTACTCTGCTGTGAATGCCAAACAGGATAACCTGTGTGTTGCACGAAGGGATAATGTTATCACACATTGCAATATGTAATGTTATTTAAAGATATCAACTTTAAGCTTTGATTTAGGCGAAGTGTGTCAGTAAATGAACTGATATAATAAAGACAGTCCGAACAGGTAATCTCAACCCCAAAACTCACGCCATTGGTTGAGCCAGAAGTCTACAATCACTTAACAGTTGTGCCACTTTTTTATGATAAAGTCTTATTTATTAACCAGCTAATCCAGCCAAAACTGTGGTGGTATAGAACTGCGATATGCATACTTGAATTGAGGCATTGTCATTCTTTTCAGCTCGTATTATGTGTAAATTAGACTCATTATGGATTGTGTCTTGTTCACAAAAGTCAGCGCCATTTGTCTGGCTCAATTAATGTTATTAGTGCTTGTGTAACCCCTCCTGTTCGAACCGCCCGCTCTAAGTGGGACTCGAACCCGGGTCCGCCGGTATGAGAGTCGGACGCTCTAACAAGGCGGCTAAAGGCTGCAACATCTAGCGTCAGTGCACTCTAAAAAAAAAAGGTCTATATGGCACCAAAAATGGTTCTTGGCTCGTAATGATAGGGGAACCTTTTTTATAGGGATGCACCGGTTGACCGGCCAAAAATTGGAACCGGACGTTTTTTTATTCTAGCGCGCGATCGGCAACCGGACGGTTTTCTTTGTATTTTTCTGACGATTTTTCCGGAAGTGCGCCGGCGTGCACATACGCCTATATTGCAATCATTCGCGAACATGTCACTTGTGTGTTACAAACGGACACTGGAGAACTGAGGGAAGAGACGAGATATGCCGAAGGGAATGAAGATCCGCTTTCCTGCACGAGCGCAGATAGTGAGCGTTTGTTCAGCTCAGCTTCTCACGTGTTGGATCGGATGAGAACGAAACAGACTAACTTGTGACAAAGCCGAATACTTCTTTTTGTAGCCTAAAGAAGAACATGCATGCACTTTGAAAATGAAATACTATCAGTTCTGTAGCCTATAGGATGATCATTTTTATTTTACCTTAAAATTACATTGACTTAATTTGATTTAAAAAGCACCTGCTGTAGCATCTTAGTTTTTTTCGTTGCACTAAACATTATTTGATTTAACATTTTGGAACATATATGGTTTTATTTAATTTCACTGGTAAAGACTTGTTTTCTTTACACTGAATTTAAAAACAAATGCTGATTTAAGTAACATCTTTGTTTGGATTGCAGAATATGCAGTTGTTGCCTTTAATTTCACCTTTCAGGTTTTAATTTCCAATTAAATTTCCCATTAATTTCAGATTGCAGACTTGTTTTCATTAGCCAAAAGCCAATTTGGCCTGTTAAATACCAAATAAACATCTTGTTTATGTATACTTTTATTGTGTAAAAAAAAAGAAATGGAAATCGGTATCGGAATCGGCCAGTATTCTTGAAAAAAAAATCGGTAACGGAATCGGCCATGTAAAATCATGATCGGTGCATCACTACTTTTTTAGTGCTTTATAGCACCAATTTTGGTGCTTCAGTGGTTCTTCAGAGGTTCTTCAGAGGTGCTATATAGCACCTTAGTCAAAGAACCGGTGAAGAACCTCTGAAGAACCTCTGAAGAACCTCTGAAGAACCAAAATTGGTGCTATATAGCACTAAAAAAGTTTCCCCTATGATTACGAGCCAAGAACCATTTTTGGTGCCATATAGAACCTTTTTTTTAGAGTGTGGCTAGAGTGTCTCTTGAGATCAGAGGAGTGAGGTTTACTCGCACAGCGACTACTAGCTGGCCTCCGTTACACTTGCAATGCTTCTGTATGTTTTCTATTGATCATGGCAGCATTAAACCCACAATATGTAATTTTTCGCCACTAAAGGTCGCTTATTCAAAACAAATGCGTAGCTTGATGACGCCTGGGTTTGCCAGAGCTTTTATTCTGTCAGATGAGAGCTTCCACTTCTTCCGCTCATGCGTATGTGGTGTAACGCAGCGCTGTTTTATAGGGGTGTAACGGTACACGTATTCGTACCGAACCGTTCCGGAATACGGGGCTTTCGGTTCGATGCATGCGTGTACGGTTTCCGAATGCAATCTTTAACAGTCGGCTTGTTTTAAGCGCGGAACACACTTCAATCCGAGTTCCCACACGAACATATTAACCCTCTAGGCGCCACGGTCGAGTTTACTCGACAAGACGCGGCACTGAATAAAACGGACGATTTTATCAAATAGGGTGTCAAATTTCGTTCAATCTCCCCTCAATAGATGGCAGACATGTCATACTTCATCCCGATTCAAAAAAACGTCATGCTTCTATACAAAATCTTCGAGCAAGAGCGCATTGAATCAGTGCGAACAAAAGCGGAGCTAGAGTGCGAGTGAGCCATTTTATCAGAGCAATATTGTCAACGTTAGCGAGTATTTGCATTAGATTATTATTATTATTATTATTTTCTAATGGCATCAATAAAGCTTACCCCCTTGAAGTGTTGGGTCTCCTATTCGCGGACCCTGACCCTGTCAGAATATAACGATGATTCTGAAAGTGAAAGTATAGCCCTACACCAAGCACAAACGGTGAATACTTTGCCCAATGTAGATGGTCCTTTGCCCAATGTCCGAACTGAATGAAAGAATAAACATGAACTGAAAGAATAAACATGAATGACCATCTGAAGGTATGTTGAGGATACATTACAACTTACAGTCACGTATCATATGTGGTGTAATCGCTCAATCAGTGTTTCAACGGCGGTGCAAAGTGCTGGTAAACTAAACAATGTCATGTAGCATCACATTTACCTCAGGCAGTCATTCAGTGTCCACAGAATTTTATTCACTAGAAAAATCAACTCTTTCACCAAATATATGCTCTATATTAGCCGTTATATTCATTATATTCTACTGAACCTGTTAGGGATGTCTTGATTATTTCATGTGTGTGTTTAAATAAACCTGTCATGAAAATGACAGACACTTTGTATAAATGATTATATTTCAACAACGAATTGGAGAAAAAACTATTTTATAATTAGATTTAGAAGTTATTGCAAAAACTGCCTAATGAGAAGTTTACATGTTTGTGTACTGTGTTATTTGAGTGATGATTATTATACCTAAAAAATAAATAGCAACTGAATTTCGGCTAATAGTTTAGGCTCTGCTGTTAACCTTTAATATTAATGTGCAAGTAAGGGCTCCCTGTATAGTTTACAGCAATATCTTCAATAAACTTTTAGTTATAATTGAATTCATTTAAGGACAGACACTTTTTGTTTCAGTAAACCACTGTTTAATAAAATAAATAAAAATCAATTTCGTAAAACTGCTGTACCGAACCGTGACTTCAAAACCGAGGTACGCACCGAACCGTCAATTTTGTGTACCGTTACACCCCTACTGTTTTATCATGTTAGACACATTTGAGTGTGTTGAAAGTGTGTTATAATGCTACTCTGTGCTTTCGCTGTGAGCTAGATCCATATTAGGCATGGTAAAACATTAGGGGTGTAACGATTCATCTACTACATCGATGTATCGATTTATATTCCTATGATCTAACTACATCGATCTGTGCTCGGCAAGTTGGCCTTCCGGACGACATATATCGATCTAACATCGTTTTAAAAAGGTAATCAATCGATTGTATCGATATTAGGAAATAACGCATTGGATTTTAACGTCAGACTTTATATGGAAGTTTTTTCTTAGCACTTTTAATGATAAAGTCGTTAAACGTTACTCGATTCAGTCTGCCTATCTGTGACATCATCGCCACGCACCAGCAGCAGCAGCGCTAAGAAAACAAAACATAGCATGGCGGATGGCGGAGGAGAAGCCAACCAGCGATATTATCAAGCCACCAGGAGAAAGAGCGACCTGTACTTTCAACCCTTGCTAAATGTTACCTGTGCATTCCTGACACCAGTGTGCCAGCAGAGCGAGCTTTAGTACTGATGGCGACATAGTGAACTGCAAAAAAATCTGTAAATCTGTAGAGTCATTGAAGAGTAGTTGGTTACATTTTATCTTTTGTTAAATATTGTTTGTTTATTAAACTGAGAGTAGTAGCAGGTTCAGCCAGTTTATTCAACCTGAAGAAATGTTGGTTGCACTTTATTTTTGATATTAATATTGTATTTGTATTATTTTAATGTTGAAAAACAACAGCAAAAGTAGCAGGTAAACCTACTATTAATTAAACCTGAAGAGAAGTTAGTTGCACTTTATTTTTGATATTAATATTGTAATATTATTATGTTGGATAACAGAAGCAGAAGTAGCAGGTTAACCTACTGTTGAAATGTTGGTTGCACTTAATGTGCTTTTATTGAAAAAGTATTGAATATTGAAAATGAGAGCAGAAAAGGTTAACTTCCTGTTAATTCAACCTAAACTGTTGGTTGCACTTTATTCAAATAAAATTTGAATGCATTGGCCATTAATTGTTGTTTACTTGTTTGTTTATATCCATAATTAATTGATACCTGATTCCCTTACAAGAAACAACAGGAATCTAGGAAACTTCACCTGCACTGACCAGTATCCAGATATTTATTTCAGTCACACAATTTTTGGCTAAAAAGTTACTGAATCGATTTCAAGTCCATATCGTACATATTGTGCTTTTAATTCATCCACAAACAAAAAATCTAATCACATCTTGTAAGAGCAGCTTTATTTGGCTAATAATTTGGCTAGTAAAGTACTTTCGTGATTCTGATTCTTTGATTAGATTTGTTTTTAAATCACATTTCTCCATTAAACATCAGAGCCCGTATTCATAAAGATTCTAAGAGTCCTCTCAGAAAACTCCTAATTTAGCTTAAAAACTTTTACGTAGGAGTCTTAGTTTAAGAGCTATTCGGGACCGATCTGAGAGCAACTCTGAGCAGGGAAAATACAAAAACTTTTATCTTAGTGAAGAGGCGGGGCCTGACCCCGTTGCTACGCATGACACAGTCTTTTGAAGACTGTGATTGGTTGGTTGTCCAAAAAGGGGAAAAAAGGAGCGCTTTTAAGTATAGGGTCTATTCTAAGCCTTCACTTTGAAATTACAAGCGCAAATTGTCCTATTTTACCGTTCTCTCTCACTCACACACACACATACACACACACATTATATACATGTACACTGAAAAATTTAATTAAGCATAATTAATTTGTGCTCATTTAAATAATTTGAATTTAGTTTTTTGATTTTAATTTTAAAAAATGAATTGGTTTTATGGGAATTGTATGTGTTTTTGTTTAAATTGAGATCAAATAAATTGATTGCGACCACTTAAGATAACATTTTTTAGTAAATTAAACAAATCCTTTTTTTCAGTGTATATAAATCCTTTTATTATTTATTTATTATTTATTATTCCTTTTATTCATGCTGTTAATTTCCTATAAGGTATTTGATTTATAATTCTTGGCTTAGAGTTATAAACATTGTTCCACTCTTTCCAATTACACTGATTGCTGGCATGTCTATTTAATTTGTGGTTTGAAAGTTGGATTTAATGCAACAAACATGATTCCTGCACGATCTAATCTATAGCGTCTTATTAAGTCACTGTCATCCATTGTCTGCAACACATTTCTTCTCCCTCTTCGTCTTTCTGTCATTTTCTCCGCTGCTAAAGAAACTCTTAAGCCTCTTAAAAGTCCTCGTCCGTGCTCCTAACAAATTTGACCTTAAGACCTCTTTTAAGGGTTAAGATGCTTTCTGAATTACTTTTTTCTTTACTAGGATTTTTTAGTTAATTTTTAAGAGTAAACGCCCACATTTCTAAGAATTTTCTTAGAATTTTGTCACTAGGAGCTACTCTTTGCATTAAGATTCTTTATGAATACGGGCCCAGAGCTTTAACATTGTGAGTCCACTTAGCTGTACTTCTACAATGATGTTCAATTGGCTAAAATTATTAATTTAATTTAAGTAAGGGAAGAATGTATTAAGGATGTGGGAGTGTTTAAGCGCCCCTGTTATGCTCTTTCAAATACTACATTTCATGCAGTGTGTAATGGCTGTTTGGGGAGGTAAATGGTCTGCAAAGTTTTAAAGATCAAAGTGCGTGACAAATAAAAGTTATTGTCTCATAAAAGAGAGAATCGACTCTGAACTGCCAAAACGAGCCGTCACACTCTAAAACATTCTGGGTTAAAAATACCCAAGTTGGGATGAAAATGGACGCAGCAATTGGGTTGTTTTAACCCAGCAATTGGGTTGTTTTTTAAGCAAACATTTAACCCAACTGCTGGGTTAGTCCATTTTCAACCCAATTTCTTAGAGTGCAGTAAGTCCGGTCTCACTTCCTGTTACAAACCTGCATTACAATGTAATACATTTTCTTAATTCCTGTTTATGGCTGAGACTGGAAGAGTTCGGTTCATGTTGTCGACATAGAGAAGCCTCTGTTTTCAGCGCTGAGAATCCACGTTGCTGCACTTTAAAAGCATGAGGACTCAGACTCAAACTGATATGAAAAAACTGGCGCAATCGTTGCTGTTACATCGCATCAGGTGCGTTTACATGGAGCACTGTAATCGGTTTAAAAGTCCAATCCGAATGAAAATGCTCCATATAAACACCTCAATCGGAATAAAAATGGCCAAACTGAATGAAATTGTAATCGGTTTGAGAGGGGTTGGATAAACCTTTTCATAAACCGATCAAACGAAAAATTCCACCATGTAAACGACCTGATCCGATTACTTTGAGTGCACGTCTTTCTGTGACGTGATATACAGCGCGCGCCTCCTCAACTGAAGAGCGTGCGCCGCGCTCACATGGCTGATGTTTACAAGAGAGGAAAGTTCATTTTTCTGAGGTATTAAACTTTTTATTTCGTAACATGTTATGAACATGGTGTTGGAATAATGACACAGACATTGCCTGGCTACACCATCTCATCTCGACAGCGTTTGTCCTAGGCTTCAACTGCGCCTGACAGAAGAATTTATTTTTCTGAGGTGGTTCTTACACTTTACAACAAATAATAAATAGCTTTTATAAAACCGTATAAGTCCTGGTGGCCGTTGAGAGTTGCCATTGCAACGGGTAACATTCAAGCTGCAGGAGAGGACGTGTCGACATTTTGTTTCTCGTAAGTTAGATATAAAAAAAAAAAGTTCAAACAGCTTCAAATTGGTTAAGTTACATTACCCACAGTATACTTTAATTACTTTTGTTAATATTTATACCTTTGTGATTATGGTATCTTTCCTTAATCATCTGAAATATCTACGCGTTTAGTAATAGTATGCGGAGCACATCTTGAATGCTTTCATTCTTGTTTCCCCGTACATCCTATGTTTTTATTAATAATTTGAGTGCATTTTATAGTTAATTTTGTGTTTTTCAAAATAAATGAATTGAATTAATTTTGATTCCACATTCATCATTCACAGCTGTTGAAATAGCCATTGTATAGGACATAATTAGTTCAAACTACTGCATGTCCGCCCACAGAAAAATAAATAAATATAAAAATTACCAACACAGAACTATTGATCCACGATACGTAACAAATCTGATGCGGCAGACAAACTGTGTGCGCATGTCACAAAATGATTCAGACTGAAAGTCAGCACATCTAAACACCAGGGCCCGTATTCATAAAGATTCTAAGAGTCCTCTCAGAAAACTCCTAATTTAGCTTAAAAACTTTTACGTAGGAGTCTTAGTTTAAGAGCTATTCGGGACCGATCTGAGAGCAACTCTGAGCAAGGAAAATACAAAAACTTTTATCTTAGTGAAGAGGCGGGGCATGACCCCGTTGCTACGCATGACACAGTCTTTTGAAGACTGTGATTGGTTGGTCTATTCTAAGCCTTCACTTTGAAATTACAAGCGCAAATTGTCCTATTTTACCGTTCTCTCACTCACACACACACACACACACACACACACACACACTATATATATATATATATATATATATATATATATATATATATATATATATATATATATATATATATATATATATATATATATATATATATATATATATATTAGGGCTGGGCAAATTAACGCGGGCGATTCATTTTTTCAGCTTAACGCATTAAAAATATTAAACGCAAATAACGCAGCGTCCGTTTTTATATCCATTTTTGCTTAGCGTTACATGATCATCACGCTCCTATTCATGTAAATGCTTCCAAGCGTGACAAGACAAAAGCGAACGCGCTGTATGCCAATGTCCTGTCTGTGTGTGTGTGTGTGTGTGTGTGTGTGTGTGTGTGTGTGTGTGTGTGTCAGTGTCCTGTCTGTGTGGATGCGTCTCATGTCAGCTAATCAAGGGACACACACACACACACACACACACACACTCGACGCATAGATAGACTCTCGTCAGTTTCCTGCTCACATCGAGTTCTCCTTTGCTCTTGAACAAACAACAACACAGAGGATTTTGAGTATTCTCATATTAGGAGTCTTAAATTTGTTAAATAACGTCTTAAATGAACTTAAAGAGTTGTGAGGAAATGAGATGCGCGGGACCGCGCGTGAGATCCGCGGCTGTTCTTAAAGTGACAGGAGCACTGATGATGCCTGTCATTAATGTTCATCAAAGAACAACGGGAACAGAGAAAATTTTAGCTTTAATGATGATTCATCTATATTTAATTTATTATTTATGCAGTTAAGAAAGATAACTATTACATTTCTGTATACGTATAACAGGGAAGGCCATGGTAAATATAACGTTTATTATTTTGGGTTTATGTAAAGATTGTTTTAAGTTCACTTAAATTAAAAGTTGTTTTTTAAAGCCTAATAAATGTTGAAATTGGGAGCTTTCAGTTATACTGTAATGTAACGTCATTAATGTTTCATAGACACTTTAGTATCAGTGATACTGGCCTTCATTCATAAAAATATGACAATACAACACATATTTAAAATATGCTGTCTTTAAATTGTTTATATATAAATTTGGAGAGTAACTGAAATTATTACAATATCAAAATATTAAAAACGTAAAATATTAAAAACTTGCGATTAATCGCGATTAATTACAGAAAAAAGTGCGATTAATTAGTAAATTTTTTTAATCGATGCCCAGCACTAATATATATATATATATATATATATATATATATGTATGTGTGTGTATATAAATCAATTTATTATTTACCATGCTGTTAACTTTCTGTAAGGTATTTGATTGGCTTAGAATTATAAACATTGTTCCACTCTTTCCACTCAATTACACTGATTGCTGGCATGTCTATTTAATTTGTGGTTTGAAAGTTGGATTTAATGCAACAAACACGATCCCTGCACAATCTAATCTATAGCGTCTTATTAAGTCACTGTCATCCATTGTCTGCAACACATTTCTTCTCCCTCTTCGTCTTTCTGCCATTTTCTCCACTGCTAAAGAAACTCTTAAGCCTCTTAAAAGTCCTCGTCCGTGCTCCTAACAAATTTGATCTTAAGACCTCTTTTAAGGGTTAAGATGCTTTCTGAATTACTTTTTTCTTTACTAGGATTTTTTTGTTAATTTTAAGAGTAAACGTAGAATTTTCTTAGAATTTTGTCACTAGGAGCTTCTCTTTGCATTAAGATTCTTTATTAATACGGGCCCAGATCGGTTTAGATAACGTCTCATGTAAACAGTCCACCGAATCTTTCAATCGGAATGATTTTAATCGGAATGACCAAAAAGTGCGCATGTAAACGTGGCTACTGTGTATCAAGAGCTGAGGAAGATCAGAGCAGAGTAGACCAATCACAACAGACTGGACCATCTGACCAATCAGAGCACAGCAGACTTTCGGAAAGGAGGGGTTTAGAGAGACTGAATTCGTTATCGAGACGTTTGAGACACTGTGAGAAAAGAGCTGATGCTGTAATGTATATTATGAGAAGACATTTTTTTTCGTTTTTTTACTTTTGATGCATGTAAACCTATTATAGGAGACTCCAAAACAAAATTAGCAACCTTTAAAATAGCATAAAATCTTCTCAGTGAATGAATCAAAACCCAACACAATCTCGTGGCAATTTCGTTATTTTACGTTTTGCCGAATTGTTGGCAATCTCATTCATATGTTTTCTTTTGATCTGCTTACACTTAAAGGGTTAGTTCACCCAAAAATGAAAATTCTGTCATTAATTACTTACCCTCATGTCGTTCGACACCCGTCAGACCTCCGTTCATCTTCGGAACAGAAATGAAGATATTTTAGTTGAAATCTGATGGCTCTGAAAGGCCTCCATTGGCACAATGGCACGGTTCACTCTCAAGACCCTTAAAAGGTACTAAAGACGTCGTTACAAAGTCCATCTCACTACAGTAGTTCTACAATAACTTTATGAATCGGCGATAATAGTTTTTGTGCGCAAAAAAACCCCTAAATAACGACTTATATAGTAGTGGTGTCAACAATAATCGATTCGGCAATGCATCGCAATGCGGGGCATGCACGATTCAGCATCGATGCGGCTAAGTGCCATAATCGATTATGTCATCGTTTATTTTCTGGCCTTGAGTTGGACAATAAAGTTGTGAAGTTTCAATTACTTCCGGGGTCATAACAACAACAACAACAATCAAGATGGCTGAGGCGGAGGGAGATTACTAATTAATTAAAACACTTATGTTCACTGCTGGAAAAAGTTGGCTGTTATTATTGCTCTATTTAATTTCAAATGGTTTTAAAGCAGAGAAGAGAAAAAAATTCTCATTCAAAGCACTGAAAGCAGTGATTTATGTTTTCTTTTTCAGGTTTGAAAATGCCATATCCAATACCCTGTACCATTCAATTTTATTCTATTTAATGACATTTATGTCAAAGATACAGGAGAGTGATAATACACACATAGCAGCCAATAAAATCTGTTGTTCAATATCTGACTGCTTGTATTGCCTCATGAGTCATGACTGATTAAAAATTTGCCTTGTTGTGTGCAGTAGAATTTTGATGCATCGCAATGCATCGTAAAATCGAATTGAATCGGATCGTTACCTGGTGAATCGTAATCGAATCGAATTGTGAGGGCAGTCCCAATGCACACCCCTATTATATAGTGATGACGATTTCAAAACACGGCATCATGAAGCTTCGAAGCGTTATGAATCAGTGAGTCGATTCAGCAGTTTGGATCGCCAAATTTCAGCAGTTTGGCGGTTTGACACGCGATCCGAATCATCATTCGGCTCACTGATTCATAACGCTTCGAACCACTGTAGTGAGATGGACTTTGTAACGACGTCTTTAGTACCTTTTAAGGGTCTTGAGAGTGAACCGTGCCATTGTGCCAATGGAGGCCTTTCAGAGCCATCAGATTTACACTAAAATATCTTCATTTGTGTTCTGAAGATGAACGTCTGACGGGTGTCGAACGACATGAGGGGAAGTAATTAATGACCGAATTTTCATTTTTGGGTGAACTAACCCTTTAAGAGATGGTTGTTTATGGGTAGATGATTCTTGCTCTTTTCTAAAAAATCATGATTCACATCATGCAAATTCAAAAGAATATCGTAAAATGGTTATATTTTCCTGTGAGACTAGGTTGTCATAATCACGAATCTAGTTTATTAGCCAAATAACGTTGCACTTTCGAGGAAATTGACTAGAGAGTTTGCTCCAAAGTGGACAGTAAACCTGCCATATCAGACAGTACAAAAATACAATCTATGATATGCATTAATGTACACGCAGTGTGCAATTCAGTAGAATAAACAGAGCAGAGTCTAGCAGTGCAACAAAACAAGCCTCAGTGATCAAGGAGGTGCACAATATACTCTCAAATATCACGTTATGAGGGACTCTGTCCATCCATCAGATGGATCTTTACAGCAGCAGAAGTTCTGTCTGAGTTTTGCGGTGCACGCATGAAAGCAGCTTAACAAGGCAAGGACGAACAGCAGTGGGAATCTGCCCTGAAGGGGGCTCAGTGAAAATCAGCGGAACTTGTTCTTCTCCCTTTTTCCGTCTTTTTATCAGAATAAACAAGGTGTTGATTGTTGCCCAGCAGTGCCGCTGAAGTCTATCTCCACATCCGTGAGTGTCTCTCTGGGTGTTTGTCTGCATTCATACAACATGGGGTGGGTGGTTGTGTGCATGTGTGGATGCTCACGTCAATGTGGAAGTTTCATGGACAACATAAGCTACATCCGTATGACCGAGATCTGCCCACTGCCCCAGGAAACAATACAACCCATCTCTCCTCTTTTAATTAACCTTGTTAATGAGAGTCGCTGTTTGGATGAAAGGGACTGAAAGGCGGCTCATCGTTATTTTTTCAAATAAAGATAACGTCTTGCTTGAGAGGCTGCATCTGAACTTCAAGAGGTTTCTCTTAAGACCCTCATAGCCCATCAATCATCTCCGAAAAATCAATTCAGATTCTGCTGGAATTTATCTTAGAGATGGCGAGAACTCAACAGGGGCGTCATTATTTCTGTGTGCAGCCCAGGCCGAGTCTGGTCAGATGATGTAAATGATGACCTCCTGCAAACAGCCTCTTGGAAATAAGATGAATCAGTCTGTTTTTCTAATCCCAGCCCTGCGATATGTCACTCAGCATGAGGAGAGCATCACCTGGCAACCATCCAAATATCCATAGAACCACAAAACAGGAAAAACCGCTGTCTGACTTTGGACCACTATTGATGAACGCAATTTGCATTGTGTCTATTGGCCGGTTTCATGGACAATTGGTCCCAGTCTAAAATGCATGTTTGAGCTGTTTTTACTGAAAGGGGATATCTTAAAATTTGTCAATGCCATTGTTTTGTCTCAAGATGCACACCAGCGTGTTTTTTTCCAAGGTCCGTTTATAAAAGCCACTTAAATGTCGTAATTTAACTAAAGCTGGGTGTGCACTGTGCGATTTTGGCCATGATTTGGCCGTTTGAGACCATTTTTTTCAAATCCTAAAAGATTCCTCTGATTCTAGGCTAAGTCTTTGATCGTTGGTTTGACATGTTCACCGGCAGCGATCAAGAAGATTTGGCACACTGTCCTGCAGTGTGACTTCTCCTACGACGACCGCCAAATTATCTTCGTTTTTCAAGACAAACTATGACCAAAATGAGCGTGGCCACCATTTCAATCCCGCGTGTAATGCAGCTCACGGTCACCAAACGCGTCATTGATTGATGATATAAAACTCCAGATGAGTTTTCTTGCGTGCGCGCGCCTTGACTATCGTACAGTCTGACATTAATGACAACTGAGATCTTACAGTGTGACATGGCTTACAGCGGGGATCATGTTCGTACAGTCTGACAAGGAACAATCATGAAGGACTATTATAAATCGCACTGTGTGCACCCGGCTTAAGGCCTAATCCTGACTTAATCTAACGGGGCATAGATCTTTTACAGACATGAATCCTGAAAAAAAAAGATCACAGTTTCCATGGAAATATTAAGAAGTATAACTTTTTTCAACATTGATAATCATCAGGGCCCGTATACATAAAGATTCTAAGAGTCCTCTCAGAAAACTCCTAATTTAGCTTTAAAACTTTTACGTAGGAGTCTTAGTTTAAGAGCTATTCGGGACCGATCTGAGAGCAACTCTGAGCAAGGAAAATACAAAAACTTTTATCTTAGTGAAGAGGCGGCGCCTGACCCCGTTGCTACGCATGACACAGTCTTTTGAAGACTGTGATTGGTTGGTTGTCCAAAAAGGGGAAAAAAGGAGCGCTTTTAAGTATAGGGTCTATTCTAAGCCTTCACTTTGAAATTACAAGCGCAATTTGTCCTATTTTACCGTTCTCTCTCACTCACACACACACACACACATTATATATATGTATATAAATCCTTTTATTATTTACCATGCTGTTAATTTTCTGTAAGGTATTTGATTGGCTTAGAATTATAAACATTCTTCCACTCTTTCCACTCAATTACACTGATTGCTGGCATGTCTATTTAAGTCACTGTCATCCATTGTCTGCAACACATTTCTTCTCCCTCTTCGTCTTTCTGCCATTTTCTCCGCTGCTAAAGAAACTCTTAAGCCTCTTAAAAGTCCTCCGTGCTCCTAACAAATTTGATCTTAAGACCTCTTTTAAGGGTTAAGATGCTTTCTGAATTACTTTTTTCTTTACTAGGATTTTTTAGTTAATTTTAAGAGTAAACGCCCACATTTCTAAGAGTTTTCTTAGAATTTTGTCACTAGGAGCTACTCTTTGCATTAAGATTCTTTATGAATACGGGCCCAGAAATGTTTCTTGAGCACCAAATCAGTATAATAGAATGATTTCTGAAGGACACTGTGACACTGAAGACTGGAGGAATGTTGCTGAACATTCAGCTTTGATTCAAAGAAATACATTCTAAAACAAAAAATAGAAAACCGTTACATTAAATTGTAAAACGTTTTTTTTTTTTGTCTGTAATTGTCATCAAATATAGCAGCCTTGGCATTAAGCATAAGAGAGTTCTTTCAAAAACAATCGTAAAAAATCGACTTGTATTAAGACAACATTTGCTCAATGGTTCTATACTAACCCTTAAACAGGCAACTGCATCGCCGTCCAGGGAAGGGGTCACACTTGATAGAAATTAGGGTTGCATGATTAATCGCAATTAACATGAAATCGCACTTAAACGGATTTGGCTTAGTGCGATTATGAAATCGCAAAGGCTTTTTTTTTTAAGCTCAGCTTGTCAGTGAAGCACAGCTCTGTGATCAGCTGTAAATGCTGCTGCATCTGAAAGCACTGCGAGTTTGAGTCGCTTATAATGTGCATACAACGTGCATCTTTCCAAACATAAGAAGCGTTTATGAACCTCTTGTCCAACAAAAGACAACATTTAATAACATGTTTTCACTCCAAAATCACTTCATAATGACAGTTGAGCATCCTTCAGTGAGATGATGTGGCATTCTTACGTTCTTTGCATTTGCACTTGGTGATGTAAGGCTTGGATGAGCTGCTCGGCCATGGAGACCCATTCCATGAAGCTCTACACACTGATCTTGAGCTCATCTGAAAGCCACAGAAGTTTGGAGGTCTGTAGCTGTTGACTCTGCAGAAAGTGACCCTCAGCATGCGCTGACCCCGCTCTGTGATTTGACGTGGCCTACCACTTCTTGGCTGAGTTGCTGTTGTTCCCAATCGCTTCCACTTTATAACACCACTAACAGTTGAGCGTGGAATATTTAGTAGTGAGGAAATTTCCCGAATGGACTTATTGCACAGGTGACAACCGATCACGGCACCACGCTTGAGTTCACTGAGCTCCTGAGAGCGACACATTCTTTCACAAAAGTTTGTAGAAGCGTCTGCAGGCCTAGTGCTTGATTTATACACCTTTGGCCATGGAAGTGACTGGAACACCTGAATTAAATGATTTGGAGGGGTGTCCCAATACTTTAGGCAATATAGTGTATTTTCCTGCAGGGTTCCACACAGCTCATTTTAACCCCGCTCCTGAAGGACAACCGTCCTGCAGATTTTAACCCTGATCAAGCACACCTGAAAAAATCTAAACAACATCTTCAGGATTACTTAGAAAATTATATGTTGTATCATAAATTTCATGATTGATTAGATGGCGCTAAACCCTGCAGGGACGTGGACCTCAAGGGCTGGAATTGCCCACCCCTAAGGTTGAAGACGAGACAGTTATTGGTTTATTGATCTGACTGCACTGACGCTGCTGTATGAGAACTGAACTGAGCTGGACGATGACATCAGTTTTTTGCTAACTGCTTCATAGATGAAATGAACGAATTTAATAATTGATGATCTTTACAACTGAACTGAATCAACACTGAACTGATTTCAGCCGAAATGCATGGTTTTCCTGTTGTCACTGCAAAGCTGCTTTGAAACAATCTGTATTGTATAAAGCACTATACAAATAAATGTGACTTGACAGTTCAGCAGTGTAAAAATACAAGAAATTCATTCTCGCCTCCATTTTAGAACATTTAGGGCCCTATTATACATCAGGTGCGACGCAAGCGTTTTCTGCTAGTTTCAGCCCGACGCAGTTATCATTTTCACATCCTGTGCCAAGTTTAAATAGCAAATCTCGATATATTTTGCAATATCTCGATATACGATATATATCTCGATATCTTTACAGGAAAAATAACCCCCCAAAAACTACTGCAAAAACAAATATGCCAAATACCACAAAGTCTTTTTTTTATTGAAGTGCAAAGAGGTAGGCAGTTCATGTAGGATCAAAGTAGGGATGCAACAATACAGTTAGTCCACAGTTCAATACATACCTCAGGTTTTTTTACCACGGTTTTCGGTTCGGTTCGGTTCTGATGGCTAGTCGCATCAGATTTTTGCTATTCTATTCTTAGCCGAACAGCAAGAGCTTAAGGAGGAAAAAATACTATTTTTTTATTGCAATACTCTTTCTTTATTTTACTTAAAAGACTTGAAAAACCTTACTTAAACTTAAAACTTTACTTTTAAAAAACCTTGTACACATTCCTAGTGTACTTTATAATATAAAATAAATATATATTTATAAAGATTTACACTGGCAGCTCAGAGCTGTACAGCAGCATATAAGTATGAAATTGAATTAATAAATGTAAAAATAAAACACTACATAGACTTCCCTATAAAATATACATTGATTCTTATTAAAGCTACTGTATTAGTTTTTCAATCAAGAGCCGTGAGTGATTTTGTCTTTGTCTTTTGTTATTTTATTAACCATTAAAGGGAATAGTTCACTCAAAAATGAAAATTCTGTCATTGATTACTCGCGCTCAAGTTGTTTTAAATCTGAATAAAGTTCTTTCTTCTGTTGGACATAACATATATTTTGAAGAATATTGGAAACCAAACAGTTGCTGGTCCCCATTAGGAAATAATAATATGAATGTCAATCGCTACTATCAGCTGTCTGTGTTCAACAGAAGAAATTAATACAGGTTTGGAACAACATTAGAGTGAGTAAATAATGACATCATTTTAGAGTGCCCTGCTGTCAATTTAAGACTTTCACGCATCTAATATACAGACACACGCCGATTTTACTTTCACTTTAGACATAACCGACTGTGTTTATGTTAACCTTGTGTGTATTTGACAGTATTAGCGCAGTAAGATTTAGTCCAGTAATCACTTGTTTGACAGGCTTTTAGTGCGCGCGCTAGGGAAAGCGCATGGTGCCCTACGCGCAAGGGTTTAAAACGCATGCAAATAATGAATTTTCATTCAAAAATAAAACAACTCAAATCAAGGGCATAGTAAGTAACCTTCTCCAGCAAGCAAGCCGCTCTCTCTCCGTAGTGTACAGTCGCGGGAGTTCTTGTCTCGCAAAGTAATGCTGCCTAGGTAAACTGTATCTTGGATCAAGTGTTTGAGAACCAACTGTCGGCATTCATGGCAGTAGACATCTGTCTGCTTTTCGTCCGACGCCTTAAAACCGAAGAATCTCCATATAATGGAGCCAGTTGTTTTTAAAACGAGTTCTGTAGACTCCAAGCTGGTTGCGGACGCCGCCATGACAACACGCGAGGGGAGGGGGAACAAAAGCAAGGAGGCGGGGGGCGAGCGAGCGGGGGCGAGCACAGCACAGAGAAGGCAAACAAGCAAAGTGGCGGAAACAGAATTAAATATAAACAATATATCGATATATACGATATGTCAAAATCCATATCGTGTTTAAAAAATATCTCGATATATTTTAAATATCGAGATATCGCCCACCCCTAGCGTCTGGTCTGAAAACCAGGTGTGTTCAGGCGCATTGTTGGCGTTAGGCCTGTCACGATAACAAATTTTGCTGGACGATAAATTGGCCAAGAAATTATTGCGATAAACGATAATATTGTCGTTCTGAGACCATTTTCATCTAAAATAATGATAATGGCATAATAATGCAGGTACACCTTTTCAAAGATCAATAAACTTTTATTTCTAAAGACCATTTAAAACTGAAAACGGAAAGCATTTTAAATATCCACAATAAATGAACAAAACAACCAAAACAAAAAAAGCAATGGACTCTCAGTCTGTTAACAAAAAAATGCACTTGAATAAACCGCTGGAAAACTGCAGCGGATGATTGTGTTTTAGGTACTGCTGGGAATCAATTAAAAAAAATTAACTACTTAATCACATTTTTTCTGTAATTAATTACGAGTAATACATTTTTAATGTTTTGATATTGTAATAATTTCAGTTACTCTCCAAATTAATGTAGAAACAATTTAAAGACAGTATATTTTAAATATATGTTGTATTGTCATGTTTTTATGAATGAAGGCCAGTATCACTGATGTCTCTATGAAACATTAATGACGTTACATTACAGTATAACTGAAAGCTCCCAATTTCAACATTTATTAGGCTTTAAAAAACAACTTTTAATTTAAGTGAACTTCAAACAATCTTTACATAAACCCATAATAAATGCTGTGCCTTCCCTGTTAGACATATAAAGAAATGTAATAGTTATCAAACACCTTTCTTAACTGCATAAATAATAAGTGAAATATAGATTAATCATCATTAAAGCTACAATTTTCTCTGTTCCCGTTGTTCTTTGATGAACATTAATGTCAGGCATCATCAGTGCTCCTGTCACTTTAAGAACAGCCACAGCCGAACATGACGCGGATCTGACGCACATCTCATTTCCTCACAACTCTTTAAGTTAATTTAAGACGTTATTGAACTTATTTAAGACTCCTAATATGAGAATACTCAAAATTCTTGTTGTTGTTATTGTTTGCTCATGAGCAAAAGAGAACTCGATGCGAGCAGGAGACTGACGCGAGTCTGTCTGTGCATCGAGTGTGTGTGTGTGTGTGTGTCAGAGTGTCCCTCCATTAGCTGATGAGACGCAGCCACACACACAGGACATTGATACAGCGCGTTCTCTTGTGTCTTGTCGCGCTTAGAAGCATTTACATGTATAAGAGCGTGATCATATAATGTAATGTTCGGCAAAAATGGATATAAAAACGGACGCTGGAAATTATCGCGGCCGGAAAAATTATCGAGCTCATTTTTTTTTATAGTGCGATTAATTGATTTATTGACTATCGCGACAGGCCTAGATGGCGTGTTACTATTTTAAGAAACTGAAAACGACTGCGCCATTGACCAACAGAATCCTGGTCTAAAGTCAATAGCTTAGTATTTTCTTGGTTATTTAAAGGGCGCATTAGTAATGTGCGCCTATAGGCGGGTGCACAACATGCATACACTCTGCTTATTACACACACAGGGACGCGCAGTCAAATCACCCTGTAGCCCAAGACTGGTTTCCCACTGAAGCTAAGCAGGGCTGAGCCTGGTCAGTACCTGGATGGGAGACCAACTGGGAAAACTAGGCTTCTGCTGGTAGAGATGTTAGTGAGGACAGCAGGGGGCGCTCAGCCTGTGGTCTGTGTGGGTCCTAAAGCCCCAGTATAGTGATGGGGACACGATACTGTAACAAGCACCGTCCTTCGGATGAGACGTTAAACCGAGGTCCTGACCCTCTGTGGTCATTAAAAATCCCTTCGATAAAGAGTAGGGGTGTAACCCCGGCATCCTGGCCAAATTTGCCCATTGGCCCCTGTCCATCATGGCCTCCTAATCATCGCCATATATAAGATTGGCTTCATCCCTCTGTCTCCTCTCCACCATCAGCTGGTGTGTGTTGGGCGTTCTGGTGCAATATGCCTAGAAAAGCGCTAGATAAATGTAACAAATGTAACAAATTATTACATTATTACTTTTACACAGAACGCGCAGCAGCGCACAAACATTTTTAAATATTAAAAATGAAAGGATTCCTCTCTTGAGAAGCGTTCAGTCTTTCCGCTTGCAAATTCCGCCGTGTAAATAGCGAATCCGCCATGGTGCAAGCGCAACTGGCTTTTAAAGGGAATGGGAGACGAGACTCTGATTGGTTTATTGCACTTTACACCCAAAACAAACCCATGATTCATTAAGAGAATAGGGACAACTCTTTTAGACCATGCGCCGGGTGCAGCAACCATTTTTCCCGCCGTTAAACTAGCAAAAGTGGATGCAGTCACGGCTTAAGTGCACATGCGCTTAGATCGTTAAAATAGGGCCCTTAGACATATCATGCATACAGCATACTACATTTTTTTCTAACATATTTCTATATATAAATCAGAAATATTGATGATTTTGGCTTTTTATACCTTAATAGTGCAACGTATCCTGGAGATACGACTCATAAAATCCAAAATATATTCACAAAATTCCTGGAAAAAGTCCAGATGATATAAACGTGACATGAAATGATTTTTTGCTGATCATTTTCCACTCTTGCCTTTTTTAGGGTTAAAGATGCTCAATCAAAAAGATCAAAATATTTTGTATGACTGGGGAAACTTTTAATTACAAACATTGCTACGGCATTTCTAGGCAGGTAAGCACCACAAGCCTGATCATCACAGAACTTTTCCAAAACAGAGCTGGTGGATAAATCCTGTCAATTTGCATGAGTTGCCTTTGAAGCAGGATGGAGATGAGCCTAATGAGCTTTGCTAATTACTGTGCTGATCACTGTCCCTATCTTTTTCTTGCCGTCTCTAACATCTTTCTATTTCACACTTTGACTACAGCTTGCATACTTTGTGCAAACGGTGCATTCCAGTGCTTAGATCAGAGTGCATTACGGCAATCTCCAATGCACTCAGTGTGTGCGTGCCTTAATCTCCAGCATAATTTAAATGCTTGTGAAGGCCAAGTTTTACAGGGAAGGTTCTGAAGATTAATTTTTAAAAACACATTTCCATAAACCGTCTAAATCTTCCTAACCTATCTTCTTACAAAGCCTCTGAGGCAAAGGTTAAGGTTGTTCTCTTCCAGATATCCAGTAAGTTTATAAGGCTTCCATTATTGCATTACAGTAAACATGAATTTCTGTTGTTTTTACAAGTTGAGGAGCGAGTCAAATGATTTTCTGTGGTAATTTATGGGTCAGGGTTTGGCTGCTGGTCATGGAATCAAAGTTATAAAAGTTTTAAAAGTAATGCATTACATTACTTTTGTGTTACTTTTTCTCACCTGGGCTGGGCTTGCTTGTTTGTTCTATAATAACAACAAGAAAAGTGATATTTTTGGCAAATGTAAAGGCCCTTTCACACCAAAAGTGAAGCCTCAGGCTGAAAGAAATGCAAATTCACGCCTGTACAGAGGGTGCAGTTAAAAAAAGCCTGCTGTTCAACCATTCTGGATTTAAGAAGAACAGGATGCAGGAGAAGAAAGTTCAACACACTTACTTCAGCAATAAAAAAAGTGATGTTTTTCTAAAGTCATTTTTGAAGTAGATTCTTTGAAGGTCAGCAGCGAAGACATTAGTTAATAAAGTGAGATTAAGTACATAAAGTATATTTGAGCAATTGAATCTATTTAATTATACTACGGGGCCGTTGAATGCTTGAATCTGATTGGCTGATGAACGTTCTGAGGTGTGCAGTTATTTTCTGGGAGACGCACAGCGAACGTAGTTCCAGGCAGCTCTTGACCGCATTACAGTTCCATATCACTGCGCATAGTTAACTGTAATAACGGAAATTACAGGACTAAAAAACAACAATATGACAGACGATTTTCCTAAAGTAAATCTTAATATTTACAGTGAATATAAAACGTTCAACAACTGGGCGGCAGCAGTATTAGACAGTCCAGATGAAAAACAACAAAGGCAAGCTTTTCTGTCAAATTACTGAAATCACACATGCTCGCACACGCACTACAGTTTGCACAGAAAGCTGTCAGCGCTGTCCTGACGATTTGATCAGTTCGCCTTTATAGTGGAGCAACTTAAAGGCTACACGTGACATTTTTTCACTAGCGAGGTAATAACAGCTGTTTAGAGACGCACAGAGGTAGCCTAGTTCACACAAGCGCTCTTTCTTTCTTTCTTTCTCTCTCTCTCTCTCTCTCTCTCTCTCTCTCTCTCTCTCTGTCGCTCTCTCTCTGTCGCTCTCATTCTCTTTCTAATAACTTTATTAATAACTGCAGTAGAATGCTATCAACGGCTCAAGCCTTCGTTAACAGCTTTAAAATGACGTTTCGGAACTAGCAAAAGAGCTGTTGGATGAGACGCGGAAGAAATAGTCCTACTCACAATAGCGATTTAAGTACAAAAACCGGACGAATCCCATTAAATATATAATCGGATCGATGTCTTGAGGTGTGGTAACCGTAGTATAAGCGGAATAATTGACTCCGGGCCGTTCAATTATTAGAATGATAATGCACACCCGAGGTGTAACTAATAATTCTAATAATTAAAAATCTAAAAAAACTAAAAAAGGAGAAGGAGGAGAAGGAGGACCGTGACGTCGCCCGGTATGGCGCAGCCGGGGCCCCACCCTGGAGCCAGGCCTGGGGTTGGGGCTCGTATGCGAGCGCCTGGTGGCCGGGCCTTCCCCCACGGGGTCCGGCCGGGCTCAGCCCGAAGGAGCGACGTGGGGACACCTTCCCGTGGGCCCACCACTCACGGGAGGGACCGTAAGGGGCCGGTGCAAAGCGAATCGGGCAGCAGTCGAGGGCGGGGGCCTGGACGACCCGATCCCTGGACACGGAAACTGGCTCTTGGGACATGGAATGTCACCTCGCTGGCGGGGAAAGAGCCTGAGCTTGTGCGTGAGGTTGAGAGGTTCCGACTAGAGATAGTCGGAGTCACCTCCACGCATGGCTTGGGCTCTGGAACCACACTCCTCGAGGACTCTTTACCACTCTGGAGTTGCCCATGGTGAGAGGCGGCGGGCTGGTGTGGGTTTGCTTATAGCCCCCCAGCTCTGCTGCCATGTGTTGGAGTTTACCCCGGTGAACGAGAGGGTCGTTTCCCTGCGGCTTCGGCTCGGGGATAGGTCTCTCACTGTCGTTTGTGCCTATGGGCCGAACGGCAGTGCGGAGTACCCGGCCTTCTTGGTGTCCCTGGGAGGGGTGCTGGAAAGTGCTCCGACTGGGGACTCCGTCGTTCTACTGGGGGACTTCAACGCCCACGTGGGCAATGACAGTGACACCTGGAGGGGCGTGATTGGGAGGAACGGCCCCCCTGATCTGAACCCGAGTGGTGTTCAGTTATTGGACTTCTGTGCTAGTTACAGTTTGTCCATAACGAACACCATGTTCAAGCATAAGGGTGTCCATCAGTGCACATGGCACCAGGACACCCTAGGTCGTAGGTCAATGATCGACTTTGTGGTCGTTTCATCTGATCTGCGGCCGTATGTCTTGGACACTCGGGTGAAGAGAGGGGCGGAGCTGTCAACTGATCACCACCTGGTGGTGAGTTGGATCCGATGGCGGGGGCGGAAGCTGGATAGACTCGGTAGACCCAAACGTACTGTGAGGGTCTGCTGGGAACGTTTGGCAGAGTCTCCTGTCAGAGAGATCTTCAACTCCTGCCTCCGGCAGAGCTTCGACCGGATCCCAAGGGAGGCTGGAGATATTGAGTCCGAGTGGACCATGTTCTCCACCTCCATTGTCAAAGCGGCTGCTCGGAGCTGTGGACGCAAGGTCTCCGGTGCCTGTCGAGGCGGCAATCCCCGAACCCGGTGGTGGACACCGGAAGTAAGGGATGCCGTCAAGCTGAAGAAGGAGTCCTATCGGGCCTGGCTGGCTTGTGGGACTCCTGAGGCAGCTGACAGGTACCGACAGGCTAAACGGACTGCAGCCCGGGTGGTCGTGGAGGCAAAAACTCGGGCCTGGGAGGAGTTCGGTGAGGCCATGGAAAAAGACTATCGGCTGGCCTCGAAGAGATTCTGGCAAACCGTCCGGCGCCTCAGGAGGGGGAAGCAGTGCCCTACCAACGCTGTTTACAGTGGCGATGGGCGGCTGTTGACCTCGACTGGGGATGTTGTCGGACGGTGGAAGGAATACTTCGAGGATCTCCTCAATCCCGCCGTCACGTCTTCCATTGAGGAAGCAGAGGCTGGGGGCTCAGAGGAGGACTCGTCCATCACCCGGGCTGAAGTCACCGAGGTGGTCAAGAAACTCCTCGGTGGCAAGGCACCGGGGGTGGATGAGATCCGCCCTGAGTACCTCAAGTCTCTGGATGTTGTGGGGCTGTCTTGGCTGACACGCCTCTGCAGCATCGCGTGGCGGTCGGGGACAGTGCCTCTGGGATGGCAGACCGGGGTGGTGGTCCCTCTTTTTAAGAAGGGGGACCGGAGGGTGTGTTCCAACTATAGGGGGATCACACTTCTCAGCCTCCCCGGGAAAGTCTATGCCAGGGTACTGGAGAGGAGAATCCGGCCGATAGTGGAACCTCGGATTCAGGAGGAACAGTGTGGTTTTCGTCCTGGTCGCGGAACACTGGACCAGCTCTATACCCTCTACAGGGTGCTGGAGGGTTCATGGGAGTTTGCCCAACCAGTCCACATTTGTTTTGTGGATTTGGAGAAGGCATTCGACTGTGTCCCTCGTGGCATCCTGTGGAGGGTGCTGGGGGAGTATGGGGTCCGGGGTCCTTTGCTGAGGGCTGTCCGGTCCCTGTATGACCGAAGCAGGAGTTTGGTCCGCATTGCCGGCAGTAAGTCAGACTTGTTCCCGGTGCATGTTGGACTCCGGCAGGGCTGCCCTTTGTCGCCGGTTCTGTTCATAATTTTTATGGACAGAATTTCTAGGCGCAGCCAAGGGCCGGAGGGTGTCAGGTTTGGGGACCACACGGTTTCGTCTCTGCTCTTTGCGGATGACGTTGTCGTGTTGGCCCCTTCTAACCAGGACCTTCAGCATGCATTGGGACGGTTTGCAGCCGAGTGTGAAGTGGCTGGGATGGGGATCAACACCTCCAAATCCGAGGCCATGGTCCTCAGTCGGAAAAGGGTGGCTTGCCCACTCCAGGTTGGTGGAGAGTTCCTGCCCCAAGTGGAGGAGTTTAAGTATCTAGGGGTCTTGTTCACGAGTGAGGGGAGGATGGAACGGGAGATTGACAGACGGATCGGTGCAGCTTCTGCAGTAATGCGGTCGATGTACCGGTCTGTCGTGGTGAAGAAAGAGCTAAGCCGTAAGGCGAAGCTCTCGATTTACCGGTCAATCTACGTTCCTACTCTCACCTATGGTCATGAGCTTTGGGTCATGACCGAAAGGACAAGATCCCGGATACAGGCGGCCGAAATGAGCTTTCTCCGCAGGGTGGCTGGGCGCTCCCTTAGAGATAGGGTGAGGAGCTCAGTCACTCGGGAGGAACTCGGAGTAGAGCCGCTGCTCCTCCACATCGAGAGGGGACAGCTGAGGTGGCTCGGGCATCTGTTCCGGATGCCTCCTGAACGCCTTCCCGGGAAGGTGTTTCGGGCATGTCCAACCGGGAGGAGGCCCCGGGGAAGACCGAGGACACGCTGGAGGGACTATGTCTCCCGGCTGGCCTTGGAACGCCTCGGTGTCCCCCCGGAAGAGCTAGAGGAAGTGTCTAGGGAGAGGGAAGTCTGGGCATCTCGGCTTAGACTGCTGCCCCCGCGACCCGGCCCCGGATAAGCGGAAGAAGATGGATGGATGGATGGAAAAAAACTAAAAATCATTCTAATAATTGAACGGCCCGTCGTCAATTATTCCTTACTTATTCCAGGTTTGCTTAATATTCTGAGTTTGCATTCCACTGTGTTTTTGCAAGTGAGAGGAGTAAATGCATGTTCACATTTAGACTAGAACTACAATATCCATCATGTTCACACACCAAGCGGCAACCTCTCCCAGTTTCTCTTGAAGCCAATAGGGAAGTGACTTAAACTGCAATTCATCGACTGGCCACTAGAGAAACACTCCAGAAGGAGCAGAATCTCATTGAGCTCATGTTAAAATGCCAACTTTACAGCAGATTAAAACATGTTCACAGTCTGGGACAAATTGTGGTTTTGGTCTATACGGCTAATTTTGCCCTTCATGACACCTGTGAGGGAGTGAATTTTTTTTATAACTCATTCGTTTAAATTATATTAAGCCTTACCGTTCTGCATAATTAAGGGGGCGTGGCCACTTTGAGTGACAGGTGAACATCGTATTGCGGCTGCTCAAGCAAATGTTTGTGCTTTGTTTCTGTTTGATGTAATTAGGGGCCAAGCAACGAAGGTTTGAAACCGTTGGATTTCTTATTATTATTCCGCCATTGAAGTCTATGGCAGCCCATAGAACCGTTTGCGGGAAAGTTATGAAATTTGGCACACAGATAGAGGACTGGCCCAACATTAACCACACAAATTTTGGAGTCTCTAAAACAATCCCTCTAGGGCCACCACCTGTTAATAACTTTTGAACCCTAAGAGCTAGAAACAATTTTTTTACCTTTGATTCCTTGGCTCAAGCCGATTCGATTGCACAAGGTGACGTCATTTTCCGTCATGAACATTTTCCATTTTTTCCAACATTTTTTAATTTTTAATTAACCGAAAAACCTACTTTTGCAAACTCCTCCTTGGCCGTTGCTCCAATTTTCACAAAAAAATAACCAGATCATCTTCAGACCATGCTGACAAAAAGTTATGGAATTCAAGTTGATTCGTCAAATCGTTTTTGATAATCGTGCAAACAAATTTTTACGTAGCGGTTGCGAAAATACACTTAAAGCTATAGTATCTCCACAACGCTTTATCGTATTCAAACCAAACTTGGCACCTACTGGTCCGGAGATATGAAAAATGGCTATTTTTGCTAATAACTTCTGAACTGTTTGTCCAAAAATCATAAAAAGGGGTCTTGTTAGATTCAGGACGATATGCCGAATCGTATGATATCCAATTTTACCATATCGGCCATTTAGAATTATGTGCTAAAATGATGTATTTTATGAACGCCTGAATGGATTGTTACAAAACTTGGTATGGGTCATCATCACGATGCCCTGAAGGAGCCTGAGAAGTTTTGAAACAGCGCCACATAGTGCAGAATTTTTTTTTTTTTTTTCAAACGCGTATAACTTTGGGTGGGGTTGACTTATTTTCATGGGAGTAACTTTTTTTGTCTCCTGAATCCTTGCCCAGTCCAACGATACCAGACTTGCCAGGTTTCGGCATATGGTTTGTGCAGCGTTGTAATTTAGCGCTTAAAAAGCGTTAGCTGATATCTTCGAAACCGCTAGTCCGATCGAGACAAAACGTCCACATGTCAAAATATTGAAAATAAGGGGTAGTAAAACCCAATCAAAGTCAGGTGTCAGTCATTTTTTACGTGTTTTTCATATAAATGGCTATAACTCCGAAATTGGATATTTTCACCAAAATTGACACACACATGTATGGGCTCACTCCGAGGACACATACAAATTTTTTTTAGGATTGTGCCTCTTGGTGGCGCTATAATAGAACAAAACATGAAATTTCCATAGATTACAATGCATTTTTTTTTGCCTAAAATCATCTTAAAATGTGTTTAATTGCTCATTGCTGCAGTTGATCTGACACTCCCAGCCATTTTGGCATGTCTTGTCTTCTTATTTGCGCTTGGCCCCGGTATTGCTGCTTGTTGTAAATATATCTATTAAAGGGGTGGTAAAACACATTGTTTTGAAGGCTTGATTGTGTTTGTGGGGTGCACTGTAACGTGTGTTCATGCTTCGTTTTAAAAAAAAAATCATTATTTTTCATATATTTGACCTTTATTCTACACTGCTCTGTCCCTCCTTGTAAAACGGTCTGATGCTTTCCGGGTTGTATGAAGCCAGTCCCTCAAAAATACGCAATGTGCTCAGATTGGTTAGCTGGCCCAGTGTGTTGTGATTCGCTAACCGCAGTGCACGTTTTTCGGAAACTTCACGCCCCTTACCGGAGGCTGTGCTTTGGTCAGTATTAGAAACGATGGCGTCAATAAAACCACACCAATCTGAGCCCGAATCAGACCCAAAACATTTGAGTGAAGATGATCGAGCAGAACCTGTTCAGTCCTCAAGAGTAAAGACTGCGGATCTATAGTGATCGCTACTGAATGGCACTGTTACTTTTGTATTTTTAGAACGATTATAGCCAAATATCTGTCGCAAGAACTAACCCAAAACAAACACTAAGCACTGGCTTTACTAGTAGCCAAATCAAACACAGAACCATGTTTAGCATGCCCGTAGATAAATAATACATAAAAGCTCTAATCAAAGAATCATTTACACTAATGCCAAGTTCGCTGTTGAGATTTTAACGTTAGTGTTTGTAACGATAGGTGTTCGTCGGATAACGTTAAGTATGAATGAGCATTTAACAGACTGGTTTGCAGAACAGTGTTGTCATCTGTTTACTTCCTTGCTACAACGCACAATTAACCTATTACAGGAAAACACATCGATGAAAAATAAATCAGACTTACAGGTTGTGGCCCGTAAACAGCTTCTGTTTGTAAATCCAGCTTTCAGGTCAAGCCGTTGTGCATATCCTGAATTGAACTCGCGAACATTGTGGAAGTTTTCCTCCATGAAATGTGCTGCGGGAGGGAGCCCCGCGCGCGTTGTGCATTCACACACTGGCCGCGTTTGTCTCACGCAGCTGACGTTGTGCAAATCCGGTGTTGAACTCGCGAACATTGTGAAAGTTTCCCTCCATGAGATGTGCTGCGGGAGCCCCGCACGCACCTGTTTCCCTCTGTCTCAAACACACGTGCATATAATATGTTTTATGTTAAACGCTCTGCAACGCACCCCCGTCCCTATGAAGGCTGAACAGAGCAAGTACCCCAGACCTGCAATCCGGATGAAAATAACAGCGTTTCCTCGGCATCGCGGCAACAACACTCCAGCCTAACTATACCACAACAGCGCCGCGATGCAAAATGGCGCCCCCGCCCCCCCTATTTAATATTCTCGGAGGAGGGGTTTATGTAAATATTGAGCCTGGTGATGTCACCAACCCTGGAGGAATGTGTGTAGTCGCCTGCTTGCCGTTTGCTGTAGTTCTTAGAAACTGATTTCTTTAAAAGCAAATATCTCCCTTTGCTTTAAACTTTGAACGTTGTAACTTTGCAGATGTTGTTTATGCTCAAGCAGCAACATTACACGCTAGCTAAAGTTAGAATAGTGAAATCGTGGTTTACCACCCCTTTAAAATACTGATATTCTGGTCAATAACTCCTCCCTGAATCTCCCGCTGCCCTGTATCTTGCTCTCTCATTGGCTGTAGGTCATCAATGGTGTTATTTTCAGTCAGAACACATTTCACACAGCAGGAGTTTGAATCGCTGACAGCTCCAGATATTTAGCATGCCAAATATCTCGCGGGTGTCGGCGATTCTCTCAGATTGCGTCTTTGATAATTCACACTGCGTGATTGTCACTCACGTGCATGAGCACCGATTTGCCTGTGACTTCGGGCATTTGTTGGCGATTTCGCAAAACCTGTCGGTGAGTCAAAATCTGGATTAAAATCGGGCAGTGTGAACTCTGCATTAGTTTGGCACGATATGGTGTGCAATCGATTACTCTGGTCTGGTTGAACACTAGGGGGAGAACTCGTGGGATTTCTCCATTCCACATAAAGTTTGCAGTGGGGAAACAGCGAGTTTTCTGTGGTTTTAATCTTCTCCCCATTTTCACGGGTACAACAATTGCACATGTGCAGTACTTTTCAGTTTAGGTTTTCAATATGATCAAGTGTTAACATGCCCCTCTCAATAGGATTGCATGAATAATCCACCCCTTACAATCCGAATGAAATTTGGATCTGGCCAATTCATTCCGATTGACGTGGTTATATGTGACTGTTTTGTTCCAATTGTGCTACTAGTCTGGTTATGATCGATTAAAAGGGTCGCAGCTACTGTTTATAATTGGCGTGATTGGCTCAAAAACGTCTGTGGTTCCCATGAGCAAAAACGGCTATTTCAATCCTGCACCATCTGAGCAACTGCCATGGAGATGAATGGGAATATCGATGGTCTCCAGGGATTTTCTTGATGGAAATAGTACAGATGATGACAATAGAGTTATTTCACCTCAAAATGCAAGTTCTGGTTATTCAACTGTTATATGAACATTTTACATTATGCATTTACATTATGACACTTTTATCCAAAGTGACTTACAATAGAGGAACCGAAGCAGTTCATCATAAAACCGCCCATATGCTGAAAATCAGTGGGTCCAAAACAACATCGGACCCCATTTTTATTGTACCAAAAAAAAAAAATCTGTCCCACAAAAGAAAGTATGTCATGACATGACCAAATTCATTTTGGGGTGAATTAGTTGAACTTAGCAGTGCAAACGTTAGTAGTGAGCAAGATATTCCATCATATACAGCCAAGAAGCTACTATCCACGGAGACGGGATTCATCAGCTTCGCTTCCCACCACTGAAGTTTCAAGAAACAGAAGTTAGTGTGGTATTAAACTCAAAGCCAGAGTCAGAAAGACAGCCAAGTATCTATCAACAGCTTGATCCCTGCTGATAACAGCTATCTTCTCTTGCTCTGACACTCCCTGACTTGGCAAAAGTAAGAGTTAGAGAAACTCACAGTGCATCCTCAAGCCCTCTAATTCCCACATAAGATTAACCAGAAAAAGCTGATCCCAGTCAAAAGCTACGCCAATCATACAGCGTGTGCTAAAACAATCCACTGATTCGGAATCAGCAATTGGCGCCATGTTGTTTCTGCTGCAGAAGTCATGTGGCGCTCCCTCTCCAACCTGCTGTTACTGGAGGTCAGGGTTTTCTCCTGAACTCTGCGAGGGCTCTTTATAATTTAACGGCATGCAGGGGGCTGCTTCCACACACCTGCTGCACTCGCACACAAAGAGAGAGAGCGAGCGAGAGCCTCATTTTTGATCTATTATTGAAGCTCTGTATTTGAGAAAGCTGTCTATGTTGAAGGATGAAGATTTATGCATGCATTGGAATTCACAATGCTGCGGCTGTCTCACAAAGGCTGAATATATTTCACATGTCGCACATGACAGAAACCACTTGTTAAAACAGAATTCATGCATTCATGCACTCTTGGAGGAAATGTTCTGTATCGAATCTTAAATGGTTCTGTTTGGCGCTTAATATACCTTTAAGAAGATTGGGTTTTCAATCTGAGTTATATACAAAAGTCCAGGCTAATCCAAGCATTATAATAGCAGTAATAGTTGCTCTGTTTTTGAAGTCCATAAAAAGTGCATCTGTCCATCAAATAACTGCTCCACGCGGCTCTGGGTGTTAATAAAGGCCTTCTGAAGCAAATCAATGCGTTTGTGTAAGAAAAATATCCATATTTAAAACTTTATCAACTAAACTTTCGGCCGACCGCCTTCCCTGTTCAATTTATGGAAATATTGTTGAAAGTTCCCCTGCCGATCGAAAGACTAACGCGACCAGGTCCGCTCGTCATGACGTCACATACGCATCTTGAGTTTCACTTTCAACATTCAACACTTTTCCACGGAAGGCGGTTGGCCGAAAGTTTACTTGATAAAGTTTTAAATATGGATATTTTTCTTACACAAACGCGTCGATTCGCTTGACGTCGATTGACGGACAGATGCACTTTTTATGGACTTCAAAAATAGAGCAACTATGAATCAAATTCTAAAGCTTGGATTAGCCTGGACTTTTGTAATATAACTCTAATTTTATTCGTCTGAAAGAAGAATGCCATATACACCTAGGATGACTTGAGGGTGAGTAAATTATGGGCTAATTTTCATTTTTGGGTGAACTATCCCTTTAACTGAATAAATTTCAATTATTTATTTTATTACATTTTATGAATAAAAAAAAATAAAAATGGATTGATTGACAGCTGTCTGACTCGCGAGTCGCAAAGATGGAGAATGACTGGAGTGACGCCAGTAGCTTTGCAACAGAGCGGTCATTTCTCCTACCTTCACCTGAAGTGGAGGGTGAATTGTCTGTAGACACAGACCCGGAGCCTTATCAATGCGAGCCGCTGCTCAAACTGCGTTAACTCCCGATGCCGATGATGCTAGCGAAGCAGCAGCGCAAGAGAACTGACATAATCTATGAACAGTCAAATCCTTATACTGAATGCCACTAAAAATAGATCAGATACATACAATGTATTTTTACTCAAATTAACTGAATCAATAAGCAGCACAGGACCAATCGGTTCAAACCTAATAGGCTATTATAAACAGATTTCCGCAAATAAAAGTTAGACTGTACGGCAGCACGTTACGATATTGTTGTTCGCTACCATGGCAACCACATGCATGTCAGGGTTTGAAAGCGCGTCTCAAGTATGAAAATTATCTGTACACATGACCGGCGGCAATATTATCGCAAGAAAAGCCGGACGTGTACTGACAACTGCATTATTTAACCGTATTTTCTTCATAACAATGTTAAAGCAAGTGTCAAGTCAGTTTCATTCATAATGTTTCTACTTCATGTAATATGAGAGTTCATTCTGGAGTGAAGCCGTTCTCATCATGTGATTGGGGAAAACATTTCTGAGGGCGTGGTGAGCTCGTGCCAGGGGCGCGGATAGTGAGCCGTTGGAGGTACCATCCTACGTCACGATGTACCACAACGTCCAATAGGAAAATTCAACTGCAGTAGCCACCGTTCAACCTTAAGAGGGCAGCACTTTGGCGGTTTTACACCATATTTTATAGAATTAAAACACTTTATACCCAAATGTCAAAACATTTACTCGAATCAATGAACAGCATTAATAAAGCCCCAGCCTTGCAGATCATTAACTAAAAAAATTGGGTTTAGGGTTTAGTTACCATGCGATAATTTAAGACATTTCTACTTATAGAACCTTTTTGGCATGACGGGTTCTTTAATGGCGTTTTCACACCTGGTCCGTTTGGAGTGTTTGTTTCTGAACCTGATGGATTGCGTTTTCACACCTATAGATCATTTGTTTTGTTCAGAAACAGGGACTTCATTTGTTTCAATGTTGCATTTTCTTCTTCGCTTTCACAAGGCAACCTTGCAAAGTGTACCAAAATGTGTTTATGCAAGTGAGTACAACTGTCCTCTTATTGGTCAGAGTTTCCTCTGTGTCATCCATCAGGTTGATTGACACGTTCGCTCCATGAGCTTATTGCTGCTTTATTTGTAACTGTCGAGACACACACAAACACTATACACAACCCAAGTAGGGTTGAAAACGACAAACCCAGCAATTGGGTTGTTTTAAGCAAACATTTAACCCAACCACTGGGTTAAAACAACCCATTTACTGGGTTAAAACAACCCAATTGCTGGGTTTGTCCATTTTCAACCCAACTTGGGTTATTTTTAACCCACAATTTTTTAAAGAGTACGAATGTAGCCGTCATTCCCGCTCTTAAATTACACTCACCTAAAGGATTATTAGGAACACACACTAATACTGTGTTTGACCCCCTTTCGCCTTCAGAACTGCCTTAATTCTACGTGGCATTGATTCAACAAGGTGCTGAAAGCATTCTTTAGAAATGTTGGCCCATATTGATAGGATCGCATCTTGCAGTTGATGGAGATTTGTGGGATGCACATCCAGGGCACGAAGCTCCCGTTCCACCACATCCCAAAGATGCTCTATTGGGTTGAGATCTGGTGACTGTGGGACGGCCATTTTAGTCCAGTGAACTCATTGTCATGTTCAAGAAACCCATTTGAAATGATTGGAGCTTTGTGACGGTGCATTATCCTGCTGGAAGTAGCCATCAGAGGATGGGTACATGCAGGGGCGTCGCACCCGTGGGGGATGTGGGTGTTTTAACACCCACACTTTTCCTGGTGAGAGGGTTCAACACCCACACTTTTTCTGCAGTTTCCTGCAGTTTTGCACAAACACTTTCGGGATGCCACAATTCTCATTATAATATTAAACCGTTCGGTATGGCATTCACGGGTCAATTCGCAATTTTTTTGTTTTTGTTTTTTTGCAGTGTGCATAGTCTACGCGCTGATATGAGCAAATATCCAATCACTATAGAGATCGCTAAGACATGTGACCAACTGGCACGGCAACGTCATCAGAATGCAAAGAATTATGGGTACGTTTGGCCCGTTTACATGGCCTGGCATAGCAGGCTAGTGTTCTGGCATGAAAATAATTAAACATTAGAGAGAAAAGCAGAATGTAATCCTACAAAATGCAGCAGGCTAAAGAAAAGATTGTCAGACCATATTGCCTAAAACTAAATCCTAATGCAAAGACGAGATCTGATGAGAAAAAGAGAATCAAATGACTGGATCCTTACGAGCTGAGCGACTGGTCAAGGGATGTCAAACTGTTGCCCAACTTCCAGCACCCATATATATACTACATTATATTAAGTGTTGTATATATATATATATATATATATATATATATATATATATATATATATATATATATATATATATATATATATATATATATATATATATATATATATATATATATATATATATATATATATATATATACAACTACATGATATTAAGTGTTGTTAGTGCGTACACACACACGCAAAATTTTCAGAATTCAAGTCGCTGCAGTCTTTTTTACAGATGGATGGGTCTAGCACCTGGATATTGTAAAAGTGGGGTAGAAAACTGTCGCCCGTTCAAAGTTTTGCTAAGTTTTAAGCACCACACTCCTCGCTCTCTCTCATCTATCTGCATACAGTCAGAATTCAACAAACCTTCGTGCGTGTGTGTGTGTGTGTGTGTGTGTGTGTGTGTGTGTGTGTGTGTGTGTGTGTGAGTGAGGCCGGCTACACACTGCAAGCGCGTCGTGTCCGTTTTTATTTCGGCTCCCATGTTAACAGGTTAGAGCGTGCACACTGCCTGCGTGAGACGCGGAAAACGCGTGCATGCTAGAAATAGGTCAGACGCCTATCTTTCATGCGACACGCAAGCGTGTTGGAAGCGTTTAAAGGGTTAGTTCACCCAAAAATGAAAATTCTGTCATTAATTACTCACCCTCACGTCGTACGAGACCCGTAAGACCTCCGTTCATATTCGGAACACAAATGAAGATATTTTTGTTGAAAGCTGATGGCTGAGAAAGGCTTCAGATAGGCCTCCATTGGCATTCAGTACACTTATACTCCCAAGACGGATAAAAGGCACTCAAAACATCGTTACAAAGTCCATCTCACCACAGTGACTCTACAATAATCTTACGATGCGACGACAATAGTTTTTGTGCGCAAAAAAAATCAAAATAACACCTTTTTCCAACTTGTTACTGCCTTCCGTGTGTGCCTCCACGACGCATGCGCGAGAATATGACGCAGATCCGGCGTTCGGACAGATGACCCAGAAGTGATTTGTTTACAATCAGAGGAAGACGCGCGTATCTCAGCTGTTGGATTCTACATTGATCGTGCTTTAGGTCTCGGCGTAGTGCTCAAAATGGGGTTAGAGTGTGCATTTCATGGATTCCCAAACCCCGGCGCTACGTCATATTCTCGCGCATGCGTCGTGGAGGCACACGCGGAAGGCAATAACAAGCTGGATAAAGGTGTTATTTTGATTTTTTTTGCGCACAAAAACTATTGTCGTCGCATCGTAAGATTATTGTAGAGTCACTGTGGTGAGATGGACTTTGTAACGACATTTTAAGTGCCTTTTATCGGTCTTGGGAGTTTAAGTGTACTGAATGCCAATGGAGGCCTATCTGAAGCCTTTCTCAGCCATCAGTTTTCAACAAAAATATCTTCATTTGTGTTCCGAATATGAACGGAGGTCTTACGGGTCTCGAACGACATAAGGGTGAGTAATTAATGACAGAATTTTCATTTTTGGGTGAACTAACCCTTTAACATGAAGTATAGGCCTTCCACTTCGTCACCTAGCAGCAGCATCGCCGCGTCAGACACGCTTCTGGTGTGCAAAGACACAGAAAACGCCACGCAGCTGACACACAACAGAAACACCACGCTCACAGTGTGTAGCCGGCCTGAGGGAGGGGGGAGCGGGCGCAATCCAACAGTGGACACATACAAATATACTCCGTCATTTTGTTCATACAGGACATCATTCAAACTGCAAAGTGTTTACTTATATTTGTATATCCCGTTCTTAAGCTTTATGCCACTTCTATCGTGAGAACGACTATTGCAGTTTATTACACAGCAGGTAGACGGCATCAACACTGCGTTCTTCCCTCCATGCAAACTAAGAAGTCTGGCGACCGGCGCCCGTTTGTGCCGCGGATTCTCAAAATGCTTTGCGTTTACCACTGGGAATACGTCATGATGACGACACATTAGCAATCTCTATACACAGTGCTAGACACGCTTGCAATGCTGGTGTCAGAGAGTTATAATCACGGAACACTATAGTTATTCACAATCACGAAAGTTCATTATTTGCATGCGTTTTAAAGCCTTGCCGGTTATTCGCGTGCTTATGCACCATTTTAACGCGCAGAGCGCGCGCACTTAACTTGATTACTGGACTAAGTAGTTTTACTGCGCTAATACTGTCAAATACACACAAGGTTAACATAAACACAGTCGGTAATTTGTAAAGTGAAAGTAAATTTGCGTGTGTCTGTATATTAGATTATATTATTACATATTATTACATATTATTTCCTACTATGGGGATGTTAATGTTAATAAAACTACAAAAGACATAGAAAATTGCTCTGTTCTTGACTGAAAAACATTAATACATTAGCTTAAATAAGAATCAATGTATATTTTATAGTGAAGTCTATGTAGTGTTTTATTTTTACATTTATTCATTAAATTTCATACTTAAATGCTGCTGTACAGCTTTGAGCTGCCAGTGTAAATCTTTATGTATATTTATTATATATTATACTATTCACTAGGAATGTGTACAATGTTTTTTTAAGTAAAGTTTTAAGTTTAAGTAAGGTTTTTCAAGTCTTTTAAGTAAAATAAAAAAAATAGCATTTTTTTTCTCCTTAACCTCTTTCTGTCCCCGTCACCTAAGAATAGAATAGCAAAAAACTGATGTGACTAGCCATCAGAACCCAACCGAACACCGTGGTTAAAAAAAACGAGGTATGTATAATATATATATTATATATCTTGTATGTTATACCTTTTGTACCCTTCTGTCATTGTATTCATCGTTTTTATTGTTAACAAACAAACCACATCCATCCCCCACACTTTTGAAAAGCTTGCTACGCCTCTGGGTACATGGTGGTCATAAAGGGATGGACATGGTCAGAAACAATGCTCAGGTAGGCCGTGGCATTTGAACGATGCCCAATTGGCACTAAGGGGCCTAAAGTGTGCCAAGAAAACATCCCCCACACCATTACACCACCACCACCAGCCTGCACAGTGGTAACAAGGCATGATGGATCCATGTTCTCATTCTGTTTACGCCAAATTCTGACTCTACCATCTTAATGTCTCAAGAGAGATCGAGACTCATCAGACCAGGCAACATTTTTCCAGTCTTCATCGGTCCAATTTTGGTGAGCTTGTGCAAATTGTCGCCTCTTTTTCCTATTTGTAGTGGAGATGAGTGGTACCCGGTGGGGTCTTCTGCTGTTGTAGCCCATCCGCCTCAAGGTTGTGTGTGTTGTGGCTTCACAAATGCTTTGCTGCATATCTCGGTTGTAACGAGTGGTTATTTCAGTCAAAGTTGCTCTTCTATCAGCTTGAATCAGTCGGCCCATTCTCCTCTGACCTCTAGCATCAACAAGGCATTTTCGCCACAGGACTGCCGCATACTGGATGTTTTTCCCTTTTCACACCATTCTTTGTAAACCCTAGAAATGGTTGTGTGTGAAAATCCCAGTAACTGAGCAGATTGTGAAATACTCAGACCGGCCCGTCTGGCACCAACAACCATGCCACGCTCAAAATTGCTTAAAGGTCCCGTTTTTCGTGTTTTTTTAAAGCTTTGATTGTGTTTACAGTGTGCAATATAACATGTGTTTATGTTTCATGTGTAAAAAAACACAGTATTTTTCACACGTATACCGCTGTTTTCACTGTCCTAACAATGGCTTGAAAGATTTCCCTGTTCTATGAAGTCCCTCCTTCAGAAACACGTAACGAGTTCTGATTGTGCCAGCGGTTCCCGTGTTGTGATTCGACAGCAGCTTAGCGCACGTTGCCCGGAAAGGTCACGCCTCTTACCATAACGGGGAGATGAACGCGCTCAAAGTACAGCCCCTGAAGGCCAAACAAAGGTGATTTGACTCTGGGATGAAAATAACAGCGTCTGGACGACATGGCGACAAACGCAACCGAACCGAACCGAACTGAACCGAACGCAACACTTCCTCTTCTCCACGAGGGAAAGCAGCAAGGCCACGCCCCCTTTTTCGCGTATTCTTGTCGCCGGAGTTTAGTCAACAAACTGTTCTACTGACGTAATTAAAGCAGGATGTACAGGGATGTAGTCCAAACCGGCCGTTCGCTGTAGGCTTTGAAAGGAAACTTCTGTTAAATAAAATATCTCGCTTGGCCTTGAACTTTGAGCTTTATAATTTTACAGGTATTATATATGCTCTAACAGCAACATTACACACTAACCAAAGTTTGAAAAATGGGATCACGAAGAACAGGACCTTTAAATCACCTTTCTTTCCCATTCTGACATTCAGTTTGGAGTTCAGGAGATTGTCTTGACCAGGACCACACCCCTAAATGCATTGAAGCAACTGCCATGTGATTGGTTGATTAGATAATTGCATTAATGAGAAATTGAACAGGTGTTCCTAATAATCCTTTAGGTGAGTGTATACGCTACATTTACACAATGCAATTACACAACATTTTAGGATGAAGAGGTGCAACATTTTGGTTTTCAACTGGGATGTTCTCACTCAGAATCAGACACTATTGCGTTTTATATAGCACATTTCCTGTTATGAATTATAATACCATTTTGTTCGTTGGTCCATTGGGTTGGATTGCCTTCACACTTCAAGTGAACCGTCCCAGAGTTCATTTGCAATCAGGGCGAGACCACCTCGTTCAGGCGATCTCAGAGCGATTGTTTTGGTGCGGATCGAAGCGCGATTGCCGTGTTCACATGTGCCTAAACGATCCGAACCCAGGGAGAAAACGCACCAGGTTCTGAAACAAACGCTCAGGTGTGAAAGCACCCTTAGTTTGGTTCGTTTAGACACATCTGAACACGCACTCTATATTTATCATTCAGTGAGGGAATCAATTAAGGCTATATTCGTGTAAGTGTTAGCATGCGTCACGACAGCTTCAGATAAACCCACAAAAAGCCAGAGGAGCGAACGTGTCAATCCATCATGAGGAACATAAACAGGTGAACTCAGACCAATAAGTGGCCAGTTCTACTCTTATGTAGACATTAACATTGTACATTAAAAAAATATTTCAGCCCTTAAAACTCATCTTTGATCATCAAAATGACATATTAAAACTTGCTTCATTTAGTATATGTGGATTCATGAATATGCAAATTAGCCCCGCTTCACTCACACCAGCTGAGAGATCCACTCGCTCAACTTTACTGTAGTAAACGCTGCACAATGGTCTTGCTCTTTACAACGTCGTACACATAATGGTAATTAATATGATTAGCATTTTGCTTGACTTAACGGATGTTATCAAACCGCTAATAATGTAACCCTGTTCCCGTTCACCATCTCAGAGTCAGACAGTCAAATCAGCATCCATAGAAACACTTTTAACATCACAGAACATCAGTGGAGAAAGGCATTTAGTTTATCATATCATTATAATATACATCATATGCATAATTCACCCAGCTTCTCTTGAGACTCCTCTGCTTCAGAGCAGTCATAGTTAATGATATGCTAAAGCTCCGCCCCCCTTGTGACGTGATTGGTTACAAGGTCGTTTGTGACGTCAGAAACTGTCTTTTTGAGTCTTTGATTCACTGGACTTTTAAGGTGAAAATACTCAGCAATGGTGTTGACTTATGAATTTGTTCATGGTTGGTCTGAAATTTTTTTTAAAACAACATTAAAAAACTAGATTTTCACCACAGAGGGTCTTTAAGGGCGTTTTCACACCTGAAAGTCCGCACCAAGGTCCGAACCGAAGTTCATGTTTTGATACATTTTATACATTCGGTTAGTTTTGGTTTGGTTTCACATTGCAATCATGCGAGCGCACTAAAGAACTTTACATGACACACTTACGTCCACTCGTCATCATCTCTGTGGGCGGCATCTGGACATTGATTGTTTTGTAAACGGACGTGCGTCTGACGTCAGCGTCTTTGACAAGAATGAATTAACGGACGCATATCGTTGCCACTATTGAACAGTGAGCATTGCTTGACTATTTTTTATTCGTTACGTTTAAAAGTGGACATTTCAAGCTTTATATACACATATTTCTCATATTTGTGAGACAAGTAGCTGCTGAGTTTCGGTTTATTTGAGACGCGCTCCAGTTCATGTGCAAAGCATGTGATCGCTCCTGCGATTATTGTCTGCTATAGACTATTTGCTTCTTATTTATTAAATCCAGGCAATTATCTGATTAAACATTGATTAAAATTAAGATACAATTTATACGAAACTAAATTCACATTAAAAAAGGCTTTCTAAGCAAAATCATACAAAATTTAGTTCAAAATCATTTCTGACCTTCTGTCTTCTGACATATTGCGCATCTTTTCACTTTTCATAATCAATGTAGCCTAGATTGAATTTAAAAATAACATTATAATATTTAAACATAAACAGGAACTTCCTGTAAATGGTCTACCTTTTACCGAGACTACCTCTTTTCGTCGGACCAAATTTCGTCTGTTTGGTCCGGACCGTGGTACGGGGAGGTTTCACACCTGTAATTTTGATTCGGACCAAACTACAAAAAAGTCAGATAATCCGGACCAAGCAAGGTAGGTGTGAAAACGCCCTTAGACCCTGTTTTGGAGCAAAGAAAAAGATCTAGAGGTGTGACAACGCCCTGAATTTGAGTCAAGAACTCTAGTGAACCCCAGAGTGTAAAATCAAAGTAACAATAGAATAGAATAGAATACTTTTTCAGTCTTTTTCTTTCTTCTGCGGAACACAAAAGGTGATGTTTTGAAGTATGTTGATAACCAAACTGCTTTGGTTACAATTGACTTCCACTGTGGACAAAAACACGGAGACATTCCTCAAAATATCTTCTTTTCTGTTCCACACAAGTCACACAGGTTTGGAACGACACAGTTGCAAAAACAAAGATTATTGTAGTACGCTTTACAATTATATAGTATTTCATGTTTTTTTCAAAATTTCATGTTTGTGTTACTTTACTAGCGATTTCTGAGTGTAAAATATTTACAGATTTCTTATTTGGGGTAAACTCTCCCTGTAAAGGATATTCATAAAACACTGTACCATGTTGTTATTGTGTACTGTGTAGAAGAGAGGCGGTTAGAATGTGATGGCAGAACAAAAAAAGCACATCTGCGGCTTGATCTGTGATTCTGAGGGTCTAAGCTGGCTATTGCATTGGTCTTGTGTGTGTGAGCATCCAAACAGATTCTGAGTCTTCACCAAACAGAAATGACCTTGTCAGATGAGGATTCAGATGAAACCTGGCAAACACACGGACAGACCAGGGAGGAATTGCTTCAATGAAAACCGCTGTTTGGTTTGGAAAGCCTTGACAGAGACAGCCACAGTGCATCAAGTGCATGCGGTTTTAATACTAGAATGTGTCCTGGTTGTGCTGTTGTGCTTGTCATTTCGTCTACTGTTAGTGGCTAAACAGCGCTAGCGAGAAAACAAAGCCATTTTGCTTAATGTACACTGAATCGCTGTACAACTCTGCATCTGCATGACTGCCTCGCTCCCACACACTCACAAAGAATATCATGCAGCTTATAAAGAGAACTGTACATGACAGTGCAGGATTTGCCAAGCAAGAGTATGCAAACTAGCACAGAGATAAAGCAGACACAAGCACACAAATATCATCTAATATACCCGCACTGTCAAAGAGGTTCATCAACGAGTGCGCTTGCCTACATTTTAAGCACCAAATCACCCCATGAGGCCAGTAAAATCTGAGATCACCTACATCACGGGGAGCAGTCAACAGCCCTCATGAGGGCAATGGCTTACAAAACATACTGTAAAAATGGTTTGTGTGCGTGTTATGTTTAAGGGATAGCTATAGCTCACAATTCCCAATATACCTACGTCAGGATAGACGGCATACTGAATTTAACGTGGATGAAAACGAGGCGGTGAAGTGTAGACTTGCAGTCTTTACAATGGCACGCACTGCTTTCTTAATAAAACAACTATTGGTTTCAGTTATATATTTTATCAGTGTAATGTATCTGCTAGTTGCTAAGATTAATCATTAAACACCATTTTGATATTACAAAAAATATGTAATATGGTGAGTTTGTCAACTATGTTACAGACTATATAGCCCTATTCGCACGGGTTTAGTATTACCTGGTGACCTCTAGTAATTTGTAATAATTGCAGAGGTTGTCTGTGATCTTAATCCCGTGCGAATCGGCCGCGTCTGTAATTTGTAAAGTAAAAATTATCACGCAAATTACCTACCATATTTCGCCGAACACAGAGGTCCTGTGATAATATAAGTCCCGTGCGAATAGGCATCTCTGTGATTTGGCCAGGATTTGGAGGGTCGTATATAATTTTTGCAAGGTTTTTGTTTCTTGTGCGCATGTTTATCCATATTTCATGAAGAATGGAGGCTGCATTCGTTATAAATGCCTGTGCGGCTGTGCACATTATACTTTCACTTTAGAATAAGAGCCAATTTGGGGGCGAATTGCTTGAAAGGTGTGTTTAATATTATTGTTAAGGAAAAACACAAAAACAGAACAGTACAATGACACGCTCGCTTAACCCTTGTGTTATGTTGCGGGTCAATTTGACCCGTTTTGATTTTTAAGTTGTCAGAAATATATCAGTTAAAGGGTTAGTTCACCCAAAAATGAAAATTCTGTCATTTATTACTTACCCTCATGTCGTTCGACACCCGTAAGACCTCTGTTCATCTTCGGAACAGAAATGAAGATATTTTAGTGTAAATCTGATGGCTCAGAAAGGCCTCCATTGGCACAATGGCACGGTTCACTCTCAAGACCCATAAAAGGTACTAAAGACGTCGTTACAAAGTCCATCTCACTACAGTGGTTCTACAATAACTTTATAAAGCGACGAGAATAGTTTTTGTGCGCAAAAAAAACCTAAATAACGACTTATATAGTGATGACCGATTTCAAAATAATGCATCATGAATCTTCGAAGCGTTATGAATCAGTGAGTCGAATCATGATTTGGATCGCGTGTCAAACTGCTGAAATCACGTGACTTTGGCGATTCAAACCGCTGAATCGACTCACTGATTCATAACGCTTCGAAGCTTCATGAGGCCTTGTTTTGAAATCGGTCATCATGATACAAGTCGTTATTCAGGGTTTTTTTGCGCACAAAACTATTCTCGTCGCTTTATAAAGTTATTTTAGAACCACTGTAGTGAGATGGACTTTGTAACGACGTCTTTAGTACCTTTTAAGGGTCTTGAGAGTGAAAAGTGCCATTGTGCCAATGGAGGCCTTTCTGAATTCAAAATTCAGAATTCAGCCGCGAGTGTAGTCTAGTAACTCTCAGTAGAGCTGAGAGCTGGAAAAACCAAACTCTGGTCCGGCCAATCACAGCGTGTGTAGAGTCGGTGGGCGGGCTTAACATAATGACGGCACTTCACGGCAGAGTTGCGGAGGTTCTGCGTGCTACTCGTAAACATAAGCTGACAAACAGCAGCCTTTTGAATCGGCTTTGGCCGCTACTTGGAGACTTGGAGTTAAGCTTTTCTTTGAGAAAAGAACAAAGAACGGCACTGAAGTCATGCTTAAGAAAGGAAGATATGTTCAAAGTTTTGCCGACCAGATACGGAGAAAGTCTATCAACTAACGTTACCTCGGCTTCACTTCTTCGCTCTGGTTGGTTGTGGGGCTCATGGCACTATCCAATTGCGTGCTGAGGGAATTTGAAAGACAACCGTTTATCCCGCCCCTCGGATTGAGCCCTGCCAATGGTGTGTTCCCAGACCCAACATCTTGATGTGGGTCTGCCTTGTCAGGCTAAAATGACGAATCTATCACTATTTATCTACTGCTCTGTCATCTCTTTTGAAAATCAGTCACCAATTATGCAAATTAGAGTCTGAAAGCTTTAAAATGCTATATAGTTGGTCAAGATTACTTTAGGTTTAGACTAAGATATTTTTGTTCTAAATGTATAAAGGCAAGTGTCCTAAGGGCCAATCTTAAAAATAGTGGTTAAAAGTATTTTTATAAATCGTAAATTCAGGTATTTATTCTTTGTAATGTGTGAAAAGTATTGATATTAAAAGTGAATTGTTTGTGCCTGATTGTATGTGTTTTTTCATAGTGTGATTTTTGGGGAATTGTATTGAATCCAATTAGGGTCAATTTGACCCGGACCATAACGAGTGTAACCAGAAATCGAACAGTGCACGAGGGTTAAATGGGCACTTTTACATTTAGCTTTGAAACCAAATCTTCCGCCGTCATATTGTCAGCTCCTCACTCTTGTGATAAATTAAATCTCCTGCTGCTGGTCTGTGCTCAGTTCAGTTTTTAACTGTGACGTCTGTTCTCTAACTGAACTCAATTGTTTTTATTACTATAAAAAAATTTAAACGACGGTGGGAAAGTGATGTAACCGGTGTAACACCTAATATCGCAACAAGCCTCATAACATAGCAGCACGCGGTAAGGAACTGTTATTTATGATAGCCTATATCACATTTACAAGTCTTGACATCATATCCGAGCGATAAGTCAGTAAATACCAGGCTTTGCTTATCCTGTGCGAATGCGCCACGCGAAATTCAGATGTAGGTGGGTAATCTCTAAATCACACAAGGTCCCCAGATAATACTAATCCCGTGAGAATAGGGCTTTCGGTGACTCAAATATTCAATGTCTTTGGTTTATTCTGCCATATGTACCGTGATTGGAAAGACTTCTTATGCTGCGTTCAGACCAAACGCGAATAGAGCGTCTGGCGCGAGTGATTTCAATGTTAAGTCAATGGAAAGGCGCGTTGACGTGCGTCTGGAGGTCCCGCGGCCCGAAGAACGCGAATCCGCCTCATTCGCGCGTCCAGTTCGCGAATGATGCGAATTGGACGCGAATTGAGCGTCTTGCGCGTTACACTTGAATGGTGCTTTTGTGCATTCAAGCGTTTGAAGCGAATTCGCGTCTGACGCCCGAGTTGAAAAATGTTAACTTTGGCGTCAATTCGCGCCGCGTTAACCAATCAGGAGCCTGCTCGCTGCTGTCACGTGGTGAAGTGACGTGATGAGAAACCCTGCATAATTTAAAAATACTACTATTGTGTCACAAAATGTAGTTTTAAGACTTTTTCAGGTGAGAATGTAGTTGTTTAAAGCTCAAATCTGTGGTTTATTTATAAAGAGAGCGCCTATTTAAAAAAAAAAATCTTGTGTTTGTGGAGTTGTGAGATCCAGTGGATCACCGGGCGCTCAGCGCTCATTAACCCCGGCGAGAGCAGCCTTTCCTCGGCCAGTCCTTCTGGCGTTTGCCGCTGGCTCTGATGTCCTGTAGTGGTTCATCTTGTGTAGATCTAACAGCCGAGCTTTGCTCTCATGAATCCAAATCATTTTGACTGAGGGCAAAGAGAAGTTTCATAACTTTATATTTTAAGGATATTTAAATACACATGCAGTGAAGATAATGTAGGAGTTGCCTGGACCACATTTGTGTGGCTATTAATGCTTAATATATATGTTTAATGAAAATGAAAAGAGGTAGAGTGGTGTTTTATGACATATTTCTCCTGGAGTGCCTTGAATTCCGTCAATTCCGCTTCCAGCGCTCGATTTCTACGCGCGTCCAATTCGCCGCAGACGCGCCAATGCATTCAAAATGTTCACGTGTGAAACTAGACGCGGTAGACACGATTTTGACGCTCTATTCGAGTTTGGTGTGAACGCAGCATAAGAATTACATTTTTTTTGCCGATAATTGTGTAAAATTCTCAGCACGGTCACTAAGGATAAGGACATTTAATAAGAAATCTACTTTAAAGATCATTTTGATACTTGCGGGGAAAATGAGAAGCTCAACACAGTTAGTCTTATTGTTTAAATCTCATTTTCTTGATTTACCACGAGTGCCATGTTTTACCATGCCTAATATTGATCTCACTTCAGTGTGAACAAGAGTCTCACAGTCGCTGCCGAGCGAACGCACAGAGTAGCTTTATAACACACTTTCAACACACTCAATGTATCTAATATGATAAAACAGCGCTGCGTTACGCCACATACACATGAGCGGAAGAAGCGGAAGCAAACCATAACAATGTACCCAACATAGTTGATTGGCAATTAATACACTCCTTGACAATAAGTCATTGGAGATTAAAAAAAAATATATAGAAAAAAAGTAAGAGGATATTTACCATAATGTGTTCAAAATATACGCCACAGTCCATGCTGGTCACATGGTTTTGGGATAAACCATTTTTTATGGGGTGTTTGGTTAGTAACATAGTTGAGAGAATTTTTGCAGACATTAATAAAATTAACATTAATATATGTTCTTATTTCAAATGCAATACAAATCATCTCGACTTTAATATTTTTATATTCCTTATTTTGAAGTCCCACTCACTTCAAAAAGCAGCCTTAAAAAACTGTAATTTAAGGGACATTATTTCAAGCAAAATGAAAGACATTGTGTATAAAATATTTGGTGTGAGACTGTAGTATGCAGTCTATTAATAGATTAATAAAAGACAATTGTTAGGAAAAAAATATAATTATCATCAATGGCCATGAAATTAATATGTTTGCCATTAAAACAAATACATAAAGGCAATGATATTCATATTAGCAAGGTGATATTTTCAACCCTAAACCTCACACAAAATGTGTGCATGGAGTATACGCACAGAAATTATGTAAATGTATTAATTGACTGCAGTCAGGATGACTACATCCTACTTTACCTCAAGACAGTACATTTACCCCCGGTTTCACAGACAATGCTTAAGCTAGTCCTAGACTAAAATGCATGTTTGAGCTGTTTTAACTGAAAGAATCTTGCACTGACAAATCTTAAAATATGTCAGTGGCATTGTTTTGTCTCAAGATGCACACCAGTAATGTTTTTTTCTTGGGCACATTTATAAAAGTTACTTAAATGTCCTAATTGAACTAAGGCCTAATCCTGGCTTAGTCTAAGCCCTGTCTGTGAAACCGGGCCTTAGGGTCTAAATACTTGTGTTTTTGTTTTGTGTAATTATTTTGTGTTCATTACAAATTTGGACCAAAACTTTGTTTTAACTCAAGGCCAGGATTTTAATTTTTATTAAAATGTTCTACATATTATGGGCTTATTTTGCACAAGTTTCAGTTTTGAAAGCCAGCAGTCACAGTAAAACAGCGCCCCTCACTGGACACTAAAAGCACACGTGTAGGATTCAGGACACTCATGAAACTCAACTGGAAACAAACTTGAAAAATGGCCTTTATTCCCCAAACAGGTGCACAGAGAAAATAAACTTGTATTGTTTGTTGTGCCTATACAAAAGTATATTTGGTTTCATAGCTTTAGAATTAGATTTGCACTAGAGTCTGTGTTTTGTGTAGAATAGGCTATAGAAATGTGCACAGAACTATAAACCAGGAGAATTAGATTTAATAATAACTTTTTTGAAGTGAAATGGCGGATTATCAATAATTCACACGAACCACATTATGCAGGGCGTTGGCTGTCTGTCGGCGTTCAAGGTGCTTGTTTGATGAAACAGTGAATGGGGGTCACGGCATTGGCATATGTTGGGGCTTCAAAATAAAATGGGGTTGCATACTTAAGAGGGAAAATTATTTTATTTTAGGTTCATTAAGGCTTAAGTGTTTCTGTGACCTTGACTGAAAACGAATACATTTGCGTAGTGTAATAATATTTTTCACAAACATTATATTTCCATTTTAAGTGTTATACTTACAATATCGTGTAATGTGTTTGATCTTGACTTGACCACTGTCCTCAATGATAAGCTTTATCAGAATGGCTCACGTGATGTGCAACTGTACTGCTGGACGCCATCTTGGCTCAACGCACGTAGTTCCGAGTAGATGGCATCGTTCTTCCTGTTAGATCCGTAATGACCTCAGTTTCCTGCGTGTGTTTGTCAGTTGTTCCCTTGTTACTCCTGGAGTCATGAACGCTGCTTCGCTGGTCCAGAGGCTAGCGGGGGTATCCGGGGCTCTTGCAGTCGCTGCAGGTGCTTATGGAGCTCACGGTAAGTGTCGTTTCTGGTTGGTTGTGTTTTGTTGGGCTGACGGGTCTCGTCAGACGATTAACGCGTTGAGAAGACTCAAAATATTGCTCGACTGGGCACCGGACAGGTCGTACGTGACTGAGCGCACATTATCTTAAAGTTTTAAGCTTTTCTGCTACTCTTTCGTGTGTTTGTCTGTGTTTTGGACAGGCTTCCGACACGGTGAAGCGAGTGATTACCAGAGAGAGGTGAGTAGATTTGCCTGTTTATGTCCTGTGTCTTTGTCACTTCGTTCATCTTGGCAAAATTATCTTGAAAAAAAATTCTTATTGTGTACATTTTAGTTTATTTGGTATAGAAGCTCATTTTTGCCACAAAAAAAAAAAACATGATTATGATGAACAGTTTTGACGTACGAATTTTTGTCATCATTATAACAAACTTTTTGACTCGACATAGTATTTCATAATTTTGATATTTTATTTCAGATATGCTTTAGTGTTAGCCTGTAACTTACTTTCAAGTAGTATTATAACTCATAATTATGACTTATCTTATAATTGCAACTTTTTTATATCATATTTATTTCTATTTATGTTCTGTGTCTTTGTCACATTGTTCAACTTGTTGAAATTATTATCTAAAACAATCTTTATTTATTTTTGTTTATCGTGTACACAGTAAGGACTTTGGTATGGAAGCCCATTTCTGCCACATTAGAAAAAATATTGCTTTGGTAAATCATAATTATGACGTAAAAAGTTTTTGAATATTATTACATTTTTTGACGTAAGTTTAGTAAATTTTTAGTATTTCATCATTTTGAAATTGTATTTCAATTATGCCATAGTGTTATACTTTATCTCATAATTATGACTTGGTATCTTATAATTGTAGCTTTTTATATCATATTTATTAATCATTTATTTCTCTATTTATGTTCTGGGTCTTTGTCACATTGTTCAACTTGTTGAAATTATTATCTAAAACAATCTTTATTTATTGTTGTTTATTGTGTACACAGTAAGGACTTTGGTATGAAAGCCCATTTCTGCCACATAGAAAAAATATTGCTTTGGTAAATCATAATTATGACGTAAAAAGTTTTTGACAATTATTACATTTTTCATGTAAGTTTAGAACATTTTTAGTATTTCATCATTTTAAAATTGTATTTAAATTATGCCATAGTATTATACTTTCAATTATATCTTTATAACTTTATCTCATAATTATATAACGTTTATGATTTGGTATCTTATAATTTCAACTTTTTATATCATATTTATGATTTACCAAAGCATGTTTTTTTGTGTTTTTTATGTTTGTTTTTTTTACACTATGTAACCCACATTATTAACAGCTAAAGCAGAAGCAACATTATGTATTATTTAGATATTATTATTATTATTATTATTATATAATAACAGTTCTGTTCTCTTTGTGTCCTCAGTTGTATGAGACAGCAAACAAGTACCACTTCTACCACAGTCTGGCGCTGTTAGGAGCCGCTCGCTGTGGGAAACCAGCTCTGGTAATCTCACCTCTCATACCTGTCAAAGATGTGGCTCTCTGGATTATTTGATTGTGATTCTATGATTTATATTTATATATATATATGATATGATATTTTCTAATGATTCTAAACCGCATAATTGACAGTTGTCCCAGGAAACTGATTTCCTAATAGAAGCTTAATTTCTCATGTTATATCCCTCTTCGGTCTCATGTTTCTCATGTTATGAAATAATAGATAACTCAAATCAATATGTCATGTCCATTTATTCATTTATATGCCAAGTATCCTTGTAAAAAGTCATTATTATAAAATAAATCCCTTTAGGGACAGGATGATACAAGCCTCCTGCACTTTGTGCATTGTTATTCAATGATAAAAAAAGAAAATTCCTAAATCGCCCTCCTTTCTGTGAAACATAAATTGAATAATTTAATCAGAATACTTTAAATTGGTCATCAATGGATAAGGATGTTTTCTTTTCCTCAACTCTGACACATGGCATCATATTCGATTTGTGATCACGTCTGTATATATTATCAATTCGTCCTGTTGAAAGCACTTCAGCTTATGCCTGCTGCAGATTTCAGCAATCCTATAGGATCATTACAAATCACACCGTACGACATGGATCTAATAAACTTGGGCAGGATCCCCATCTGAGTGTTGCTGTTTTGGGTTTTGCTCAATGCAATGTGGAAGAATTTAATAATTATATTACCGCATGGTGAACCTATGATAAGTCATATTTAAACAATTATTACTTTATGTTGTTGGCCAGATAAAATGACACACAAAAGAAAAACAGACTTGAGATAATTTTTCAGTGCACCAAAATTCCACAAATATACTTACAAGTACAATTGTGGCTGTATTATTTGTGTCCCCTTCAAAAATTGCCCTTGAGAAAATATATGTTTACTGCCAACCAGTGTTGGGGTAGTTACTCAAAAAAAGTAATTAGTTACTAGTTACATCTGTAAATTGTAATGAGATTACTTTACTAGTTACTGTATTTGAAAAGTAACTTCACTACTTATTACTTTACTTTCCCATTTCTTAATTTACCGTGTAGATATATGGACAAATATCATATGGCTCTATGGCAGTGTTTCCCCAAACAAACAAAAAGGACTACTGTCAAATAAAGATAAAGAAAATAATAAGAACAAATGATTTAAATACAAGCAGCAGCACAAATAAATACTATTGAGCAAAGACACTAATAAAATAAACAATGCTTTTCAGGTTTTTCAGGTACATCTAACATTAGTTTTCAGGTACAGAAATTGATCAAATGTAAAATAACATTGCATATTTGACTGTATAAATTAAAGATTAATCCTTTTTAAATTGACAAAATCTATTCAATCAAGAGCAGTGAGTGATGTCCTTGTCTTTTGTTGTTTGACATTAAACAGACAGCAGTAAAGCCCCTTTAAGACCTAATCCTGGACCTAATGCTCGGATATGCGTCGTTTTAAGGCATATATAGGCTATGTCTGCTAGGATACTCATCAAGATGGGCATGTTGACATAGTTTTTGTGTGAGTTTGTCCGTTCAAGAGCAAAACTTGAAAGAGAACTCAATATTTGCGCGCTGTGAGACGTGTGCGCGCTTTCGGATGAGTGCACAGACACAAAATCTTCTCACAGCGCGCGTGACTTCTCATTTGTGATGACGGCGAAAATGAGTGGTCTTATTCAAACATACGGCAGCACTCGCATGAATTGAACAAAGTTTACAAAGAGAGAATTTGAAGGACTTTTACACGGCACCCCTGCTCTTGTCAGACGGCACCTCGGTTGGGAAACACTGCTCTATGCGTTACTTTACTTCGTTACCCAAAAAAGTAATATCGTTACTGTAATCCGTTATTTTGTAACTCGTTACCCCCAACACTGCTGCCAACCTAGCGATCCAAAATCTTTGTTTGCAATTTAATTATATATATGTATATCTGTGTTAAATAGCTTTTGTTCTTTGATTTACATTAATGACAGACATTACATCAGCCGGTTTATTAGGCTGCTGTCACTTTAATGCTGCGTACACACCAAACGCGAATAGAGCTTCAGGAGCGAGTGATTTCAATGTGAAGTCAATGGAAAGGCGCGTTGACGTGCGTCTGGAGGTCCTGTGGCGTGATAGACGTGATTCCGCCTCATTCGCGCGTCCATTTCGAGTGCGAGTGGTGCTTTTTGTGCATTCACGCGTTTGAAGCGAATTCACATCTGACGCCCGAGTTGAAAAATTTTAACTTTGGCGTCAATTCGCGCCGCGTTAACCAATCAGGAGCCTGCTTGCTGCTATCACGTGGTAAAGTGACGTGATGAGAAACCCTGCATAATTTAAAAATACTACTATTGTGTCACAAAATGTAGTTTTAAGACTTTTTCAGGTGAGAATGTAGTTGTTTAAAGGTCAAATTTGTGGTTTATTTATAAAGAGAGCGCCTATTTAAAAAAAATAATAATCTTGAGTTTTTGGAGTTGTATGATTCAGGCGATCACTGGGCGCTCAGCGCTCATTAACCCCAGCGAGAGCAGCCTTTCCTCGGCTTGTCCTTCTGGCGTCTGCCGCTGGCTCTGATGTCCTGTAGTGGTTCGTCTCATCTGGATCTAACGGGCAATCTTTGCTCTCATGAATCATCATTTGTTGTCTGCCTAATCATTTTGACTGAGGGCAAAGAGAAGTTTCATAACTTTATTTTTTAAGGATATTTAAATACACATGCAGTGAAGATAATGTAGGAGTTGCCTGGACCACATTTGTGTGGCTATTAATGCTTAATATATATTTTTAATGAAAATTAAAAGAGGCAGAGTGGTGTTTTATGACATATTTCTTAGTGATGCACCGATCATGATTTTACATGGCCGATTCCGATACCGATTTTTTTTCAAGAAAACTGGCCGATACCGATTTTTTTTAATTTTTATTTTTACACGATAAAAGAATGAAAGTATACATGAACAAGATGTTTATTTGGTATTTAACAGGCTAAATTGGCTTTTGGCTAATGAAAACAAGTCTGCAATCTGAAATTAACAGGAAATTGATTTGGAAATTAAAAGGCTGAAAGGTGAAATTAAAGGCAACAACTGCATATTATGCAATCCAAACAAAGATGTTACTTAAATCAGCATTTCTTTTTTAATTCAGTGTAAAGAAAAAAAGTCTTTACCAGTGAAATTAAATAAAACCAAAGTATATAATTGTTCCAAAATGTTAAATCAAATAATGTTTAGTGCAACGAAAAAAACTAAGATGCTACAGCAGGTGCTTTTTAAATCAAATTAAGTCAATGTAATTTTAAGGTAAAATAAAAGGTAACACTTTAGAATAATGGTCATTAGTTAACATTAGTTAATGTATTAACTAGGGGTGCACCGATCCGATATTAGGATCGGATATCGGCCGCGATACTGACAAAATAGCTGGATCGGGGATCGGAAAAATTAACAGATCCACAAGCCGATCCAGGTGTTTTTTTCCGTCGCAGCAGAACCTACGTCATTCGTCAGCTTCACGTGTGTCGCTTGCTAGAAGGGAGCGAGCCAGAGAGTCGGCTGTGTGGAGGAGATATTTCACGCTTGCCACGCCAACTAGTTCGTCGCTGTTTCGAGGGTATTACTGCAAAGTCAGGGTCTTTCCTGCATTGACATTTTTTTGACGGCCAAAGCCTAATTTGATGAGTTATTGTGATTTACGAGTGATGTAGAACAGATGCTGCGTGACAGAGAGACCGATCTGAGAGCTCCTCCCCCGCGCGCGCTCTCTGGGTCTTCAAAATAATCAGTGTTCGCTCTCATATTTCACATATTAATCCAAATCAAAAGCTCGGAAGACCGAAACCATGTTGCACGTGACACATTCGGACAATTTTGTCCTTGAATTATCACTGGGTGTGAATTGCGCTCAAAAAACATTGACTCTTCTCTGACCAGCTGACATAAAGCATACTTTCAATAAGCGGGAGACAAATTATATCCAGTTATGAAGTGTTTTCTGTGTGTTGACATCTTTCGCGATGTTCTAACAGACGGGATTCGCACACAACGCGTCTGCTAATGTCCGATTCGTGACCTAATGACTCCTTTGAACCGAATCATTTTAACGACTGGCCAGAACAACTGATCCGTCCAACACTGAACTCATGAACTCAGTTTATTAATTTACTCAGAACGCAACTGAAATGAGAACACAAGTGTGCTTACCCAATTTAGCAAGAGTGGGTAGTAAGAATTATTTTTAATTATCAACAGTATTTCATCTTATTTCTGTTGACAATGTGTAGTAAAATAAAAAGGCCTAGCCTACAATCATTTAATCTGGAGTGAGGTGAAACCAGAACAAAGTTGTTATTAGCTAGCTGAAAATTTTTAATAAATTGCATATGGCAGAAAATTAGACTATTTGTTAATTTGTAATGCTACTTTTTAATATTGATATGATTATATACCAAAACAATTATCTGTAGTGTAAAAAATGTTTGGTAACTGTCAGATTACTATTGTATGTTTGACCAATAGGCCTACACTGTTTTTTGTTTCCACTGCTACATTTTATTTATTTAAAGAAGTTAGATTACATTCTATTTTAGATTTGAATGCACAATTGTTTTTTAAATAAATAAGAATTCAACACCTTACATACATCTGTTATTTTGTCTTAGTTATGTTTAGTTAGTAAAGTCTGGTGCCTTTAGTCTCTTCAAGGAAGGTATAAGGTGGAAGATATACAGTTTATTATTAATTCAACAATATATCGGATCGGTATCGGGTATCGACAGATACACAAAGCCCAGGCATCGGTATCGGTATCGGGACTGAAAAAGTCGGATCGGTGCACCCCTAGTATTAACTAACATGAACTAACCATGAGCAGTACATTTGTTACTGTATTTGTTCATCTTTGTTAACGTTAGTTCATAAAAATCCAGCTGTTCATGGTTTGTTCATTTTAGTTCACAGTGCATTAACTAATGTTAACAAGATTTTAATAATACATTAGTAAATGTTGAAATTAACATTAACAAAGATTAATAAACGCTTCATAAGTGCAGTTCATTATTAGTTAATGTTAACTAATGTACTTAACTAATGTTAACTAATGACCATTATTCTAAAGTGTTACCAAATAAAAATGATCATCCTATAGGCTACAGAACTGATAGTATTTCATTTTCAAAGTGCATGCATGTTCTTCTTTAGGCTACAAAAAGAAGTATTCGGCTTAGTCACAAGTTAGTCTGTTTCGTTCTCATCCGATCCAACACATGAGAAGCTGAGCTGAACAAACGCTCACTATCTGCGCTTGTGCAGGTGGAGAGGTTAGCTCGCGCAACTTCAGCTCGCGCAGGAAAGTGGATCTTCATTCCCTTCAGCGTATCTCGTTTCTTCCCTCAGTTCTCCAGTTTCCGTTTGTAACACACAAGTGACATGTTCGCGAATAATCGGCAGAAAAATACAAAGAAAACCGTTTTTTGGCCGGTCAACCGGTGCATCCCTAATATTTCTCCTGGAGCGCCTTGAACGCCCGTCTATTTTGCTTCAAACGCTCAATTTATACGCGTGTCCAATTCGCTGTGGACGCGCGAATGGATTCAAAATGTTCAAGTGTCCAACTAGACGCGGTAGACGCATTTGGTGAGAACGCAGCATAAGACCTGACGCGGATCCGGATCTGACACGCATCTGATATCCTCACAACTCTACATTCATTAAGCACTTTTACACTCATTTAAGACTGTGCTTATGTACTCAACAAAGCGGACATTTTGGCATACTTTAGTGTGTTTTTGTCCATTCAAACGCGAAAGAGAACTCAACGCAGGCTATCTTTGGTCTTTTGGTTCGCTTTGAACCTCTACGACGTAGGACCACCGTTTAGGAGCCACGGCCACAGAAATCATCACGATTGGTCATCCTTCATCCGGGACAGCCCAAAATCGCACAATGTGTACTGGGCATTAAGCAGAGTTTGTATTAAGAATGGAATGAATTAACTTAAATTAACACACTTTTTTTTTTTTCTCTTAAGGCGGGCGCACTCCTCCTCACTGGCATGGGCTGCTTCTGTGGTCCCCTCTACCACCAGGCCTTAACCAATGACCCCAGCTTCAGCAAGCTGGCACCAATTGGAGGCTCGTTGCTCATCGTTGGCTGGGCCGCAATGGCTCTTTGAACTTTGACTCCATGTGATTGTAGCACTCTCAGAGATGATGTCCTGTTTTGTCATTTGAACAAGAAAAGAGGAGATATGGGGCGGCTGAAGGAGAAAAGGGTGGAGAGTTTCACATCTTATCTAAACCCTTTTCAGTAACGTCTGGAAAGTGATGATAAGGCCTTGGGATCAAACATAAGTCTTTTTTTTCCTCTCCACACTGTCACAGGCATCTTTATTTTGTCAGCATGGGGGGAAAAAAAGTTTGAGAAGCTTTCCTTTGTGGCTTATTACTGTGAATGAGTCAGACTCTTGTCTTGAAAGTGTATTGTACGGACGTTTCCTCTGTTTGAAAAGAATAAATCCGTCTTGAGAAGCTGATTGCCAGTCTGACCTTCTGATACCGCAGGAAATGTCTCTGTGAACGTCTCTCTCCCAGGTCAGCGAACTCGATAGCCTGCAGGCTTTGATCCTGTATGAAGCAGTTCATTACCGGCGACCCCACTTTCAGTGTCCAAACTTCCAAATCCAATGAGGTTCTTATTCCAGGGCCTGTGACTGTCAGAGACATCGCTGCGCTGGGGACCTTTGAAAATGACTTAATAAATCCTCAGGGCAAGCAAGGGCAGCTTCATAAGCCAACTCTATCGCGGAGAGAGGCTTCTATTGATGCGGCACGTCCCAATAAAGTGATCACACCACTCGTAAAACCCTCATTAACTCGGGGCTATTAGAAGAGCCGTGCAAATCAGGGCAAGGCAATCAAGCCACTTTAGTCCACTCTTCACTGTGCCGATGGAAGAATAACACATTTCTCCGTGCTCTCCGATAGAAAGAAAGACATTCATGCCTCTATTTGAACAATATAAAGGCGTTTTCGGCTGTCTCGCCGGCTCAAAGTTTCTTCGTTGTTTCCTCCCTGACATTTCAATAGCGCTGGGAATTCCACCAGTCGCTCATTACTGAAGTCAGATCAGAGTCTCCTTGTTAAAATCCATAAAGGCGTGTATACATCGCGCTCTGCTCCACGAGGCCGTGTTAAGCGTCTCCTCCCTGGCTCTGTCTGGATGGATGCAGCCAGTAAAAATCGATGTTTAAAGCATCGGTGGTCATTCAGTCGTTAAATTCTCATCGTGCCTGAATGATCTTTCTGTGTTTGAGCCAGCGTCTAAGGGGGCAGCGCTGTGGGCAAGCCACTCGCTTTCACTACAGTTGGGTAAGAAGCGGTCAGTGGCAGTGAGGTGGGTGTTGTTAATTGCAACTCATGGGAGTTGAAGTCTCTCTCTGTCGGTATTCGTGTGGCTTCGCTTCCTCCCCTGGACGCCAAATGACATTTCGGACTTGCCCTCGCCTGTGTGGGCAGTGCCAATTCGTTTCCCAGTCTGATTTTGCACGACCTCTGATGTCGAGAGAGACGTCGTCTGAAGGTGTGGGAGATTTTTTTCCGCTTTGAATGAAATGCCCACACACACTGATATGATTACTCGGACTCCCTCTTTCCCGCTCTCTGTTCTAGGCGTCAATCATCCCGCAGTGGAGTGTTAATGCAATTTCACTTCAACATGTCAGTCTCTGTTCAGCCCCTGCATCCTCATGAAAAGATCATCATTCTTTCTGATGTGCTGCTTCAAAAGCTGTCATACATTCTCCAATGTTAAAATCTCATTTGAGTTTTTTGTGCCATAAACATGGCCACTGCAGTTTTGTGTGAAAGGCGAGTGGATTGTGATATAAAGATTGCTTTATACAGGGTTCCAACGCTTCTTGAAAGTACTTGAATTTCAGACACATGGATTCAAGGCCTGGAAAGTACTTGAAAACAAATATAGGTCCTTGAAAGGGCTTGAATTAAATTTGAAATAAATTTTGTTTAAATTAAAAAAATTGTCCTACAATATATGTGCTATCAAAGACAGAACAAAACGTTGCTTATGTTCGGGGGGTGGAGGGGTAGCAGGGAAAAAAACTTGAACCGACGGAGAGAAGTATACACTTGCTGAAAATGAAAAGTTGTGATTTTCTAGGCCGATATGGCTAGCCTACGAAGTAGGAACTATTCTCTCATTCCTACATAATAATCAAGGAACTTTGCTGCCAGAGATGCTGTTTCATGCATACTAAGCTTTTTACACTGTCCACCATCCTAAACATGGACAAAGTTTCACACAAAAAAAAGTTGGATGTTTGATGGAGTATCTCTGTGCCAAAAATACTCCTTCCGGTTTCTCATAAGTTTCGGAACGTTATTTTTCGAGTATGGGTATATGTGACGTCAGATGGGGCGGAATGTCCTTGTATGAGCCGTACGGGCTCTTCTCCCGGAAGGGCAGGCGCGTGCAACTAGAGCGAGAGAGCAAACGCTTTAGGGAAGCCGAAATCAACAATGTCACCAAAGATGTGTGTTTTTGTTTGTCATGGCAAGACAATCATGTTTTTCCGGAGCAGCAATGGAGTTGTGCAAGTGTTAGTTTGTTCCCTGAATTTCGGCAACGATGGTTTATAAACAAGGTACAGTTCAACTCCGTATTTGTAGCTCGCCTAATGCTGAGAGATGGAGCGGTCCCAGCGATTAAGGTTCACGGTCGTGTGTTGTAGCAGGCAGTGAGTAAAAATGCTTCAAATGTCTTTGTGTTGTTAGCTATCGATTCCATTGTTTTTCTATGTAAACATGCATAGCTCAATGAATAGCTGCGTGCGCTCGTCATTCTTTAGCTCCGCCCACACGATACGCCTCCAGCCGCTCGGCTTTTTTCGGAAATACTCGGTACAGCGTATTTTTCTTTTATAAATATAATAAAACTAAATACTTTTCGGATATATGAAAGATGCAATACTTCTCTATAGGTACTCAAGATTGACATGTTATTGACTGAAAATGAGTGTTTTACCCCCGCTTTAAGTCCCAAAAAGTCGACGTGTTCCTTTAAGTAACCTGCTTTAAGAGGTATTTCGTGATGCTACATATGCTGGGTTATGAATCTGATAGGTGCTTGAAATAAAATAAATGGTGCTTGAAAAAGTCCTTGAATCTGGTGTTCATGAAAGAGTGGGAACCCTGTTTATATGATGAGCAGATTGAATTTAGACTTTTATGCACATACAAACATTGAACTCACACATCAGCTGTGGTAAACGGAAGCTCAAGCATGTTTGCTTGACGTGCGCGAACCAATGAGGTTCATTCTTGTGTTACGCATCACGTTTGAGCTTCCGCGAGAACCAATGAGGTTCATTCTCGTGTTACGCATCACGTTTGAGCTTCCGCGAGAACCAATGAGGTTCATTCTCGTGTTACGCATCACATTTGAGCTTCCTCAAGAACCAATGAGGTTCATTCTTGTGTTACGCAGCATGTTTGAGCTTCCGCGAGAACCAATGAGGTTCATTCTTGTGTTACGCAGCATGTTTGAGCTTCCGCGAGAACCAATGAGGTTCATTCTTGTGTTACGCATCACATTTGAGCTTCAGCGAGAACCAATGAGGTTCATTCTCGTGTTACGCATCACATTTGAGCTTCCTCAAGAACCAATGAGGTTCATTCTCGTGTTACGCATCACATTTGAGCTTCCTCAAGAACCAATGAGGTTCATTCTCGTGTTACGCATCACATTTGAACTTCAGCAAGAACCAATGAGGATCATTCTCGTGTTACGCATCACATTTGAGCTTCAGCAAGAACCAATGAGGTTCATTCTCGTGTTACGCATCAAGTTTGAGCTTCAGCAAGAACCAATGAGGTTCATTCTTGTGTTACGCATCACATTGGAGCTTCAGCAAGAACCAATGAGGATCATTCTTGTGTTACGCATCACATTTGAGCTTCAGCAAGAACCAATGAGGATCATTCTCGTGTTGCGCATCACATTTGAGCTTCAGCAAGAACCAATGAGGTTCTGTTCTAGTGCGTCAAGCAAGTTTGGTTTTATATGTTAATAAAAGTCTAAATTTAATCTGTTCATCATATAAAGTGATTGAGTCTCTTCCTTAAATGTATTAAACCGCTCAATTCATATGGATTAGTTTTACGATCTCTTTATAAACTTTTTGAAGCGTCAAAGTGCTGGTTGCGTAGCTGTCAATGGAGGGACAGAAAGCTCTCAGATTTCCTCAAAAAGATTTTCATTTGTTCCGAAGATGAACGAAAGTCTTACGGCTTTGGAATGACATGAGGGTGAGGAATTAATGACAGATTTTTTTTTTTTTTTTTTGTGAAATAACCGTTTAAGATCTCAATCGAAACAGCCTTTTTTTGTGCCATAAACATGGCCACTGCATTTTTGTGTGAAAGGCAAGTGGATTGAGTCGATACAAAAGCTTGATTAAAGAACTGAATACAGAAGAGTTTTGTATTATAAATGAATATATAATTATATGCGCATTAGATTACAGGGTTCATTTGTTAATTAGAAGGCGTAGAGCTGCTGGGGATGGTGCAGAGTGAACGAAGCTGAAGAAGTGAAGAATTAAAAGCACCTCGCTATCTTTGGCCTCTGCTGTTTCTTGCACGGCATCAATTATCTGCGCTGTCAGCCTCTCAGATGCTGCTTCAAAGGGGAGGTATTTCAAGGTGACACCACAGCAGAGGGGTTCGGAATGGGACAGGGAGAGCTGAAAATCTTTTGATCACTCTTCACCTCCTCAAAAAAAATTCTTGGAACTGAGGAGAGGTGGAGTTTAAAAGCTGTCAGGGGAGCATTTGACTGGAGTCCATGGTGTCTGGCTTTTAAAATTGTGTTCCCTCTCTCTAAAGGGCAGAGTTTGTGAAGTTTGCAGATCAGACCAGCAAAACAAAAAAAGGTACAGAGCTGTCACTGGGGCAGTGCCCTAAGGTACAAAAGCAAAACAAAAAGTACATCTTTGTACCTTATTTACCCCTAAATGTTACATATTAGTACCTTTTAGCTGTTGTAGGTTACCTTACTGTCCCAGTGACCGAGTGTAGGCTAATAGTGGGTAGTAAAAATACATTCATTAATATTTTACAGATACTTTTTGGCCTTTCATTTGGGTATAGTCCTTATAATTAATTTAGGGATAGTTTACCCAAAAATGAAAGTTCTGTAATCGAACTCTGAGTTTATTTCTTCTGCTGAATACAAAAGAAGATATTTTAAAGTTGATGGCACCCATTGATTTCCGTAGTAGGAAACAAATAGTATGGAAGTCAATGGCTGCCTTCAACTTGTCTGTTACCTTCTTCAAAAGATCTTCTCATGTGTTCAGTAAAAGAAAGCAACTGATACAGGTTTGGAAAAAAGAATTTTTATTTTTGAGTGATATTAGTTCAACTATCCCTTTAACACTGATCCTATTTATTCTTGCATTAATATGAAAGTATACACTTTAATACAGAGTAGGGAAAAAATACCATTTAACATTAATTAGACTAATTATTGTTTGCCTATGAGACATAAATCAGAGCAAATAGTTTACTCTCCTGTATATACTGTAATTGCACGGGCCAGGGAAGATTTATGTCCCTTTTAAAGTACTACTAATCCCAAGATTCTCGGAGGAGGTACATGATTTCCGGGAATAGTGTTGCCAGTGGGAAGGTGCGCGCAGAGGGACCTGTTGGAAATGACGGGAGCAGAAATCCTGTTTCATAAAAGAAATCACAACAAACAACCCGGGGTCCACGGCAGAGAACAGCGAGCCAGCGGAAAACAGGGTGTGTGTGTGTGAGAACTATAAAGACGAAATGTCATCGCCGAGTCTTTGAGGTGTTTAGCCGGTTAGCACGTTAGCTCGCTCCACACCTGCTAGTCGGCTCATTTGGGCACCTCAGTGGACACACGAAACAAACATATTTCCCCTCACACAGCACATGTCATGGGGAATTCTTGTTTAGATGACATATTTCAGAGGTCTCGCCATGTTTATAATAATCAACAGTAAAAGGGTTCAGTAGTTACGCTAGAGAGACATTAGCTGGCTAATTAGCGGTTAATCTGCCCATTGACCTACATTCCGCCGCAGTCGCAATGAATAACTAACCTGCGTTTAACTATTTAGGTGTTATAAAAAATTCATAAATAGTTTGAGTTGGTGAGTTAGGACTTAAATGTAGCTGTTTTGTTTCCTTAACAGCGGTTTAGTGTGTTTATTAATTCATGTCGACATTTTTTAAACATAATTTAATAATTATTAACATGCATACATTTAATGAGTAATACTCGCTGATATTAATATAGATAAGTGTGATTATTTTGGGGCAGTTTATTAATATTTTCACGGTTTATCTCAGGTTATGCTCAATGGAGACGCTCATGAGTGCCGTGGCCCCGCGTGCACCGGCGACGGTGAAGCGGGTGTCCGAGGTGGACTTCCGCTCCGGCACGACGCTGGAGCAGCTGTCGGCGCAGGTGCAGGAGCTCGTACAGCTGGAGCAGGGAGAGTTTGGGGACCAGACCGCGCTCGAGGTGCACACGGCCAAAGACTTCATCTTTAATATGTTGGGTGAGGAGACCACTGTGAACGAACACACATACATAAATATACACATAAGTGGGCGTGTGTCCTGGTAAACACTACATTAAGAGGACAAAATGTCCCCACAAAGATGGCAATATTCAAAATCCTTGTCCTTGTGGAGACATTTTTTGGTCTCCAAGAGGAAAACGGCTTATAAATCATACTAAGTGATGTTTGTTGAAAATGTAAAAATGTTTTCTGTGATGGGTAGAGTTAGTGTAAGGGGATAAAATATACAGTTTGTACAGTATGAGAATCATATCTATGGTAAGTCCCCATAATACACGAAAACACAACGTGTGTGTAAATTCTGTGCAAATATTATTGCTGTAGCTGATTAGGTGAAGTGAGCACCCCCATGGTACACATTAGGTATGGTCAACTTCATAACAAAAGATGAACGTTTGTATTTTATTAATTTTGTTTTTAGGACGAGTATTTTTCAAAAAATGTCAAATTGCATTCAGGATGTTTGCAATGAAGATATCTTTTGGTCTCCATGAGAAAAACATACTAAGTGATGTTTTTTTTAAAAATGCAGTTTGTTTTCTGTGATGGGTTAGTGTTAGGAGATAAAAAAATTACAGTTTATACAGTATAAAAATCATATCTATAAGCCCCCATAAAACACGAAAACAACGTGTGTGTAAATTCTGTCCAAATATTATCATATTATTGCTGTAGCTGATTAGGTGAAGTGAGCACCCCCATTAGGTATGGTCAACTTCATAACAAAATAATGTTTTTTTTCAGGACAAGAGTATTTTTCAAAAATCTCAAATTGCATTCAGGATGTTTGGAATGAAGATAACTAATAAAACCGATTGAATATGCCATTTCTGGGCAGTTTTTAACAGTCCACATCCGCTTTATTTATCCAGGTCTCTGAATCAGAGCTTGACCCAAGTGAAGCGGTTTGTCCAGCAGGTGTCTCTAGTTCTCCTTATTTTCCCCCCTCCAGATCTCCCCCAACACCCTTTTCTAATCTCCTGCTCTCCCGTCACCATGTACACACACAAACGAAATGTCATCCTTTTTCTGTGTGACACAAGTGAGGGAGAGAGATTTGCAGAACTGTATTGTTCTCTGAAAACATCACTGGAGCCGCTTCACGTAATCCTGTCAAATGCTGGATTTGGTGACAGTTTCTCTTTTTCTCTCTCGTTCTGCTGTTTTTTTTTAGCCGTAGCCGGTTCTCTCCTCCGTAGGAAACCTTTTAGCCTGTAGCTCTCTTCTGTTTTTGTTTCATTTGTTACATCTTGTTTTGTTTGTCGTTTACTTTTGGAACTTTTCTGCCATCCTGTCAGTCCAGCGTTTGTGTCTTTTTTCCTGCCTCCTGTTGCTTCTCCCTTTCTTTCTCGTCTTTAACCCCTTGGTGTTCAGCCAAAAGCTTCCTACTTATTTTTTCTTGTTTGCCGTTTCCATCTCTCACTCTCTAAAATATGCAGACAGTTTCAAAGCGACATCCATCACACACCTACTGAGAGTGATGGGTAGACAGATTGTTATTTCTATGCCGGGTAGGCTTTCTCCTTAGCATTCGTTTTGAATATGTTATGTACAGTATGATTGAAAAACTGATGATCCGCTTTTATCGGCTCTTACCTGTCCATGAGTATTTAGATGTTAGGTCACTTCAGAAGACCTGAAGAGATTCTTGTAATGCAAGTGCCATTGATCAATTAATCATCATGATTTCTGTTTCCACACCTCCATGACCTGCGAGCATTACCATACCATCTGCATGCCAGCCTCAAGACTCACAACACATTCCTCCCAGAGGAGCTAATTAAACTCAAATGGTGTTAAAAATGAAAAGGACAAAAGGGATCATGGTTATTGTAGAAAAACAAAAAGCCTTCCGCTTCAGTTTTTGGTGTGAAGGTCACAGGGTCCCCGAAACAAACACCATAAACTATTTTTATGTCAATGTGTCTCATTCATTAATAATTGTGTACACTATATACGCACATTTGAACTTCTCATCAAAGCTTTCCGCCTAATTCTCAACACGTGCACATGCACATGAATTTGTTGTTAAAGGGAAAATTCACCCAAAAATAAAAAAATCTGCCAATTGTCTATTCACTCTAAAACTGTTCCAAACCTGTGTAAATGTCTTCGTTCTGCTGTACGCAAAGGAAGATATTTGGAAGAATGTTGGTAACCAAATCTCGTATCCCATTGACTACCATAGTAGAACAAAAAAAATACTGTGATAGTCAATGAGGCCCGAGATTTTTTGGAATATGATCATTTTCCACGGCACACCTGACAACCTGTGTTTCCTGGTTGGGAATAAATGTATGTATATTAGTTCTGTTAAAATTAGCGTGTTAACACATGCGATAGATTTTTTCAGTTTAACACGTTAAAATATTTAATGCACTTAACGCAGCATCCGTTTTTCTGTCATTTTTTTGGCTAGTGTTACATTATATGATCACTCTCTCATTCATGCAAATGCTTTTAAACCATTAAAGCGCGACAAGACAAAAGAGAACGAGCTGTGTGTGAATGTCCTGAAAGACGCGCGCCAGAATCGAGTTCTTTCACGCTTGAGCAAACAATAACACACTGAATTGTGCCAAAATTCCCGTTTTGTTGAGCATTCTCATAAGAGCTTTCTTAAATGAGTTAAATAACGTCTTAAATGAGTTAAATAAAATGTCTTAAATGAGTTAAATAACGTCTTAGATGAGTTAAATAACGTCTTAGATTAGTTAAATAACGTCTTAAATTAGTTGAATAATGTCTTAAGTTAGTTAAATAACGTCTTAAATTAGTTAAATAACATCTTAAATTAGTTAAATAACGTCTTAAATTAGTTGAATAAAGTCTTAAATGAGTTGAATAACGTCTTAAATGAGTTGAATAATATATTAAATTAGTTAAAAAACGTCTTAAATTAGTTAAATAACGTCTTAAATTAGTTAAATAACATCTTAAATGAGTTAAATAAAATAATGTCTTAGATGAGTTAAATAACGTCTTAAATTAGTTGAATAACGTCTTAAATGAGTTGAATAACGTCTTAGATGAGTTAAATAACATCTTAAATTAGTTGAACAACGTCTTAGATGAGTTGAATAAAATAATGTCTTGGATGAGTTAAATAACGTCTTAAATGAGTTGAATAACGTCTTAAATGAGTTGAATAACGTCTTAAATGAGTTGAATAACGTCTTAAATGAGTTAAATAACGTCTTAAATTAGTTGAATAACGTCTTAAATGAGTTGAATAACGTCTTAAATGAGTTGAATAACGTCTTAGATGAGTTAAATAACGTCTTAAATTAGTTGAATAACGTCTTAAATGAGTTGAATAAAATAATGTCTTAGATGAGTTAAATAACGTCTTAAATGAGTTGAATAACGTCTTAGATGAGTTAAATAACATCTTAAATTAGTTGAATAACGTCTTAAATGAGTTAAATAAAATAATGTCTTAGATGAGTTAAATAACGTCTTAAATGAGTTGAATAACGTCTTAGATGAGTTAAATAACATCTTAAATTAGTTGAATAACGTCTTAAATGAGTTAAATAACGTCTTAGATGAGTTAAATAACGTCTTAAATGAGTTAAATAACGTCTTAAATTAGTTGAATAAAATGTCTTAAATGAGTTAAATAAAATGTCTTAAATGAGTTAAATAACGTCTTAGATGAGTTAATTAACGTCTTAGATGAGTTAAATAACGTCTTAAATTAGTTAAATAACGTCTTAGATGAGTTAAATAACATCTTAAATTAGTTAAATAACGTCTTAAATTAGTTGAATAAAGTCTTAAATGAGTTGAATAACGTCTTAAATGAGTTGAATAATATATTAAATTAGTTAAAAAACGTCTTAAATTAGTTAAATAACGTCTTAAATTAGTTAAATAACATCTTAAATGAGTTAAATAAAATAATGTCTTAGATGAGTTAAATAACGTCTTAAATTAGTTGAATAACGTCTTAAATTAGTTGAATAAAGTCTTAAATGAGTTGAATAACGTCTTAAATGAGTTGAATAATATATTAAATTAGTTAAAAAACGTCTTAAATTAGTTAAATAACGTCTTAAATTAGTTAAATAACATCTTAAATGAGTTAAATAAAATAATGTCTTAGATGAGTTAAATAACGTCTTAAATTAGTTGAATAACGTCTTAAATGAGTTGAATAACGTCTTAAATGAGTTGAATAACGTCTTAGATGAGTTAAATAACATCTTAAATTAGTTGAATAACGTCTTAGATGAGTTGAATAAAATAATGTCTTAGATGAGTTAAATAACGTCTTAAATTAGTTGAATAACGTCTTAAATGAGTTGAATAACGTCTTAAATGAGTTGAATAACGTCTTAGATGAGTTAAATAACATCTTAAATTAGTTGAATAACGTCTTAAATGAGTTGAATAACGTCTTAAATGAGTTGAATAACGTCTTAGATGAGTTAAATAACATCTTAAATTAGTTGAATAACGTCTTAAATGAGTTGAATAACGTCTTAAATGAGTTGAATAACGTCTTAGATGAGTTAAATAACATCTTAAATTAGTTGAATAAAATAATGTCTTAGATGAGTTAAATAACGTCTTAAATGAGTTGAATAACGTCTTAAATGAGTTGAATAACGTCTTAAATGAGTTGAATAACGTCTTAGATGAGTTAAATAACATCTTAAATTAGTTGAATAACGTCTTAAATGAGTTGAATAACGTCTTAAATGAGTTGAATAACGTCTTAGATGAGTTAAATAACATCTTAAATTAGTTGAATAACGTCTTAAATGAGTTGAATAACGTCTTAAATGAGTTGAATAACGTCTTAAATGAGTTGAATAACGTCTTAGATGAGTTAAATAACATCTTAAATTAGTTGAATAACGTCTTAAATGAGTTGAATAAAATAATGTCTTAGATGAGTTAAATAACGTCTTAAATGAGTTGAATAACGTCTTAAATGAGTTGAATAACGTCTTAGATGAGTTAAATAACATCTTAAATTAGTTGAATAACGTCTTAAATGAGTTGAATAATATCTTAAATTAGTTAAATAACGTCTTAAATGAGTTAAATAACGTCTTAAATTAGTTAAATAACGTCTTAGATGAGTTGAATAACGTCTTAGATGAGTTAAATAACGTCTTAAATTAGTTGAATAACGTCTTAAATGAGTTAAATAACGTCTTAGATGAGTTAAATAACGTCTTAGATGAGTTAAATAACGTCTTAAATTAGTTGAATAACGTCTTAAATGAGTTGAATAACGTCTTAGATGAGTTAAATAACATCTTAAATTAGTTGAATAACGTCTTAGATGAGTTAAATAACATCTTAAATTAGTTGAATAACGTCTTAAATGAGTTGAATAATATCTTAAATTAGTTAAATAACGTCTTAAATGAGTTAAATAACATCTTAAATGAGTTAAATAACATCTTAAATGAGTTAAATAACAACTTAAATTAGTTAAATAACATCTTAAATGAGTTAAATAACATCTTAAATGAGTTAAATAACATCTTAAATTAGTTAAATAACGTCTTCAATGAACGTAAAGAGTGTTGAGAAAATAAGATGTGTGTGACAGTGCGTCAGATCCACGTCATGTTTGGCAGCGGCAGATCTTAAAGTCACAGCAGCCACTAATGATGTCTGTCATCAAAGTTAAAGGGAACAGAGAACATTTTAGCTTTAATGAGGATTCATCTATATTTAATTTATCATTTATCCAGTGCAGAATGTTTGATTACTTTATTCCGTTTCTGTATATTGCCTGTTCGACAGGTCGGAAGGCCACAGGTAAATATGACATTTATTATAATAGGTTTATGTGAAGAATGTTCACTTTAATTAATAGATATTTTTTAAAGCCTAATAAAAGTTGAAATTGATCTAGCTTTCAATTATACGGTAATGTTGAATATCTATCATTTAATGGTTAAAAAAAAATCTATTTCATAGAGACATCAGTATCAGAGATACTGGCCTTCATTCATAAAAACATGACATGTATGACATAAAATATTAAAAACTCTTTAATCGTGATTAATTACAGAAAAAAATTGCATTTAATTAGTTCATTTTTTAATCGATTGACAACACACACACACACATAATGAAATCTATTTAAGATCTATATCTATGTTTAAACTTTCATAAACCTTATAAACTTAATGTTTATAAGGCTGTTGTTGTTTATAAGTATGTGATTTTTGCTTATGATTGGTTTCAGTTCTTACATTTTTTTCCCCCGTAAATTTAGAAAAGTTATTGATGAATCATGATTTGTTGAAAACGTTCTAATGCAGATTTCGCACTCAAATTCGTGCATACGCATGCTTAGTGAATGAGACCCAATGTTGTAGTCCAACTGAAATCCTACCAGGCCTTTTTTTTGCTAAGTCAGATTTAGTGCTGGGTGTTGACACATTTTATAATTTGATTCGATTTCGATTCACAAACTTGCGTTTCGATTTATTTGATTCATTACTGGTTAGTTTGGATATATATCGGGTGTAATTCATGTCAAATTTTATTTACGAATGCTGTAAATGCAGTTGTTTGTACTACATTACCAAATATTGAAGTTTAAAATTAACAGATTTGTATACAAACACTTATATTTATACATAAGGCTGTTTGTATAATAATAAAGTTATAATACTAACTTTATAATTACATAGTTATGTTTCTACTCCAATTCGTTTTTTTAAATGTATACATTTAAATAGTGGCTGCCATAACTTGCCGGACAGTAAAAAATGTAATAAATATGTAATATATTGCATATATTTATCAAAATGCTCCTCTCCAGAGTAATTTTTTTAGCTGACTATCGAGTTTGTGGACATTAAATGGCCTTTTTTTAAGGTAAATGTAACATTGTTTACAAGCTGTTTTATTGACATCTTTCCGCGGTTTAAACGCTGATTGAGCGATTACATGACATGATACACTTCAGTAAGTTGTACTGTATCTTTCAACATATCTTCTGGTGTTCATTCATGTTAATTTTGTGCTGTAAATAGTAGTAAAGCGGAAGAGAATTTTATTTATAAAATTTCGTAATAAAATGGACAGAATTTTCAAATAACAAAGCACAAAGCTTATTGTTATTTGTTGGATGGGAGGTGCTACAATGTTCTGTTCAGCATAGACTAAAATTCTTGAGATTCGAGAATCTATATCAGTTCATCAAAATGAGAGCTTAAAATCTCAAAATCAATTTTTTTTACCCAGTGTAACCCGTCCTTTTTGACCCGCCCGCTCCAAGTGGGACTCGAACCCGGGTCTGTCGGCATGAGAGTCGGATGCTGCTTCCTCTAGCGTCAGTCACTAGAGCATCTCTTGAGATCTGAGGAGTGAGGTTTACTTGCACAGCGACCACTAGCTGTCGAGAAATCTAGTTGTCGGTACCAATACTAACAAAAGTACACAATACTCGATACCAAAGTCGATACCACATTAAAAAAATAAATAATAATAATACTTAAATATTAACTTTTTTATAGATATTTTAAATAAGAAATTACAAATATCTCACCAAAATGTTTGCTCAGTCAATGTATTTGTATTTTTATAAGGTAACTTGTTGCAATTGTCAGTAGGGATGGGGCCGATCCGATCCAGTATCGGTATCGGGACCGATACCAGCTTAATTCACGTATCGGATTTTCCCGATCCAACCTGCGGAGAAATCCGATACCCATGCGCTTTCCAAAAGTGATTCCCGCCGGCTTGTCTGCTAGCTGGCTGCAAACTATGGAATGGATTTCCTGATGGGAGGCGCAGCTCAATGAGACACAGAGTTATGAGACACGCCCCACTCAGGAAATCCATTCCGCAGTTTGCAGCAGGATAGCATTGAGCAGCATTGTGGCTAGCCAACATGTCAGCTGTGTGGAAATACTTCACACTGGAAACACCGCAGAGCAAGACAATGTTTGCAAAACCGTAGTTCAGAGAGGTGGAAGCTCCCTCGCGTCGTACAACACAACGAACGCAATCAAACATTTAAAAAAGCAGACAAGACTAGGGTGACATTTAAGAGATAAAAATCAGGGCTTGACATTGACAATCGCCATCTGCGTGTATTTCGGCTGTGTAATACTCACACCAGCCACTTTGAACTTATTATGGTCTTCTCAAAACCATCTGTTATAATCGCGTTGTGCATTATAACCAATCACGTGTTTATATTGAGTTTATGAATATAATAATCAGAGGCGTTCAGATTAGCAAAGTTTTGTTCAGAGCGCGCGCGGCTCTCACTCTCGCTGAAATCTACACTCAAAGCAGAGATAAACGTGCGATGTACGCAGGAGATTCATTCATCATACAGTGATTGACAGTTTTTGTTATATTTCAGCACCGAAAATAGTTTCAAACAAAACACAGCAGAACAACAGCGCTTCTTATATGACTGGCATTAGGTTGGCTTGACGTTCGCGAATCTAGGGACCGTCTCTAAAGTTACATACAACATTGGTAACGTTATACACGTTTCTTACTTAAAAGGCATTTGAAGAGAATAACTTAGTCATAAAACTGACTGTAAAGTGTTCATCTAGGTGTTCGGTATGATGCACACCTTTTGGATTTTTTATATTTAATCAAATAAACTGTCAAATCATGAAAATATATGCTTTATTTCACTAGAGTACTGTATGGGCTCTTACACAAAATATGCTAGATTTAAATGTGTCATAGCTGATAGAACACTGATGAGAATATTGCTTGAGAATATATTTACAGATATAATATTAGAGATTTATGCATTATGTAAATTATATATAAATTACATTATATAAATGCATTATATATAAAAAAGACGACGGCCATTATAAGGAAGGAAATCCCACAGAATCTAGCTTAAAAAAGTGCTTAGAGCTGCTTGATTTATTTTTTGTTTGTTGATTTTCAAATATAAATTGATAACCGTGATAATTTGGGTCACTATTATGTTCATATCATACTTGCCTGTTGAGTGGAGTTTATGTCGGCATCATATAAAATCAACAATAATGATAATAATAATATTAAAGCAAACACAGTTCTGGTATTGGAATAGTATCGGTATCGGCCGATATCCAAATTCAGGTATCGGGATCGGATCGGAAGTGAAAAAATGTGGATCGGTGCATCCCTAATTGTCAGTAATAAAACAAGAATGAATAAACACGTTAGAAGCAGTAGCATAAATATATACAATAGAATAAAGATACAAATTAAACAGTGCTAAATATTTTTCCATGTAGGTCTAACAGTATTATTTAAGTAAAAATACCACAGAAATTGAATCTTATTAAAGGGGCCTTGAATTGAGAAATCAACTTTTTCTTGAGCTTTTTATTTATAAAAAAGGTCATCGGATTCCAATATTAGGAATGCGGTTGAAGACATTACGTGTTTGTTCCTTCATTTCATCGCAGATTCTTTTGTAAACGAGACTGGATTTGCAGACCGAATGAGATTAAAAAACACACTTGTTTTTGTATGTACTAGTATATAAAAATAGTTACAGATCTTTGATATCTACTGATTATCTGTACGTGTCTAACTATACATAATTAACGACAACTTAGCACGCTGTCACAGGCTGGAGTATCCTTTGTATTTGAGGTGGTGTTGGTTCATTGTCTTGTGTTTCGGGATCAGACTCGAGCACGTATGGGCGAATCATTCCTGTTGCCATTTTTCCACACAGCAAGTTTTCAAAACAATTCCCCACGTGTACTGACGGGGGAGTCAAAACTCAAATAATATGCAAAACTGCTATCCAATCATCGCAGTGGGCGTTAACTTCCAAGTCTTCCAAGTCAATGCGGCACACCCATAAAAAACAAGCGTTTCAAGAGCTAGGCTCAAAACCAGGGTAGAAAATAGCCTGTTACTTATTCATTATGATGATAAAAACCATGCAAATGTCATAAGTTGACCTCAGACAACCGTATAAAAAAAATTAAAAAGCCAGTTCATGACCCCTTTTAAAGCTTTTTTGTCATTTGGTTATCATTAATAGCATGGGCGTAGATTACTTTTAATAAAACGTACATTCGTCCCCCGCGCTTTACCGAGTCTCGCCGGTCCAAGTCGACCCGCTCCGTGTGGGATTCGAACCGGCATCTAGTCGCACCGCTCTTAATGGCCTACGTCTCTTATATGGGCACGTTTGTTTAGAAGCCAATGTGAATAAATCTAGATTCAAATTCAAAGACACAAAATAAAATATACATGACCTGTCATTTTATTCGTATCCAAAAACAAGGCGATCTGAACACCATGGAGTGCTAACAACACTCTCGTGCAACACTCTAATTCATACTCGAAGCCGGAAGGCGACCTCTCACAGAAAAAGAACAAAACGGATTCGTAGAAGTAATCACGTTCCAAAGGCATTCACAGCGCTGAACCAGCAGCTAAATAAAGAGAATTATGACTGATGAAACGCGACGACAAACACATGATTTCGACAATATATGGTTCATGTGTGTTTTTCAAGCCATCTCAAGGTATTTATTGACAATAAAGTATATGAATAATGCAGTGCTAACTGACATCCTTTTTAATGTTTAGTATCTTCTGCTCACAAAGGCTGCATTTATTATATAAAACAGCTGTTTACTATGTCAATATATAGTAAACGTGTAATTTATTCCTGTGATCAAAGCTGAATTTTCAGCATCATTACACCAGTATTCGGTGTCATATCGATTATAATATGAGGATTTGGTGCTCAAGAAACATTTAGGATTATTATCAATGTTGAAAACAGTTGTGCTGCTTAAAAATGTTGTGGAAACCATGATGCATTTTATTTTATAGGATTCTTTGATGAATAGAAAGTTAAATGAACAGCATTTATTTGCATTAAATAAAGCACTTATTAAATAGAAATCTTTATTTATATTATAGATGTCACTTGTGATCAATTTAATGCATGTTTAATGAATAAAAGTATTAATTTCTCTCTTTTTTAATCTTACCACAAAAGTTTGAATAGTATCATGGTTTCCACAAAAATGAAGCAGCACAACTGTTTTCATCATTGATAACAATCATAAATGTTTCTTGAGCAGCAAATCAGCATATTAGAATGATTTCTGAAGGATCTGGAGTAATGATGATAAATTCAGCTTTGATCACAGGAATAAATTACTTAATTTCTTTTTACTATATATTCACATAGATAACAGCTGCTTTACATTGGCATAATATTTCACTGTATTACTTTTTTACCGCATTTTATTAAATAAATGCAGCCTCTGTGAGCAGAAGTCTTCTTTCAAAAACATTGAACAATTGTAATTTTTAAACTTTTCTAAACTGCCTTGTTCAGTGATATTTTTTTAACATTGCATAAAATCCATGGGTACGTAGGCTAATGCACAAGTGTTTGTAGTGCATAAACCAATCATAAAATTGGCATAAAATATAGGGGAAAATATTATACATATTAGTGGTTATTGTTCAGCAGTGTATCTGATATCTTACTGAATTAAAAGCAAGAGATCAATTATATCGGTCAATTAGACAGAGGTCAGAAAAAAACGGGTATTATACCTGACATTTCTGTCCCCCTCACTTCTGAAAAGACGGCCAAGATGGGCATTTTGACATAACTATGTGTGTATTTGAACGTTTATGTGTAGGCTAAATAAGCCACGAGAGGCGGCTATGTGTGCGTTTTGGTTGAGAAAGTGTCCAAACTTCAACAGACCTACATTACGTGTAACTCATGCTTTGACAGCAGTGCATGTTGGGCTCTGATATATGGCTAGCAAATGCGTACGCTAACCAGCTTCCCTTTGGCATCTGTCATGGAGAGTGATGTTTTGCATTGAAGGCATTATTATTCTGTTTTTGTTTTAAAGTGGTCAATAATGGGGACCGTCTGGGGGAGTGATGAGTGAAATGCACCTGGTGCTGATGGCTTCTGCCTGTAGGGAGTGATGGACATAATGAATTAAGTAATTTGCATGCACAAACTGGTAATCAGTAAAGCTGTTGCTACTTGTTTTGGACAACATGATTTTAACACCCCTAGCAAGACACCAATTCTTTTCCTTATTTCCCCAGTGAAGGATTGTCTTCAGATTATGGGTCATTAAAGCACTTTTAAGTAGCACATCCATATGGCAGCTATACTTACAGTATTCAGTAATTGTCTTCTCAGAGCATCTTTTAAATGAGTGGATTGAATTTACATGCAACGGGTGTGTGATAAATAATTCTAAAGAAATGGGTGTTGACCAATTTCTACCTTCATAAAATATTAAAAGGCAAGATGTTCGTTTTCATTAAAAAGATTCCACTGGAGATTGCACTTGTTCATTTTAAAGAATTTAAGGAGCGGAGTCGCATTTGAAAACGAGAGCAGCGGCTTGAATTGCAGAGCAGAGTTGAGGGAGACTATCATTTATATCTTTCACTCTGAATTAGCGAGAATTATCCGACTCAGACTGAGGAGAGGTTTAGGGAGATTTCTGTCGTCTTAGGAAAAGCATCATCTTCCTCTGTTTCCCTCCATTCCTTACTTATCTGCTTTTGTTCCTCACTCACTTCAGATTTCTAGATTTCACACTATTTCTAGATCCACTGTCATAGTGCACGAAAGTTCACTCTTGCACTATGACAGTGGCTCATCCAGTAAAAGCAGTGGGTGTGGGTTTCTGTAAAAGTGATCACTCACATCTGTTCAAAAAATACTCCTACTTGTGCTCTTTGGTCAAAAATGACACCATAGGAAATGAATGGGAAATCTGCAAAAACACAAATTCACAGAAAAAAGCTATATTTCTAACAAAAAACATTTTTTTTTAATAATATATATAATATATATTCAAATCCATCAACAACAAAAAAAATCATTAAATGTGTCCAAAACAGAGCTAGGGAATTCTCAAGCCTCTCCATAGAGACCTCTAGTGATGACATACATGGTTGCATGATTTCTTAAATAATTCCAAAAGAGGGCGCTAATTTGCCTTCAAAAAAATATTTTGAAGGCCAAGTCTCTATTTTAACCTGAAATACTGCAATAAAAAAAAAAAAAAAACGGGTATTATTTTCAATGGAAAAAATAGACCATAATTATTGCAGAAATATTCAAAAATACCATCAAATCATCTAAAAAAAAAAAAAAAAATATATATATATATATATATATATATATATATATATATATATATATATATATATATATATATATATATATATATATATATATATATTATTGAAGAAAAAATAAATTGCATGGGTTTTACTGGGGTGGAGGAAGTTTAATTTTTAGGTGTCCAGTCACTTATGACCAGGAAGACAACCAATGCAACCCCTAAACGAAGAGCACCAAAGGGGTTAAAAGTATAACATTTGTCTAAACAACTTAAACACCAGGCATTTTATTAAGACTCTAGTCCTGCACCCTAGTCATTAGTGTGCCAGAGGGCTGCACATTTGAATCTTTCTGACCTCCGGCCCTTTTGCAAGACAACTGAATGCATAAGAACTCAGACATGTTTTATTAATGTGCTTGGGGTTGGAAATGTACAATTCTTTTAGCATTTTGAGCTTAAATTGCTTAGAACTGTGAAAACGTTGCCCTCTCGTTCCCCTCACTCCTATGTCTACCCACCCCTCCGTTTGTCTTTTTAAAGACTTTTTGTTTTGAATATTCTTCTTCTTCTTCACAGGCCTGGTGCAGAAGGTAGACAAGCGACTGCCGGTTGCCAATGAATACCTGCTGCTATCAGGTGGGGCCAGGGATGGTGTTCTTGACCTTAACCCTGAGGACCTTGGCGACTACGCCAAAGGCGTTGACTACGATTTGGACTTCACTCTACTGGTGCCTGCTCTTAAACTGCATGACCGCAATCAGCCTGTGACGCTGGACATGAGGCATTCCCCGCCATGCCATTCATGGCTGAGCCTGCGCCTCTGCGATCCTGCCATGCTGGCGCGTTGGCATATCTGCTGTCAAGACGAGATTAAAAGAGAGAATAAAGATGTGGAAGATGAGGAGGAAGAAATTGGTGCAGCACAAGGCTCAATCCCATCTCTGCAGAATCCTCAATCATTAGATGGGTGCTACTTCTCTCCGTTGTTGGTTGCCGATTGGTTCTGGAGTGTAGTTGGGACTGCGGTGGACGAGTTGCGGCAGAATCCTCAAAGAGGGATTCCTGTTCCTGATCGCGTGGAGCGGAACGGCCCTTTAACAACGCTGATTCTCACTGCGGGAACCAGCCGAATCCTCTACGACTTGCTTCCAGTGGTGTCGTTTCGTGGCTGGCCAGCCATCGCACAGGGCTGGCTCACGACCAACCATTTCTGGGATGGGAAAATAACAGAGGAGGAGGCCATCAGTGGCTTCTACTTGCTTCCATGTTATTCCCCAGCTGCCAGCCCCTCCACCAGGCCTGACCGTGAGTGGAGACTTGCCTTCTCCCGCAGTGAGGTTCAGCTAAAGAAATGCGTGCCCTACCCAATGGCACAAGCCTTCCAAGCGGCTAAAGCTGTACTGTCGAGACTGTTAGCCCGCCCACGCACCGGCCTTAGCCTCTACCACCTACGTACCTTGATGTTTTGGGCATGTGATCGCTTGCCTACCAGCTTCCTTAGCTGTCCAGATCACGATACACCTGCACGGCTCTTCCTTGGTCTTCTTGATGACTTGACTCACTGCATTCTAGGCAAAAACTGTCCTAATTACTTCCTCCCCCAGTGCAACATGCTAGAGCACCTCACGGATGGGGCTGCCCTGTTAGTTGCGCGGAAACTTGCACATTTACGCTCTGATCCTGCAGAGCACTTAAGAGCAGCTTTGGAGCAAGCTCAACAGGCATGCCAGCTCAAACGAGAGGCAGCGGGAGCTGGGAGCAATGGGCATGGGTTATCATCACCTAGCCACGGATATGGTCCAGGATCACCACAGGATGACCGGCTAGCACAGCGACTGCAACAGCTGGTGACGGAAAACCCTGGCAAATCGATTTCAGTCTTCCTCAACCCAGATGACGTTACACGCCCTCATTTCCGCATTGACGACAAGTTCTACTGAGTGGACTGAGCTGGTTTACACACTGCCCAGGGGACAGAAACCCTATATGACAGAACTTGTAGAGGACACTGTGCTTCTGTATTGAACCAAATTGTAAAATTGCCCCCACATGGTCTCGCTCAACAAGGCTGACAACAATCAAAGCACCTGCTTGACACTCCAGTGAGGGTTTATCAGGTGTCACAAATGTCAGGGAGAACAAAAGTAACGGGAGAGGATGGATTTTAGTTATGCGTCTCGGACGAAATCAAAACGAAATCCTTGTACAAATACAATAATAGTATTCTATAGAGATTGAAGATTTTTACCCACTACTCGATACTACTGAGAATAGAAACTACTACTATTTTTATTTTATTTTTTTGCAGAATGAGGGCAGTAGAACTGGAAAACCAACTAGGCCAAGGTACACTATGATGAAACCGAACGTAATGTTTGGTGTGTGTGGGGAAGTTTGCGGTTATTGATCACACAACCTTCTCTTTCTTTAGTCTGTCGGCTACACTGCTTGCTCCCTTTCTCAGGTACTTTTTATTACTTTCTTTTAAGTGGTGAGTTTTGAGCTGGTCTAGTCAAAAACAACATAAGCAGAAAGATAGACGAGGAATAACTTGCAAATCCAGGCCTTGGCCTTTATGTATAAGAAGCTGTTGTACAGCAATCTTTTTGAATCAAATACTGCTCAAAGCTATTTACTTTTCAGATTTTTAATTTAGATGCCGATGATAGTATATCAAGTTTCAGAGACCGAGGTTGTACTAATTGTAATGGTTCCTGATTGGATTGGATCTGCACATAAATAGTATGTGTTCTAGTGGAAGCATATGTTTGAACGAAATGGTCTTTGAAAGTTAGATGTTTTTGAAAAGGTTTTGGGGTGATTGAGGTTTTCCGACACTGTGTGAACTGTAATGATATAGAGAGAGAGAGATCTAGAGTGGGGCAACAGAGGTTTAGAGAAAGGATAGAAGGAACATGTAAAGAGACAGAGGAGCGCATCGCAGTGTTTTTGTGTGTGAGTGAAAGGGTCCTACAGTATCTCGCTCTTGCAGATTTGCATTGGTAGCTGTGGGAGGCAGAGATGGATGGAGAAAGTCAAACACAACGTCCACTGGATAGATTAGGCCGAACCAATGGGACTCCCGGGACCGCAGACATCTGCTCTCCCTCACTCATTGTCGCTTTCTGTCTCCTTCCTAAATCCTATCCTCTTCATCGGCCTCCATCTCCATCTCTACCTCTTTGACTGTGCTCGAGGATTAAAGAACAATGTTACATGTGTATTCAGCATAAATCGCATTAGCGCCCTGTGGGAGTTGGCAGACTGTTCATGTGGCTGCTGCGTATATACAGAGCAATCAGTAACAGCGATGCCTTTGAATGACGGCAAAATGGCGAGGAATAGGCTTTTTATAGTGGATTTCTTATTCCAATATGAGAGACATGCTACTGAAAAGAGTTTGTGTCGTGTTGCACATGGTACAGGTAGACTACTATACATATATCTGCTGTATGCCAAGGAAAAGACACCAAAGATAGATTGCTTATATTAAAAGTCATGCGTCATGAAGGAAATAGATGTATGTCTTGTGTAAATTGTCAGGGTTTGACACTGTATACCTTAAAAGGCCTATTTAGTGGGTTTAAATATTGTGAAATGCTTGAATCAGTATTTGTAATGCTACTTTCAGTGTTTTACTGCTTATGACCGTTGTTTAGCACAATGCCTGATATCAAATGAACAGTGGAACTATGCAAAATTTCACAATCATCTCTATAAATGAGATATCAAGGCCTGCCATGCCTGTGCTAGTTATCAAGAGCGTTTTATACAATGATTGCATTGAGGGGGAATTTATGTTCCTGCCTTAGGGCATGATGAAATGTTCCGGATGCATTTCAGGTGAATATCTGAAGGAAGCCAAAGCACATTAATTTTCCTTCCCAACTTTTTAATAACGTGGTCCCAGTGTTTCTTTATCTGATAGCGTAGTCCCTCGGGTCATGCTAGAGTTTTTCGCCCTCGAGCTATGAATGTAAACAACATTTTTTACCTCTTGAATTAATCTATTCATCTACTTAAATTCCCGGAATGGAAACGGAGCGACGCATATTTAAATGGTACCAAATATTTTTACATTTCATATCATTTCTCTGTCGTGCCTCAGAAGGCGTTTCTTTTTTCTTTTGTGTGTGTGTGGGGGGGGGATTGCCCTCTTATTTCTTTTTGTGTAATTCTATGTGATGATGCTGGTCATAGCATGAAATAAAACATTACATCTATATGAAGATTTGTCCTGTTTATATTTTATAGAGCCTGACCGATACAGGTTTTTGGGGGCGATACGATATTAGGGAGTAAAAAAAGTCTGATATATCGGCTGATATTCTTTGTGTATAATATAGTACAGTACCAGTTAAAAGTTTGGACACACTTTCCCAGTGGTGTGTCCAAACATTTGACTTTATATAGAAAGCAGTATATACATAATATACATACATTATACATAAATAAAACAGAACAATCATACAAAGGAAAAAGTTATTTTCAGGTTTTTCATGTATTTTCAGGTACATAAATAGTAATCAAATGTAAAATATCACTTTTATAATCTTTTGTGTATAAATATAGATGAACCCTTATTAAAGTTATTCAGTCAAGAGCCGTGAGCTGTTTGTCTTTTATCTCGTCTTTTATGAGAAAACACTTCCCTGCCATTGACAAGATTGTTCTGTGTTTTCACTGTTATACCATAGGGGGCGCTATTACACATCTCTTGGACGAGTACAGAATCTCTTGATCAAAACACAGGCAAAGAAGAAGCAGAAACGAGCGATCTCTTATAAGCAGATGCATATGAAAAATAACGCCATCATCAGCAATAAACAGCATATAAATCGCAAAACTGTACATAAACAGCAAACTGCCTAATGTTATTGAATGAAATGTCGACCCAGGACGAGCTCTAGGACTGTGAAGCTTTGGGGTGTTTATGGACTCCATCTACTCCATCTGTGTTTTGATCATCGTTCTGAATCCCATCTGTATGTAAGTTAGTAGCTTTTTTCTCAAAATGTTGCTTTTTTCATGAAACTTGCTCACATTCAAGTGTTGATAAAAAAAGAATACATGAAGCTAGAATAAAACAGAGGGTCTGTTCTTTCTTTTGATTTATTACATGTTCAGATATTCATACAACAAGATATTCTGTGGGCCATGAAACTTGTGAAAATGACCAAAAACACTGGCGGTGACTGGCATATTTCATGTCTACGTTCACTTAACCGACTATGTTTACGATGATACTCGACAAGACCGGCATTTTGACATAATTTTGTGTGAATATTCGCGCGCTGTGAGCAGTTTGGGCGCACGTTCATATCGACAGCATAATGTATATCTGCGACAGGCTCATATCGGCAGACCAATAAATCGGTCGGGCTCTAATAATTTATATAAATGAATGTTGCACATCTCAAACCTTTGATACAAGACTTTATCTGTACTCTAAAGACCAATTCCAGACAGTTAAGTTAAATGTATTATACATTATATTCGGTAGTAACAAATTTAAAAATAGTCAGTTGTCACACGCTGGCTTGATGCGATAATCCAAAACAATATGCTTGATGCAGAATAACGATAAACTCGCATTTAATAAACACCAGGAACCATCATAGTCAAACACGAAACTTCATCACAAGACATTGAACAGAAGACCGCTTTACACACAGGAAGACAAGGGGCTAATGAGGGACAAGATTGTATTACTGGAAGATTTAGAATTAAAAAGGCAGAATACAAATAAAGCCTGTTCACACCAAGGATGAAAACTTTAATGATAAAGATGAAGTTCTAAATATTAAAGAATTGTAGAGTCTGCACTACAACTGTAACATTGACAGCCAATCAGAAGCCATCCTACTTTAAAGAGCACAAGTATTTAAAGCGGCAGATGACAAAAATGCAGTGTGCGCTTATATTAAACAGAACGTTGATATAGTTATAGTTATCTTCATAGTTATTGTTCTTGGTGTGACTGGGCCTTTAGTCTTGAAGTGTCAGATTCAGTGGCCTCTCAATGTGCAATACAATGTTTGTGCAACAGAGGACGCTATTTGACCACAAAGTGTTAGCTTTATCCACCACCCTCCATTCTGTACCGATTCTCACCCAGGAGTTGTAGTTCAGAAGACACTGTAACTGCCATATCTCTGCTCTCCCAACACATTATTCTGTTTATGTGTATAGATAGAAATGCATGTATACACAGTGGAGTCCAAAAAAGTGCATGTTGAAAATATGGGACATGAACTTGGACATAAAGTTAGGGTTTTGAAAGACTAAAACAAAGATATGATTTAAAATGCAGGAAAAATATCTAATATTCAGCACAATTTCTAGGTCACTAATCATGATGTTTACCATGTCAACGCTGGAATAACATGGATTTGCAGGATTTGCCCAATCTTTTACAGCTCGAGTGCTGCTGTCTTTAAAGCAAAGGGGAGACATGCATGCCAAGATTCAATTCAGCTCCCTCAAATATTATCATTTGTAATAGAAAAACTACAATTAAATTAGAGAAGAATCCAAATAGAAGTGTTTCAGACTTTTGTAGTGTTGTAGTCAAGACCAACTAATCCGAGACCAAGTCCAGACCAAGAACAATGAGTGTTGAGACCAAGACAAGACCAAGACTTTGAGGGGTTAAGACCAAGACGAGACCAAGACTTTGAGGGGTTAAGACCAAGACGAGACCAAGACTTTGAGGGGTTAAGACCAATTCGAGACCAAGACTTTGAGGGGTTAAGACCAATACGAGACCAAGACTTTGAGGGGTTAAGACCAAGACGAGACCAAGACTTTGAGGGGTTAAGACCAATACGAGACCAAGACTTTGAGGGGTTAAGACCAATACGAGACCAAGACTTTGAGGGGTTAAGACCAAGACTTTGAGGGGTTAAGACCAATACGAGACCAAGACTTTGAGGGGTTAAGACCAAGACGAGACCAAGACTTTGAGGGGTTAAGACCAATACGAGACCAAGACTTTGAGGGGTTAAGACCAAGACGAGACCAAGACTTTGAGGGGTTAAGACCAATACGAGACCAAGACTTTGAGGGGTTAAGACCAATACGAGACCAAGACTTTGAGGGGTTAAGACCAAGACTTTGAGGGGTTAAGACCAAGACCAAGACTTTGAGGGGTTAGGACCAAGACGAGACCAAGACATTGAGGGATTAAGACCAAGACGAGACCAAGACTTTGAGGGGTTAAGACCAAGACGAGACCAAGACTTTGAGGGGTTAAGACCAAGACGAGACCAAGACTTTGAGGGGTTAAGACCAATACGAGACCAAGACTTTGAGGGGTTAAGACCAATACGAGACCAAGACTTTGAGGGGTTAAGACCAAGACTTTGAGGGGTTAAGACCAAGACCAAGACTTTGAGGGGTTAGGACCAAGACGAGACCAAGACATTGAGGGATTAAGACCAAGACGAGACCAAGACTTTGAGGGGTTAAGACCAAGACGAGACCAAGACTTTGAGGGGTTAAGACCAAGACAAGAATAAGACTTTGAGGGGTTAAGACCAAGAGGAGACCAAGACTTTGAGGGGTTAAGACCAAGACAAGACCAAGACTTTGAGGGGTTAAGACCAAGACTTTGAGGGGTTAAGACCAAGACCAAGACTTTGAGGGGTTAAGACCAATACGAGACCAAGACTTTGAGGGATTAAGACCAAGACTTTGAGGGGTTAAGACCAAGACTTTGAGGGGTTAAGACCAAGACTTTGAGGGGTTAAGACCAAGACTTTGAGGGGTTAAGACCAAGACTTTGAGGGGTTAGGACCAAGACTTTGAGGGGTTAAGACCAAGACTTTGAGGGGTTAGGACCAAGACGAGACCAAGACATTGAGGGGTTAAGACCAAGATGAGACCAAGACTTTGAGGGGTTAAGACCAAGACGAGACCAAGACATTGAGGGGTTAAGACCAAGACAAGACCAAGACTTTGAGGGGTTAAGACCAAGATGAGACCAAGACTTTGAGGGGTTAAGACCAAGACTTTGAGGGGTTAAGACCAAGACAAGACCAAGACTTTGAGGGGTTAAGACCAAGACCATGACTTTGAGGGGTTAAGACCATGACTTTGAGGGATTAAGACCAAGACGAAACCAAGACTTTGAGGGGTTAAGACCAAGATGAGACCAAGACTTTTGAGGGGTTAAGACCAAGACGAGACCAAGACTTTGAGGGGTTAAGACCAAGACTTTGAGGGGTTAAGACCAATACGAGACCAAGACTTTGAGGGGTTAAGACCAAGACTTTGAGGGGTTAGGACCAAGACGAGACCAAGACATTGAGGGGTTAAGACCAAGATGAGACCAAGACTTTGAGGGGTTAAGACCAAGACGAGACCAAGACATTGAGGGGTTAAGACCAAGACTTTGAGGGGTTAAGACCAAGACAAGACCAAGACTTTGAGGGGTTAAGACCAAGACAAGACCAAGACTTTGAGGGGTTAAGACCAATACGAGACCAAGACTTTGAGGGGTTAAGACCAAGACTTTGAGGGATTAGGACCAAGACAAGACCAAGACTTTGAGGGATTAAGACCAAGACGAGACCAAGACTTTGAGGGGTTAAGACCAAGACTTTGAGGGGTTAAGACCAAGACAAGACCAAGACTTTGAGGGGTTAAGACCAAGACTTTGAGGGTTTAGGACCAAGACGAGACCAAGACATTGAGGGGTTAAGACCAAGACTTTGAGGGGTTAGGACCAAGACAAGACCAAGACTTTGAGGGGTTAAGACCAAGACGAGACCAAGACTTTGAGGGGTTAAGACCAATACGAGACCAAGACTTTGAGGGGTTAAGACCAAGACTTTGAGGGATTAGGACCAAGACAAGACCAAGACTTTGAGGGGTTAAGACCAAGACGAGACCAAGACTTTGAGGGGTTAAGACCAAGACTTTGAGGGGTTAAGACCAAGACAAGACCAAGACTTTGAGGGGTTAAGACCAAGACTTTGAGGGTTTAGGACCAAGACGAGACCAAGACATTGAGGGGTTAAGACCAAGACTTTGAGGGGTTAGGACCAAGACAAGACCAAGACTTTGAGGGGTTAAGACCAATACGAGACCAAGACTTTGAGGGGTTAAGACCAAGACTTTGAGGGATTAGGACCAAGACAAGACCAAGACTTTGAGGGGTTAAGACCAAGACGAGACCAAGACTTTGAGGGGTTAAGACCAAGACTTTGAGGGGTTAAGACCAAGACAAGACCAAGACTTTGAGGGGTTAAGACCAAGACTTTGAGGGTTTAGGACCAAGACGAGACCAAGACATTGAGGGGTTAAGACCAAGACTTTGAGGGTTTAGGACCAAGACTTTGAGGGGTTAAGACCAAGACAAGACCAAGACTTTGAGGGGTTGACACCAAGACAAGACCGGCACTCCTTAAATTCACAGAGATCCACATTATCACCTGAGAAATTACTTATAACTTATAATAAATGAATTAGAATAAATATAATTTAGAATAAGACGCTATATAGAGCTGTTACCAATCAAATGAAATCATTTACAACAAAATGCATCTTTGCGCTACAGAGGTGATACTACAGAAGATGCATCTGAATTGCTAAATTACAAATGCATAAAAAATGTTGAGGATAATGTTTTAAAAAATATATTGAGTGTTTGTTAAAGCAGTATCATGTTTGCAGTCATGCTCAAATTTGTGAAAACCGCTCTCTTGCTCTTGTGATATTGGTTAATTATATCACGTTATGAATCCAGATCTCATACAAGAACTTTTTGCAACAATATCTTGATTTTTGTGAGCTTTTGTATACATTTTTGGTGACATTTTTTGACAGAATCCCTCATTAATTTCTGAATCGGCACAATAAATAAATAAATAAAATTAGAAATAAGTTATTGATTGCATCTGAAGTGAGTTTTACATCCAATCGCATTAATGATGTTAATAATCAATCAGACAATGCACTGGCAATTTAGAGATATCCCAGAAGCCTTGACCGGCCTTGAAACAAAATCCAGAGTCCTCTTAGTCGGAGACCAAGACAAGACCAAGTCTTGAGTACTACAACACTAGACTCTTGGACCTCACTATTGTTGATTACTGGTTTTTAAACTGGTTTTAGCATTTTGGATATGAATTTAAAACATTACATAGGTCCTGAAATTTCATATTCTCTGAGATGGCAAAATCTCAGCTGACTCACACACTCCTAACGTGTGATCGTATGTCAAGATGTGTATGTTCGAGGTCGATTTTGCTGCAATACAAATTTAATGCAAATGAATTTACGAGCTATAGTTCTTATTACTTATATATAGTAAGTGTTTAATAATGTAAGGCTGCAGGTCGGAAGCACCGCAGTGGCTGAAGGGCACTTTGGTCGTGCTTGATGGATTGATGAATGAATGATGTTAAGCCAATGCTGAAGAGCTTCAGACACTTCTGAGAAAGATGATGAAGTTGCAGCCTCATATTTTCCCACATGCTGGACACACACACACACACACACGGTCTCGCTGATACCTCAGCAGTCTGTCCCGTTTCATAAAGAGGATTACACATCAGGCACGAGGGGATTTCCTGGAATGGGACACTCACATCCTGTCTGCCGCCTGTCTGTCAATCATTGGGTCGTGGCTATTGCCGGACATTGCTTCACTGCGACTTGATTCATCCCCGTCAAGGTTAAGCAGGGGACAGATGTGAGATTTGATCCTCCAGGGTCACTAAGGGGAGGGGCGTCTCTTTGTGTCCTGCTTGTGTCATTTGCTTCAGTATTCTTGGCATGATACTAGTGTTACTAGAGTGATCCTAACGGAATTCATATAAATGACGGTGATCTCCTTCCCTTGATTTAGTGTAGTCATTAAACAGAGATTGAAGGCTTGCGGGGGCCAAATCAGTTCTAATTCTGTTGATGACAAAAAATATGAACCTGACAAAAAAATATGAACCACTGTTCTGCATGATGAAAATGGTGGTGATAAATGATGTGGGCTGCGTTTCCCGAAAGCATTGTGAGCCTACGTGGATCACAGAGGCCATTGGTGCCAGCGGTTTCTGCGATGCTTTTGGGAGATGGTTGTGCACTGGAGGAACAGCTCTCACGATCATTAAGAAACATTTGTATACGCAACTTTTCCTCGAGCACTGGAGTCACAGTTATAGTCTTTTTCTTTTTCTGTACTCCTTTGTGAAACTGAGCCCCCTCTTAATGTGTGCTCATAGTTGGATCTCTGCACTAGCTTGTACGCTTCCGGCCAATTTTGTATCGCAGTACGGCTAATGTTATTATTTCCTTTTGATTAATAGTTTTTGTTGTATTATTCCTCACTTGCAAGTCACTTTGGAGAAAAGCATCTGCTAAAGAAAATCTGATTATTTAAAATGCAAGTCGTCTTAGAGTTGCAGTATTACTGTATTCAAATCTAAAGGACTCGCAAACTCGGTTGTATGTGCAACAACACTATCGGCTATTTCATTCAGCATCACACATGCAAACTTTCTGTGAGGGTTTTAAAGGGATAGTTCAGCCAAAAAGGAAAATTCTGTCATTAATTCCTCGCCTTCACCTTCGTTCCAAACCTGTAAGACTTTCGTTCTTCTTCAGAACACAAATGAAGATCTTTTTAATAAAATCTGTTGCAGGTACCACTTCAAAAAGTTCATAAAGAGATTGAATTTAGACTTTTATTCACATAAAAAGATTCAACTCACATCGCTTGAAGTGCAGGAACCAATGAGGTTCATTCTCGTGTTACGCATCACGTTTGAGCTTCTGCAGGAACCAATGAGGTTCATTCTCGTGTTACGCATCACATTTGAGCTTCAGCAAGAACCAATGAGGTTCATTCTCCTGTTACGCATCACATTTGAGCTTCAGCAAGAACCAATGAGGTTCATTCTCGTGTTACGCATCACATTTGAGCTTCAGCAAGAACCAATGAGGTTCATTCTGTGTTACGCATCACGTTTGAGCTTCAGCAAGAACCAATGAGGTTCATTCTCGTGTTACGCATCACGTTTGAGCTTCTGCAAGAACCAATGAGGCTCATTCTCGTGTTACGCATCACATTTGAGCTTCAGCAAGAACCAATGAGGTTCATTCTGTGTTACGCATCACATTTGAGCTTCAGCAAGAACCAATGAGGTTCATTCTGTGTTACGCATCACGTTTGAGCTTCAGCAAGAACCAATGAGGTTCATTCTCGTGTTACGCATCACGTTTGAGCTTCTGCAAGAACCAATGAGGCTCATTCTCGTGTTACGCATCACGTTTGAGCTTCAGCAAGAACCAATGAGGTTCATTCTCGTGTGTCAAGCAGGTTCGGTTGAGCTTCTGTTTATGTTCACTGATCAATGTTTACACGTGAATAAAAGCCTAAATTAAATCTGTTTATCATATAAAGCGATCGAGTCTATTCTGAAAATTTTGACTAAATCACTCAATTCATATGGATTAGTTTGACGTTCTCTTTATGAACTTTTTGAAGCGTCAAAGTGGTAGTTGTAACAGATTTTATTAAAAAGATCTTAATTTGTGTTCGAAGATGAACAAAAGTCTTATGGGTTTGAAACGATATGAAGGTGAGGAATTAATGACAGAATTTTCATTTTTGGGTGAACTACGCCTTTAAAACCTGCACATAAATTTTGTAATGCTGAATGAAATAGCCAATACAGTTTGGGTTAACTAACCCTTTCATTTGACTAATTTGGTTGCATTTAATTGTTTGGCAGACCATTTTATCCAAAGTGAATTACTTAGCATTCAATGACTTTGGTATGTCTAGCATCATTCTCTAATGTTTGAGATATGAATGCAGGAACATCCACATTCACTGCAAATCCTGTCAACCTGTAATTTGTTTGCAACTGCCCTTAATTTTTCTATTTGTTTCAGAACCTATCCAAACAACTTCAAAACTAGAAATGGCTATAACATACAGCAGCTGGGCTAAAATTACTGGGGCTGTGACATTTTAAATGTATATTTGTTCAAAACTTGTTATTGGCTAAATATTGTAATGCGGAATGGAAGGTCTAACAATTTGCAAAATAAATGAATTAATTACAGAATAAATGATGTCTCTGGTTTTTCATTAGCTTTGTTTCCAACTTAAGTTGTGAATTTATCTTGTGCTCATAAAAAAATGTGTGAATAAAGTAGGGTCTCTATCCCATGTGTTCAAAATAACAAAATCATCACTCCCTGGAAAATTGGTGCCAAATATCTGTAATAAGAATGGAAGTTGCTGCAATCGGGGAAGCCACTGTGGCTGTTTTTTCCTACATCAGAAAAGACTTGCGTCTCAGGGCAGCAGATGAAACGTAATAAATTATGTTATTTTGCATTCAAAGGCAGATGTTTATGAACTCAATCATGCGAGACACTTCTGGGAGAGAATTAAACCCAATCATTCTGATGACAGACTTTGGCTCAGCATTTCAGAATGATCAAAAGACCAACATTTGAGATGCTGTGCGATGAAATTTGCCCACTGGTTAGTCCAGTTAGTTATCCACTAGAGGCTAAGTCACGTGTCGAGGGATTCATCCGGTGAATGTGTTTCCATCATAGTTTTATAGTCTTCTAATCTGATACAAAAGTGTATCCACCTCAATTGAGAACGCAAGTTCTTAAAGTCCCCCTGTATTCAATAATTTTACCCTTAAAACTCATCTTTGATAACCAAAATTACATATTTAAAAGTTTTTTTTTTCTTTGACTATGTTATCTAACAGCTAATAATGTGTTGCTAATGTCACACAAACCCTGTTCCCCATGTTCTCCTCAGAGTCAGACATCTACCTCCTGAAAATCAGCATCTGTAGAAACGATTTGAACATCACAGACCGTCAGTGGAGAAAGACATATAGTTCATCATAATATCATAATATACATCATTTACATAATTCACCCGCTATATTACCTAAATATAGTCGATTTTTCATGTCAACAGAACAATATACCTAGCCTGACATCGTCATACTCAATTCTAGTCAGAATATGAGTCTGATGCTGCTCCGTTGGGCTGTGATTATGGGGCGTGTTTCAACCGAACCAGGAAAGACTTCAATTGGATAGACCTATAACCAATCAGAGCAACGGAGCGACGCATAACGTTAGTTGTCAAATGTCAACAGAACTCAACTGCACACAGTGTTGCCAGGTCTGCAGTTTTTCCGCAGGCTGTTTTTCCATGTCCGTGGGTTGAAGCGACCCCGATTATGTGATATTTAGTCCCAGGAACCCAGGCAACTCTGGCAAAAAAAACATATTTTACACCCCAAACGGCATTTTTTCTGGGCTGGTTTTGTTGTGAAAACTGGGCTGGAAGAAGTGAGTGTAAACGATGTCCGCCGGTGTAACGTTATACAGAGTACTTACCAACACGATCATCATTTCTGAGAGAAATAGTAAAGGTGAATCCATATACGTACAAGTTCTCCGTTTAGGATTAGAACAAATTCAACTCAAGCGCTCTTTGGTGAAGTGGATGCTTACATTACTGTTGATCATCTGTCCATCATCATCTAAAGCCCGCCCTGACAATTTGATTGGTCCGAACAGCTTCTGTTCGGGCATAGTTGCTCCACAACGGATGAAGTCCAGACCGAACTTCCCGAACTCAAATGTTGTGGGCGGGGCTACGTTCGGCTGGCATCCAGGCTACAATATACCTGTAAAATAACCTTATCTTGAGACTCGCCTGTTTCAGAGCAGTTAATGATATGCAAAAACTCCGCCCTCCTCGTGATGGGATTGGTTAGTATTGTGGAAGGTAGTTTGTGACGCAGGCGTTTTTAAAGGAACACTCCACATTTTCCAACTCCCCCAGAGTTAAAAAGTTGAGTTTTACTGTTTTCGAATCCATTCAGCCGATCTCCGGGTCTGGCGGTAGCACTTTTAGCATAGCTTAGCATAGATCATTGCGCCGCTGCATCAAAGTTCCTTGATTATTACGCAGGAATGAGAGAATAGTTCTTAGCCATATCGGTCTAGAAAATCACAACTTTTAATTTTCCGTCGGTCTTAGTACACGATGTAACTACAGAAGAGTCAAGCTTTAAAGGGTAACTAAACCCCTGCTCAGAGCTTAACTCCACCCACTGGCAAGATGGAGAATGACTGGAGTGACGCCAGCTTTGCAACAGAGCGGTCATTTCTCCTACCTTCACCTGAAGTGGAGAAGGGTGGATTGTCTGTAACAGACACAAACCCGGAGCCTTATCAATGCGAGCCGCTGCTCAAACTGCGTTAACTCCCGATGCCGACGATGCTAGTGAAGCAGCCGCGCGAGAGAACCGACCTAATCTATCTGCGTCCGCGGCAACCACTTGCGTGTCAGGGTTCGAAAGCGCGTCTCATGTATGAAAAGGATCTGTATATGACGGGCGGCAATAATATCGCAAGAAAAGCCTGACGTGTACTGACAACTGCATTATTTAACCGTATTTTCTTCAATACAATGTTAAAGCAAGTGTCAAGTGAGTTTCATTCATAATGTTTCTACTTCATGTAACATGACAGTTCATACTGGAGTGAAGCCGTTCTCATCATGTGATTGGGGGAAACATTTCAGAGGGCGTGGTGAGCTCGGGCCAGGGGCGCGGATAGTGAGCCGTTGGAGGTACCATCCTACGTCACGATGTACCACAACGTCCAATAGGAAAATTCAACTGCAGTAGCCACCGTTCAACCTTAAGAGGGCAGCACTTTGGCGATTTTACACCATATTTTATAGAATTAAAACACTTTATACTCAAATGTCAAAACATTTACTCGAATCAATGAACAGCATTAATAAAGCCCCAGTATTACAGATCATTAACTAAAAAAAGTTGGTTTAGGGTTTAGTTACCCTTTAAATAGGAAAAATATCTGAAGTCTTTGGTCATTTTTGAGCGAGATGCTAACGGTCTAATCAGATTCAACGATCTATGCTAAGCTATGCTAAAAGTGCTACCGCCAGACCCGGAGATCGGCTGAATGGATTCGAAAACGGTAAAACTCAACTGTGTAACTCTAGGGGAGCTGGAAAATGAGCCTATTTTCAAAAAAAGTGGCGTGTTCCTTCAAGACCTTTTTACTGCAGTTTTAAGGTGAAAATACTCAGCAATGGTTTTGACTTGTGAATTTGCACATGGTTTGTCTTAAAGCATATTAAAATCGCCACATAGACATATAAACATTTATAAAAGCTTGATTTTCACCACAGGGGGTCTTTAAGGCTGTGCAACTGGCCCCAGGCGAAGACTTCATACATGTTATAAAAGGAAAAACGAGAAATTGAAACGTATTTGTCCTTAAACATCACACAAAACACAAACTGGCTGATCCTCTATGTCGGTCAGACAGCTCCTTGATGTATTATTGGGCTTGTATTGCAGATAAGTATTTTGAACACATCACTAAACTATTTTGCATTTGAAAGATCTGAAGCTTTTAAAACCGCCTGTCAGACTGCAGGCTAATCATTGCAATCAATATTGCCAGCCATGATAATTACTCAGCACCAATAACTCTCGGCTGAGAAATAAACAGCACGTTTGCCGGTGCGGCGACAGGTTGATCAGGTATATGAGGTTAACCGGTGCTTAGTGCTAGCAGGCTGATTTCAGCAAAGCAGTCGTAGCAACTGAAAAAATTGTGCTTAAATGAATATAACTTGAAATGTATTAAGTTACCAGTGTCTGTTTCTTTGCACAGTCAACCAGCACTGTCTGAGGTCTCTAACAATCTGGGATTGAATGTTGGGAAAATGCAGCGCTGTGGTTTACCAGCTAATGCAGCATGAAGCTCTTATTTGTAAACACACCAAGTGTATTTGATGCCCGTAGGGAGCTGGTGTGGTTCGTATTAACGTAAGCGTATTGATTGTAACATTATCACATTTAGTCCATTAGCCACTGCTGGCGCGGCTGGACTTGCCGGGTCTCACAGGGCATTAACCAGTGTGCATGAGTGTTCGAAAAGATTGGACTATTGAGGTAAAGTCATCAGCCCATGAGCATTTATATATAGCACGCACACACTCACGGGGCTGTAGTAAAAAGCTGAATGCTGGGAGTTATTCTGTAGAGGCCCACAACGATTCCAGTAGGATTAGTGTAGGATCCGGTATAACTAATTGAAAGTATTTTATGTCACCATGAAAAAAAACTGCGCTCTATGTAATCTGTATGTAGGCTATTCATTCTCCAGAAAAGTCCTGATCCCCTTCTCTGCAGTGCATTCTGAAACTGAACCGACAAGAGTTTTCACGTGTGATACCGAGTCATGTTGACAGGAAAGAAATGAATCTGCTCCCCTACAAGGAATCAAAGGAATGAGAAAGAGGCCAGAAACCATGTAAGGGTTTATCAAACAAGTCATTTTTAATGGTAGCAGACAAGTTGTGTTCCCTACACAGGTCAGATAAAAGATGTCTGGGTTTACCACTCTGCCATATGATTTTTGTTCTTCTTCTCATACATTTATGAGAAAAAAAAGAAGACTTGTGTATTGGTAACACATTACAATAAGGTTTGATTTGTTGCATTTATTAATCTAGGTAAATGTATTTTCACAGACTTGTATAAATTAGCATTAATGCATTCTGAACAATCTAGAGCTCATTTGCTTCTACACAAGCAATTTTGCATTAAAGGTGCAGTAAGCGATTTCTGAGAAACGGTAAATGAAAGTGGATCGGAACAAGCAGCAAAACACACTTATAGCCAATCAGCCGTAGGGTGGGCGTGTCTACTCAGTTGCTTAAAATCGGCTGCAAAAGGCTTGACGACACAATTTATTCTCATTAGCCAGATTCTGTGATAACAAGGATGACGTGTGTTGCGTGTTTTTTCTTAGATAAGTTCCTGTATTTCTTGATATTGAATAGCTAATATTCAAACGAAACATTAACAAAAATGTAAGATTACGCCATCTAGTAGGATATATATATATATATTCTTATTGTATCTTGTATCTTATCTTATTGTCTTATTGCACCGCCTGCCACCTGTAAGAAACAGAAGAAAACAGAAGAACCCACAGCATACACCACAAATAATAACCTTTACATCACCGTTTCAGTGCCACACACCACCCAGATCAGCCTGACCCTGTACAAAGCCACTAGCACTGTAACACAGAAAAAAAAAGCATTAACATAAATCAAATTAAACATCAATATTGAATCAAGATAAAATAATATGGGATTAATATGCTTTAACCCTTCAATGCATTCAAATGCTTCATTTGTTAAACTGATTAAAGCACATCCAGTTTCGCACATTGACATTAAATCCTAATTTTAGAATGATTTCTGAAGGATCATGTGACACTGAAGACTGGAGTAATGATGATAAATCAGCTTTGATCACAGGAATACATTATATTTTAAAGAATATTAAAATAGAAACCATTATTTGGAGGCGGAGCAATGTAGGGAGGGGTGTGTTTGTTTGGGCTAATTTCATAACAGTGTTTCTCAGAAATTGCTTACTGCTTACTTTAAAGACCCTGCCGTCTCAGAAACAAAGAGTAATTAAAACCTCAACTTAACACCAAAAGAGACAAGATGAGACCGTAATCACTGAAATGTGTCATTTTGGAGTTTCTCAGAACTTAATAAAACTAAAGGTGTGAATACGTGTTCGTGGTGGATAGTATTCCCTAGTCTTCATCTAGACAGCATAAGGCAAATGGCATGCTTGTGTTGCGTGAGCTTTCTCTACGGTACATCTGCTGTGACTCAGGCGATGGGAGCAACAGAAGGCAGAGGCTGACGCTTCATGTCTCAGCACCCTCTCCTCTGGAGGATAATGAAGTTTTAAACTCACACTCAAGCGAGCAGGAACTAATGAGCAGTACAGAGACACAGCCCTTGCAGCTCCGAACTTTACATTCATATCACACTGTCCAAATCTCGCCTTAACATCTGTAAAGAAATGAGCAGGTCCTCCGATGTTTAAACTTGTTTTGTGCACAGTTCATTATTTTAATACCATCATTTGTATTATGTTTAATATAATCCTCTATTTTTATCACATTTATTACTTATTATGTTGTGAAATATAGTTATAATTTAAATATATTTTAAAATGTATTCCTGTGATCAAAGCTGAATGTTCAGCATCATTACTCCAGTCTTCAGTGTCACATGATCCTTCAGAAATCATTCTAATATGATGATTTGCTACTCAAACATTTATGATGAAAAATATGGAGCATGTCTTCTTAATGGGGGCTGACATGTTGAGATTACATGACCAGCCAATAGTAGCAAAGATGAATATAGTGTCAACTGTCTATAGTGTGTAATATTGCGCGCCTGCAAAGTTATAAAGCACAAGATTTGTTTAGAGTCTTGAGTTACAATATTCCTCATTTAAATAATTCCCGCGCAAGGCATTCCCAAAATAAAGGGGCAGGGCCTGGTTAAGTTAGTTAGAAGTGTGTTGAAACTGGCAGTTATGGGAAGGGGGGAGACATTTCCCAAACACATTCGAAACGCTTGACCAATCACAACACACTGGTCCAGCCGACCAATCAGAGCACACTGCGCTTTTCAGAAGGAGGGGCTTCATAAAGACAGGAAATAAACAGAGCGTTACTGACAGACTGGGGAAAGAGGAGCTACACAAATTAAGGTGTTTTTGAACATTCAAGCATGGAAACCTGTTCCAGTAGAGCTCAAAAACAAATTCAAGACATTTTAGAAAGGGCATAATAGGTAACTCAATAAATTATGGCTCACTATGAACATATTTCTAAATTGTGCTGGTGCGTTCACAGCAGATGCGAATGAAGTGAATAAATATCGTTATTCGCGCGTAGTTGGACGCTTGAACATTTTGAGTTTACGCCCTTCATTCGCGCGTGAAATTCGCTTCATTTGCATGTGACAATCTCTACACAACAGACGCAAATTCGCGTCATGAGAGGGGCTTCTGCCAGCCAGCTCGTCTCGTTGCAAAATGGCTGACATGGATTGTTTTAAAATATGGCGAATAAGCTCAATTTGCCGGCTTAAACTAGCTTGTAGTCTCAATAGGGCCTATGTACAGCTCAAATTGAGTAAAGAGTGTTTTTTACAACTTACCAGAGTGTCCGATCTCCTCACTCACTGTCTAATGCTGCGTTCACACCGAATGCGAATAGAGCGTCAGGAACGAGTGAATTCAATGTTAAGTCAATGGAAAGGCGCGTTGACGCGCGCCTGGAGGTCCTGCGGCTCGTTAGACGTGTTTCGTGTGGTGCGATGGATGCGATTCCGCCTCATTCGTGTGCCCAGTTTGTGCGAATTGGATGCGAATTGAACGTCTTGTGCGATACACGCGTTATGCGCGAGTGGTGCTTTTTGTGCATTCATGTGTTTGAAGCAAATTTGCGTCTGACGCCCGAGTTGAAAAATCTGAACTTTGGCGTCAATTCGCCCCGCATTAACCAATCAGGAGCCTGCTCGCTGCTGTCACGTGGTAAAGTGACGTGATGAGAAACCCTGCATAATTTAAAAATACTACTATTGTGTCACAAAATGAGGTTTGAAGACTTTTTCAGGTGAAAATGCAGTTGTTTAAAGCTCAAATCTGTGTTTTATTTATAAAGAGAGCGCCTACTTAAAAAAAAAAAAAAATCTTGCGTTTTTGGAGTTGTGAGATCCAGGCGATCAGCAGCGCTCAGCGCTCATTAACCCCGGCGAGAGCAGCCTTTTCTCGGCCAGTCCTTCTGACGTCTGCCGCTGGCTCTGATGTCCTGTAGTGGTTCGTCTTGAGTGGATCTAACGGCCAATCTTTGGTGTCATGAATCTATAATTTGTTGTCTGCCAAATCGTTTTGACTGAGGGCAAAGAGAAGTTTCATATCTTTATTTTTTAGGATATTTAAATACACATGCAGTGAAGATAATGTAGGAGTTGCCTGGACCGCATTTGTGTGGTTATTAATGTTTATTATATATTTTTAATGAAAATGAAAAGGCAGAGTGGTGTTTTATGACATATTTCTCCTGGAGCGCCTTGAACGGCCGTCTATTTAGCTTCAAACGCTCGATTTATATGTGCGTCCAATTTGCTGTGGGCGCGCGAATGGATTCAAAATGTTCAAGCGACCAACTAGACGCGTTAGACACGATTTTGACGCTCTATTCGCGTTTGGTGTGAACGCAGCATTTGTACAAGCCTACATAACATAAACAAAAATGACTGCGCGCACGTTTAATTATTATATGGATAGCCTGAATAAATGAAGCACTATGAAATGACAAAGCTATATTAATGGTGACTCGCACATTGACTATAATGGAAAATCCTGGAGGAACTGCTGGATAGATGCATCTGTCAGTGCTGGCGAGATACAGATAAGACAAGGTATGAGTTTATCCAGCAACTGAGTAAATGAACTTAGTAACTACAGATGGGCTGACAGTGATAATGATCGAAATGGCCAGGCAGTAGAAAAACAGAGGAAATGTAATTCAAATAAGTCCCATTTTGTCCCCTAGGAAAACAATGGGGAGAGATGAGACTGCCAAAAGCAAGCAATCACGGAGAGAGAGAGAGAGAGAGAGAGAGAGAGAGAGAGAGAGAGAGAGAGAGAGAGAGAGAGTAGCTAACCTACAGCAGCACATCCCAGGACAGGGAAAGATGGGGCAACATCCCGATCAATAAACTTTAATTGCATTCAGTTGAAGAAATGATCCACGTCACTATGCTCATCACTAATGCCTTCCATCCTTTTCTTATCTTATCTCCATCACATGACCTCTGACCACCAATCAGGGTCCACAGCAGCTGAGTAAATTTAACAGGATAATACAAGATAGGCAAGTGGTTTTCAAATTGTAAACACACACACGCACACACATGAAGAGACTCTGTTCTATAACCCAGTGAGCTACAGTGGAGGCCAAAATTATTAGAACACCCAACAGATCTGAAAATATTTACCTTTTTTTGCCTCACAAACATGCAGATGAAGTGAGTCGTAGTTTTTTTTATCCACTTTTAACTTTAATATGTTCACCTTTTGCAGCAATTACAGCAGCACATCTCTCTGGCATAGTGTCAATATATTTGTTATTATTATATACATATGTTATCCCATGAATTCTGCAACTGAAGCCAAAGGCTTTCCTTTGAATGTACAATAGATCTGTCTGGTTTATTTTCCAACTCGCCCCAAATGTGCTCGATGGGGTTGAGGTCTGGACTTTGAGGGGGCCAGTCCATCAGAAGACAGGCAATAAACAATACTAAAAATTTGATTAAAAATGACCTATATAATAGTCAGTGTTAGTATTAACCCTTTTGCATTTATGATCACACCGGTGTGATCAGTCTTGGCTGGTCCCTGGAGCACATGAGGTGTTATAAGAACAGTCAGTGCATCACGTGATCAAATGCTAAATTCAAATGTGCTTTTGTGCGTTGGCTGGCACTCAGCTCTTGTCATATACAACAACTATTCAGTGTTTTCAACCGCATAATGTTTATTTTAGGTTTCAGACATTTAAATGCACATTCAAGTACCAGAAAAACAATTCATTTAGAGTTTGTGAAATACACAATGGTGTCTATGGAAGCGGCAATAATAATCCTTTCCATTATAATTAGGCAACAAGTTTTATTCATCAGATACACATTGTGTAAGGAACTTTAAAGTTTACTCTATTTTTCTCCCAGTTCACCGCTTACTTACTTTCATGTATTTTGGGATCAGTGGCTGAATTCACGTGTTTTAAATCTAATAGATCCGATTCTCTGAACTGCGGCTCAAACTAAAATGGCGGCGCCCATCGCGCATATAACTCAACTAACGTGATCGTTATGAAGGTGTTTAAACAACAAAACACATCCACTTGCCCATATTTGACAATCGGAATATCATCTATATTTCATGCTATAGTTAACAAATTTGTGAATATTTTTAATAAAATAGGAAACATTACATACAGCACTATTGTGATTGCCTTGAAAAACTCACGCTGGGGGGTCAGCCAGAATATTTTAAACTTACGTGTGAAAGGGTTAATGGGTCTTTGCAGAAAAAGATGCATCTTCAGTTTCTTGAAAATGGCTAAAGACTCGGGTTGAGATAGGCAGGTAATTCCACCAGCAGGGAACAGCCCAGGTAAAGGTCTGTGAAAGTGATTTTGTGCCTCTTTGGGATGGCACCACAAGGCGCGGTTCACTTGCCGAGCTCAAGATTCTGGATGGCACGTAGGTCTGAAGTAATGAGTTTTGGTATAGGGGTGCAGAGCCAGTGGTTGTTCTGTAGGCAAATGTCCGTGTCTTGAATTTGATGCGAGTGGCAATTGGCAACCAGTGCAATTTTATGAGGAGAGGTGTGGCACGCGCTCTCTTCGGCTCGTGAAAAACCACTCCTGCTGCAGCATTCTGGATCAGTTGCAGAGGTTTGACAGTGCATGCTGGAAGGCCTGCCAAGAGAGCATTACAATAGTCCAGTCTGGAGAGAACAAGAGCTTGGTCAAGGAGTTGTGTAGCTCCGATAGGAAGGGCCTGATCCTCCGAATGTTTCATAAGGAAATCTGCAGGAACAGGCAGTTCTAGCAATGTGGTCTGTGAAGTTTAACTGATCATCAATCTCAACTCCAAGGTTCCTGGCTGTCCTGGATGGAGTTACGGTTGACAAACCTAGCTGAATGGAGAAGTTGTGATGAAGTGTTGGGTTGGCTGTGACCACAAGTAGCTCTGTCTTTGCGAGGTTTAGTTGAAGGCGGTGCTCCTTCATCCAGCAAGAAATGTCTGTCAGGCAGGCTGAGGTGCGAGCAGCTACCGTTGGATCATCTGGTTGGAATGAGAGATAGAGTTGTGTGTCATCAGTATAGCGGTGATAGGAAAATGCATGTTTCTGAATGACAACTCCTAGTGATTACATGTAGTTTGAGATGAGATGTGGTCCTAGCACTGAGCCCTGAGGCACCCCAGTAGCTAGATGTTGCGATTAAAAATGATATTGCTGCTGAAAATTCAGATTTTGCACCACAGGAATAAAGTGCAATATAAATATATTGAAATATAATTTTTTTATTTTAAGTTGTAATGCTATTTCACAGTATTACTGTTTGTATTGTATTAGCCTCTCCGCCTCTGCTATGTAATTAAAGCTGCGGCAGTCGAGTGCATGTGTCCAACACCAATGGGGAACACCTATCCCACAAAATCTAATGACAACTTTGAAATGATAATAAACTCAAGCTCAGAAGCACTGATATCACTGAGAGAGAGAGAGAGAGAGAGAGAGAGAGAGAGAGAGAGAGAGTAAGAGAGGCGAAACAGAGCCAGGGGAAAATAAGACACGATTATAGTAGAAACTCAAGTCTCTGGAAGAAAGCCTCTCAGCCTGGCTGTGTCTTTCTGATGATAGTAAACACTCAGAGAGAGTAAAAGAGAGCGATGAGCGATCTCTCTCCCCCTCAGACCCTCACTATTAATACATGTGCATCTCTAATGGAGATAAATGTAGACCAGCAAAAGAGCAGGGGGGTAAAACTGAGAGAGACAGTGGGAAAAATAGACAGATGAAGGGGGGCAGGGTGGAAATAGAGAAGGATGAAAGATGGATGGAAGGAATTAGTTGTTGAGGGAGTGAAAGAGAGAAACATTGCTGTGGAGGTGGAAGAACACAAGTATCTCCATCTAACATGATGAAAGAAAAATGTCAAAACAGCATGTGAAATAGATGTTTGACCTGGGCTGATGAGGCACAAGACAATCAATTCACTTCGACTCTACTGTTTATGGGTTAGTAATAGACACAATTATTAAAATGTAGTTAATAGTTAGTCAAAGGGATAGTTCACCTAAAAATTTAAATGATCCCTTTTACTCACCCTCAAGCCATCCTAGGTGTATACGACTTTCTTTTTTATGACGAATAGAATCAGAGTTATATTAAATAATGTCTTGCTAATCCAAGTTTTATAATGGCAGGCCAAAATTTGTGCATCCATCCATTATAAAAGTTATATGGAAGGCGGTCTGCCATAGATATTTTACTATAATGTGTTAAATATGGATATTTTTCTTACAAAATTCCATTGATTTGCTTCAGAAGGCGTTTATTAACCCCTAACCCCTATTATAAGCTATAACTTTTCTACAGGAAATTGAAATCCCAGGCCAGTTTCAATTTTGAATTTAAGTTTGTCTAAATTAAAAGAAACAAGTTCATGAAACTCAAAACAATGAAACAATTCAGATTACTTAAAATGTGTCAGTTTTGTGGACTCAAAAGAAAAAGAAAGTTCTAAATACTCAGAAAAGTTCATTTGATTGAACTAATTTGTTTAATTTGAGTTGGCTCCACTCAAACCAATGAATTATTTTGAGCACTAGTGCCCTATCATCAAGTGTTTTTTGTTAGTTTCAGCCTGACACAGTTATAATTTTCACGTCCAGCGCCACGTTGTTTAAATAGCCAATGCATTCGCATCCATCTGTTCGCCCATGGGCGTGCTGGAATGAAAACTAGGTTTTTTCAGGCATATTGTTGGCACATTGCTATTTTGAGGAACTGAAACTGAAAACGGCCATTGACCAACAAAGGGTTAGTAATATGCGCCTATAGACGGGTGCACAATGTGCGTACACTCTGCTTATTACACACAAGCAGCACACAAAACGTTTTTAAATTTTCATTGAGATGAGACTTGATTGGTGTATTACTTGTTACGCCCAAAACCCATGACTCATTAAGAGACTAGGGCAACCCTTTTGGACCAGACTATTTTTTCCATCATCAAACTAGCGCACCTGTACCATGCTCTTCAGACCATGGGCTCAGATCCTTAAAACAGGGCCCTTAGGGTTTACAGTGTACAACCGCATAACCAGCTATTAATATTTCGTTGGTTCCTTTTTTATTTTTTTCATGTGTTTATAATTTCTTTGTATGACAACCTGGCAAAAAAATATCTGCACTATTTGGCATGTATCATTGAATTATCACAAATAAAGCTATATTGATTTTTATGTGATTTATGGATTTTAAACGATTTACAATTAATTATTTTATAATATTTGAATAAAGGGTGAAGTACATATGTATAAATGGGAATAAGCCCCTCTTCATCTTATCTCATCAAAAAGACGTACACATTCAGGCACAGCTCACAAATAAGGATATTTATCCAGTCCACATTAAATGAACCCCAGTGTGGCACCATGAAACAGTTCCAACTGTTTAGTGTGTACACAGGAATGAAATAATGTATAATCTTAAATAGTAGTTATAGAATTAGATGGAAACTATGCAGTAAGTAGAGCACAGGAAAATGATCTAGACCGATATTGGCCAGGCGGTTTGATCTGTGAGCTGAGGTAAGGTTACTCGCTGGCCTAATTACTCAGAATGCCTAGGGCTCAGTTCTGGCCCAGTCCCCTTTACCTGCAGCAGGTAACAAGGCTGGCACTCTGCGGCTAGACATAAAACACACACACACAACAATAATGGCCTGTTGTCAGCATAAAGAGCTAAAGCAGGCCTAGACAATGTACCTGAATTGCAAGAAAATATTTGTAGGGAAGTCACTGCAGAGTCATAAGGTGTGTAGTCCGAGAAATCTGCTCAGGATGAGGTTTGCAAGAAGCACATTATGTTACAGTTAAATATCACTCATTTAATGCCCTTGACTTGTGAGTAGCAGTGTTTAGCATGACACCAAAGAAATCATTTCCATCACACATTACCTTCATCAATACATGAAGCAGTCAGTGGCTTCCATCCACCTAGTTTTATGCACATTTTGGGATATCGCATTAAAAATGCTAAATGGAAACGCCAAAATGCAGCTTTTTAAAATCAGCGGTTGAGAAACAATGCTTTGTAGGATCTGTGAATGGAAGTCATTTTTCTGTTTTTCTTTGTTTAAAGTCGGCGTGAAACGGAAGTTGTGATCGTCTTTTTCTCCTTATTGTGACGTATATCCGAGTGAAACGGCTTCTGAAATTAGAAAAAATGTAGGGCGGGGCTTAATTTCGTCCTTCGGGAATTGATTGGATCGTTGGAAGTTGGGCATCCATCCATCCATTCATTTTCCCAACCGTTGGTCCAATGTGGCTACAGCATAATACCATACAGGTGTAAATTCCTTTTAATTGATTCAGTTGTTTAATTACGGTTTATCCATGCTAGTTTCCATGGCAAAATTCAAGTTAAATCTTTTCATTACTACTGGAGCCGCCAGTTTAATACAAGCAGAAAGTATGCAATGCGAAATCACCCCCCCAGACCCTTAAGGCCTGTTCACACCGGGGTGATTTTCGCGCGCATTTAACGCCTACGTTTAACGGCTCGTGACTAAACAAAGGGCGCCAATGTGAGTGTGCACACCACCGCGCAAAACGGCAGGCGTAAAAGCGTAATTTTTTTTAAAAAACGCCTCGGGTTTGTTTTTTTATTTTGACGCGGCGCGTTAAAAACTGTCCGACCAATGAGATCAGCGCTTTTGTTCACGTGCCTGGAGCTGCTGAAGTGACAGTAAAACACGACTTGGTGGCGCTCAAGCATAAAACGGTCTTGCCGAGCACACATTGATACGACGAAGAAGTGGTAAGTAGACAAAGAAGAAGATGAGCTGCTAATGCTGCTTGCCAGTTAGCAAAAAGTGTGTGTGAATGGTTTTGGCCATAGACATAATATATCTGTTGTTTTGGCAAGCACGTAAATTATGTCTCTCTTCTTCTTCTGTGTGACAAGCGAGTGTAAGAAGCGTAAAGTGCCGCAGCACCACCTTGTGTACCGGGAGCGCATCTACTGAATGTGCACGTTCACCAGAGGTGGACAGTAACGAAGTACATTTACTTAAGTACTGTACTTAAGTACACTTTTTGAGTATCTGTACTTTACGGAAGTATTATTTTTTAGGGAAACTTTTACTTTTACTTCACTACATTTGAAAGACAAATATCGTACTTTTTACTCCACTACATTTCTATCAAGGTCCTCGAAGTCAAAAGTCGTTTCTGTAGCAGCTTTGCAAGTCAGTGGAGGATTTATTTTTCTTCTTTAACAGTTTTTTTTTTTTTTTTTTGCAAAATGTAAATGTCTGGGAGAAAGAGAAGCATAGACATATGGATGAATCTGAAAAAGCATGATGAAGGAGCTCAGTTCAGTCTGTTTTTTCGTGCCTCTCAGATGCCAGAGCACGAGGACTGAATAGAGCTTTCTTTTGTGGGGTTTTTCGCACTTAAACAGACCAATACACACAAAATGTCAACATTTTCATTTTGGAAAGTATTCACGTAAACAAAGTTGATTATGTCTTAAGTGAACGTAAACAGCAGTGTTGCCACAGTTACTTTGAAAAAGTAACTTAGTTACTTTACAGATTACTTGATTTTAAAAGTAACTAAGTTAGATTACAAGTTACTTTATTAGTTACATTCATCAGTTGCCGACAACACCTCTGCAGCCTCAACATAAAAATGACAACCGTTTTTGCCAACACTTTATTGGAAGTGCATTTTTAACAGCAATGTCAACAATCTCCTGACATTGTATCTCCCAAAAAAATATTTTGATGTTAATGAAAAGGTACAAATTACTTTGTGTTCTTATTAAATACATTTATGAAAAACAATTTATATTAAATTTTTTAATTTATATTTATATATGAATGTAAATAATTATATGGGCCTACACAAATAAAATAAAATTACAAGATTTATAGTTTATTGTAAACCTAATGTGCAGCTCTGTAAAGGGACAACAAATATATGATCGATACGTGAGAACAATATATTTTTTAATAATCTTTAAGTGCACAAAACTATGAAAATATATGAAACGCTTCAAAACAGAGCGGCAACAAAGCACTTATGCGCATCCCGGGTGCAGAATGATGCGCTTAAAGCAACATGGAATCAGTGTGTGCAGGGCAGCGCGAGTGCACATTGAAAAGTTCACGGCATAAAGAGAAGATGAGCGTTGAGCCCACAAATCCTAGTCTACTATGTTGCCTATATCGGTCCAAACATTCACTGATTATTTGTTTCTTCACAGTTTTCAATCCCGGTTATTGTGATGCTAATTAATAGTCCTTGTGTTGTCACCTGGGTAGCGAGAACAACATCTTTCAGAAACCTCTAGAAACACTCCAGCAAGATAAATTATTTTATCAACATATCAAGTATTATAACGGGAATATATCATATGGAGTGAGCTTTACCGTGCGGCTGCTGACTGTAACCGAACGCGACGCGCAGTTTTGTTGAACGGAGAATGATTGAGCTACAGCGGAGGAAAGACATTCAGCTATGGAATGGCTTTAGATGACTTTGTAGGCTACTAGCAAATAATAATATGCTAATAATGATTGCTGAAGGATAATGTGACAATATGTATTTCTGATGATTATTTAATTATCACCACATGCCTAATCTGAGTAAGTGACTGCCTGTCTTGAGTTTTGTCGACAGACGGAGGCGGCACGAAATTTGACGGAGGCGGCCGCCTCGTAATTCTCTATGCAGGAAAAACCCTGAGACTCAACAAGAAAGCGAAAATATATATTTTTACTAAGGAAAATGACAAAAATAGTAACTAACAGTGACTTAAGTTACTTTAATCTGATTACTGGTTTGGAAATAGTAACGCGTTAGATTACTCGTTACTGGAAAAAAGAAGTCAGATTAGAGTAACGCGTTACTGTCATCACTGGTAAACAGTTGGGGGAACATCGGATGTGTATCAGTGTGTAGGATTTGTGCATTCTGCCTTAAAGTGACAGCAGCTTTGTAAAAAGCTTTGTACCTTTTAAGTATTTAAATTAGTTCAAGGTAGTCGTATGCTAGCATGTCGGATGGAGCATCACTGACTGGCTTAAACCACCATGGCTATAGCGTGCATTTATTCAACAATGCAACAATAATAAAATAATGCATTGACATAAAAAAGGAAATTTACTTCTGATACTTAAGCACTTTTAAAAGCAAGTACTTCTGTACTTTTACTTATGTAAAAATAGTTTCTAACAACTTTCACTTGTAACAGAGTAATATTTGACCAGTAGTACTTTTACTTTCACTCGAGTAATGGAGTTGTGTACTTTGTCCACCTCTGACGTTCACTTAGCGCATCGCCAGTGAAAATCGCTTGGGTGTGAACACTCACGACGCGCCGAAAAACGTCACGAAAAACGCTGGCGATAAGCGTGCGCAATATTCGTCCCGGTGTGTACAGGCCTTGAGTCACTATTCCCTACATTACTCCACTAATATAGTCCACTTGAAGGAGTGAATGAAAGCGAGTGAGTGAATTCAGACTCGTTACCTCGTGCATTGTGGGATTGAATGAGTGCACTCAATAACGTCCACTATGGATTCGAACAATACTACTAATGGCTGGGCCCTCAAATAGTGACCTACACTCTACAAAATGCTGGGTTAAAAACAACCCAAGTTGGGTTGAAAATGGACAAACCCAGCGGTTGGGTTGTTTTAAACCCAGCAATTGGGTTGTTTTAACCCAGTGGTTGGGTTAAATGTTTGTTTAAAACAACCCAACCGCTGGGTTTGTCCATTTTCAACCCAACTTGGCTTGTTTTTAACCCAGCAGTTTTTAGAGTGTGTTAAAGGGCATAGGGGGCGATTTTGGATACAGCCATTGTCTTGTGTTCTCTTTGCTCTTTGCTCCTGTTATTTTTATGTTTCTGGTTTTGGATGATCTTTGTTTTTATTTAATGAACTGCATTTTGGCTGCAATTTGGGTCCACCTCTTCCTCTCCTCTTCCTGGGCCTGCCCTGCATGTGACAGTGTGAGATTTATGGGCATAAATTCAAATTTGAAAATGAATT
>NC_137098.1:64674639-64719639 GCF_949357685.1 Gobio gobio | reverse complement strand
TGTCCTGGTAGTTTAACCTCATGACGAAGCTAGTTGAACTGATGAAGATTTATGAAGGTGCGCGCGCGCGTGTGTGTGTGTGTGTGTGTGTGTGTGTGTGTGTGTGTGTGTGTGTGTGAGAGAGAGAGTGAACAGGGCTGTGGGGGTGGCAGATGTCAGAATCACAACTTATGAAGTTATCTGCTGCTATAATGCCAGTAGGGTGACCTTGAGAAGTGGCTTTGGCATTGTGGGGATAAAATATCACCAAAAATATCCCAAGGTTAGTAAAACCTGAAGTCCCCTACATTGTGGGAACCAGCTAACGGCTGCCTGTGAACTCGCTGAGCAGTTTCCGTGAGGGTTGTTTTAGGGGGCAGGTGAAAGAAAATGTCATTAGCCACACAGTCATGACCATGATAGCAAAACAGACGTGCACGTTCGAGTGGAGGCAGGGGAGGGCATCGGGAATATTGAATATTTCAGAGATGATATTGATTAATCTGAAAAGAAAGTGCCTTGTAAGCCGCTGTCATCTGTCTTTTTTGGACGTGTGCAGAAAAACTGAGTGTGATACACATACATGAATCACCTCAGGAGAAACCGAGACCGAGAGAAAGGGAGTCTATGGAAAGGTCAGTCGAACACTATCCTCTACTAAGGCTACATAAATCACTTCAGAACACACACTTACACTCAAACAAAACAAACAAGATATATCACTCGGAGCCTGCACACTCACAATCGCTACTGTTTTCATGTAGAGTAGCCAGAAAAATCATCAAAACAAATCATATTACCTTGCATGCATCACTGTACACGAACATATCTGATCCTTTTTATTAGTTCTCGGAGGAGGAGGGGGGAGGGGGGTCTTACCCCTGAGTTTTATCGTTAGTGGAAAATAATGAGAATCATTTTTCACTATCAAGGCTTCCCTTTCTCCTCTACACAACACGCACATGCTCCCCAGTGGCCAGATGCTTGCAATTTCAAGTCTGTCGACTTATTTACATCTCTGGAATCGCAGAGTTATATGAATATTCATATCATCAAATCTGCACATAAAGGCACATCCACTAGTTGACAAGTGTGTGTGTCTGTGTGAACAGGTTAGCCTAAAATTGTGAGGGACAAATATCCTCACTCATACAGTGAAATATTATGACAACCGACTATAGTGAGGAAATTTTACTGGTTCTCACTAGGTAAAAATGCTTATATATTGCCCAAAACATCGTTCTGTGATGGGGAGGTTCAGGGGTAGGGCTTGGGTTAAAAGTCTATGCAGTGTCCACGTGTGTGTGTGTGCCTGGTATTCCTTACGTTATGGGGACCAGTCATTTTTGACCTTGTGAGGACAATTTTTTTTTGGTCCCACTGAGGAAAACAGCTTATAAATCATACGAAATGAAGTTTTTCGAAAATAGATTCATGTAGAACATTTTCTGTGATGGGTAGGTGTATGGTTAGAGGATATAAAATACAGTTTGTACAGTATAAAAACCATTATGCCTATGAAGAGTCCCCACAAAGATATCAAAACTGAGTGTGTGTGTTTGTGTGTGTGTACGTGCCTCGAGCAGCTCTGAAGCATATCCTGGTACATGTTCTGTAGTCTCAGCTCTAAATGGCATGCCCATGAACCATTCACTAATGGTCTGATGCATATTGCACTCAAAAGCTTTCCCAAAAGGAATGTTCCATTCTTATTGGCTGTCTTTATGCAATTTCCGTGAGTCAGGGTGCACAGGTTTTGATCGATCTACCGTGATGCAGTGTTTCATGCATTGCTAGCTGCTTCAATGAGTGCTTCCAAGGCAAAATTAATCACTAAGATTGTCCCATTTTTAGTGTGTTGCTATGCGGTTGCGAGGGTGTTTTAGCTGGTTGATGTGTTTGCTTAGGGGCCATTCACACAGAATGCATTTTCCCATTCTGCACTGCTTTGCCCTTGATTTTGCACAACACGACCGTCTTTAACCGTTGTTCTCACGTCTTTTGCACCATTGCGCATTCTAAAAACACAAGTTCAACCAATTTGATCTCTAGACCTTCACTGTAAAAAAGTTACAGCCTGAAATTTTTAAGTACAATCAACTTGAATGTTTAATTCATTTCAACTTAGATTACGTTAAACTGACTTAAACAAAGTTGTATCTTGTATGACTTATAAAAAAAAGTTGAAAATGTATTCTTTTGAAAACAATGTAAAAACATGTTGTCATAACTTATTGATCGTATAATTTTTTACAGTGTTGTGGGTTTTTTTTCATTCCACTGACCTTCAACTCACATTTTTCTTTGTGAATGGCCCTTGTGTCACCGTTGTGTTCCTGAATTGAGAAATCACATTGATTTTCTCTATGTTTATTACTAAGAAGCTGCTTTGAAACAATCTGTATTGTATAAAGTCACTATTTGACATGACATACTGAACTTTATTTGTTAAAAATCATATTTTGTAGCCAAATTCCAAGCATCTTCAAAAGAAAAATCTGAGAATCACAGCAAAAACATGACAAAACTCTAAACTGTAACAGATTGCAGAACCCAAGTGCAGTTTATTTTAACCCAAACAACAAACAAAGTGGCTTGGCTTGGCTTGGCTTGGCTTGGCTTGGCTTGAGCTTGAGCTTGGACTGACTTGACTTGACCTTGGAATGACTTGACTTGACTTCATCTTGGAGTGACTTGACTTGACCTTGGAATGACTTGACTTGACCTTGGACTGACTTGACTTGACCTTGGAATGACTTGACCTTGGACTGACTTGACTTGGCTTGGCTTGGCTTGACTTGACCTTGGACTGACTTGGCTTGACTTGACTTGACTTGACCTTGGACTGACTTGACTTGGCTTGACCTTGGACTGACTTGATTTGACCTTGGACTGACTTGACTTGACCTTGGACTGACTTGGCTTGGCTTGGCTTGACTTGACCTTGGACTGACTTGACTTGACTTGACTTGACTTGACTTGACTTGACTTTGGACTGACTTGACTTGACTTGACTTGACTTGACTTGACTTGACTTGACTTGACTTTGGACTGACTTGACTTGACTTGACTTGACTTGACTTGACTTGACTTGACTTGGACTGACTTGACTTGACTTGACTTGACCTTGGACTGACTTGACTTGACTTGACTTGGACTGACTTGACTTGACTTGACTTGACTTGACCTTGGACTGACTTGGACTGACTTGACTTGACTTGACTTGACTTGACTTGACTTGACTTGACTTGACTTGACTTGACTTGACTTGACTTGGACTGACTTGACTTGACTTGACTTGACTTGACCTTGGACTGACTTGACTTGACTTGACTTGACTTGACTTGACTTGACTTGACTTGACTTGACTTGACTTGACTTGACTTGACTTGACTTGACTTGGACTGACTTGACTTGACTTGACTTGACTTGACTTGACCTTGGACTGACTTGACTTGACTTGACTTGACTTGACTTGACTTGACCTTGACTTGACTTGGCTTGACTTGACCTTGGACTGACTTGACTTGACTTGACTTGACTTGGACTGACTTGACTTGACCTTGGACTGACTTGATTTGACCTTGGACTGACTTGACTTGACCTTGGACTTAGACTTGACAACATGAACTAAAAAATTTTTTATTCTATACCTTGTTTTATTTTGTATGGTGTCCTTGAGTGCCTTGAAATGTGCCTTTAAATAAAAGGTATTATTATTATTATTATTATTATTATTATTATTATTATTATTATTATTATTATTATTATTATTATTATTATTATTATACACTTGGACCTAACATGGACTCACCAACAACGGGTTACAACATCAATACTAGACAAAGACGCATGGCAAACATGAGGGCTTAAATACACTAGGACTTACTAAATTAGATTAACTAAAAATGGAAAATTAGCGTGAGAGCGCAATCCCATAAACACACCAATGGGAGTGTAAAGTTCAGCGTGTGATCTACTGATGAAACACACATTAAAGCACACAGACGGATAATTTCCATAATGACCAACACAATCTACCAAGAGCAGCACAAATTAGCATCTGGATAAGACATGATTTTTTGGGGGCGGTAAATAATGCCGCAAACACCAGTAAATTGACGAGTGCAAACCTTAGTAAATCACCACGCATGATTCATTTAAATACTCTCCTCCCCCAAAAAAAGATAACTCCTATTCTCTGAAAGAGAAACTCCTATAAATACATATGCAATAAGTTCAGACGCAAAAATAACCCTGTCCATGGCTTTCCAGCACTAATGTTTCACTGCATGTCTTTAGTAAATCCTGACAGGAGTTTTTTAACGGCAAAAGATGGTTTGCGTTGGCGCAAGCTGTTAGTAAATCTGGCCCTCAGTGTCTCGGTATCTGTGGCGTTTGAGTGCAAGCGAATCAGGCTCCTGGTGTCATGTTGTATTATTCAAAACAAGATGGATAACTACACAAACCCATCAGCAGTGACACTGATGACAGAGGCAGTCGAGAGGGACCCTGAGCGCTCTCATACATGTTTATGCAAAACATTCCCGCCCACACTCAAACACACGCACTTCTCCGGAGATGACAACAGGGATTGGATGATTGAAGATAAAAGTCTGACCTCTCTGATCAGTCTCCATCAGTCTAAGATGTGCCTATTGCTTCTTACATGAAAGCCATGTGCTATGATGCGGCGACGGTTGACTCGAGCGCAAGGCCTTGTCAATATTACAAGTGACACCACGAATTCTGTGACCTTCTCAAAAATCAGATGCAATTAATTCCTCTCACGTCATCGACCCATGTCATGATTATTTTAATCACACATTCAGTGACTCAGGCTATTGTCTGTGAACACAATACAGTTCAACTTTTGTAGCAGTTGAGTAATGACTCAGACTTTTATGCTATAAAGAAAGACAATGTGCCGAACCGCTTATTATAGCAGTGTTTTTTCAACTGGTGGGTTGGAGATGTGTCACGATAGAGTCGTAGACGGAAGGGGAAACCATTTCATCATTTCTTTTTTGTATTATTTCAGAACTGTACATTTTTGAGATATGGACATTACTTTGACACAGTCAACTCTAACAAATGATTTTAAATTGTAATAAAACATGCATTTGTCTGTAAAGCTGCTTTGAAACGATATATGTATTGTGAGATTTTAAGGATTGGGTTCTGAAGCAAAAACCAGTTGAGATTGCTCTATTAAAGGGTCTAATTAAAAATATATATATTAAAACATTTAATAAATAAGCATTTAAGAGAGAGACGCTGGACAGATGCAGGTACACATCTCTCTCTCTCTCGATCGTAACTGACGAAAATAACCGCCAAATTTTATCCTTCCAGTCAAATATTGCGCTGCAAACATCAATAGCTTTGTCAATAAGTTGTCAATGCCGACAAATGACCATGGTATAAGCGGAATAATCCACGGCTAGCTGTGCATTAAACGATTTTAGCCTCCATGTCATGCATTAAAATCGTTTAATGCACAGCTAGCCATGGATTATTCCGTGGAGTTCGACTCCTGCTGAAGTCACGCAATACTGCCTTCAGATCAGGTGATGCACAAGCCTACAGTACATCCAGAGCTAACCTGAAGAGGGGCATCAAAAAGGCCAAGCACTGCTACAAGCTAAAGATAGAGGGTCACTTTTCCAACTCTGACCCTCGACGCATGTGGCAGGGCATCCAGGCCATCAGTGACTACAAACCCCCCCACTCCACCCCCGCAGCCACTGATGTCAACTTCCTGAACGAGCTAAATTACTTTTATGCTCGTTTTGAAAGAGACAACAGAGAAACTGCCACCAAGCTCAAACCCTCAGCTGACCACCCACCAATCACACTCTCCTCCACAGATGTCTGCAAGGCACTGAGCCGGATCAGCGCACACAAGGCTGCTGGACCAGACAACATCCCTGGACGTGTGCTCAGGGCATGTGCGGAGCAGCTCGCTGGGGTTTTTACAGACATTTTCAACCTGTCTCTTGCCCAAGCAGCTGTACCGACATGCTTTAAACGCACTTCCATTGTGCCAGTGCCGAAACACTCTAACCCGAGGTGCCCTAATGACTACCGCCCTGTAGCACTCACACCCATCGTCATGAAGTGCTTTGAGCGGCTGGTCCTGGAACACCTAAAAGACTCTCTACCATCCACATTGGACTCACACCAGTTTGCCTACCGCAGCAATAGGAGCACAGAGGATGCCGTTTCCATGGCACTGCACTCTGTGCTCACTCATCTGGACCATAAGAACACGTATGCACGCATGCTGTTTGTTGACTTCAGCTCAGCATTCAACACTGTCATCCCATCCAAGTTAATAGCCAAACTTGGAGACCTGGGCATCAACACTTCAATGTGTAACTGGATTTTGGACTTCCTAACTGACAGACCCCAGAATGTTCGTTCAGGACTCACCTGCTCCACATCCATCACTCTTAACACTGGTGTACCACAGGGCTGTGTGCTAAGCCCGTTTATCTACTCCCTCTTCACCTCCGACTGCAAGCCTGTGTATGGATCTAATTCCATCGTCAAGTTTGCGGACGACACTACGGTGATTGGTCTCATCAGCAACAACGATGAGACCGCCTACAGGGAGGAGATCCAGCACCTGGCCACATGGTGCGCTGATAATAACCTGCTCCTCAACACCACCAAAACGAAGGAGCTCATCGTGGACTTCAGGAAGGAGTCAAGAGGCACACACGACACCATCCACATCAATGGAATGGCTGTTGAACGTGTCTCCAGTTTCAAGTTCCTGGGGATCCACATCTCGGCGGACATGTCGTGGACGACCAACACCTCCAGCCTGGTCAAGAAGGCTCACCAGCGCCTCTTCTTCCTGAGGACACTGAGGAAGAATCAGCTCTCCTCGGCTATCCTGGTGAACTTCTATCGCTGCGCAATAGAAAGCATCCTGGCCAACTGTGTGGCGGTGTGGTATGGGAGCTGCTCTGTTGCGGAGCGCAAGGCACTGCAGCGGGTGGTGAAAACTGCCCAGCGCATCACAGGGACTCCACTGCCTGCCATCGAGCACATCCAGAGGAAACGCTGCCTGCATCGAGCTCGCAGCATCCTCAAGGACTCCTCTCACCCAGCCCACAGACTGTTTTCTCTCCTGCCCTCCGGCAGGCGTTTCAGGATCCTCCGGACCAGGACCAGCAGACTAAAGAACAGTTTTTTCCCCAGAGCTGTCTCTTTATTGAACTCAAACCCCCGTTGATCCACTTCCCTCATAAACTGATAACTCTCCTACCTCACATCTTCCTTCACTTTGTTATTTGCACTACCGACTGTTTATCACAGTAACAACTGTTTACATATGTATTTTGCACCGTACTTCTAACTGTAATATGCAACCACTTTCCACTGCACTTTACACTTTTTTTTTTTTCCGGATAGCTCTGTCCATAATTTATTGCACTACCCTAATCCACTGCTATTCCTCATATTAGCCTAGCATATTATTGTATACCTCTATCTGTAAAATTCTGTTTATAGTAATAGCCATCTGTATATTGTATTCATAGTACATATTCACCTGTAAATTCTGTTTATAGTAATAGCCATCTGTATATTTATTCACTGTACATATTCACCTGTAAATTCAGTTCTGTTTATAGTAATAACGTCTCTCTATTTATACATATTTATACATATTCAGTACATATCCATGTCCTGCACTTATGCAAACGTTGTATATCCTGCACTTGCTGCTATTGCACTTCTGGTTAGACCTAAACTGCATTTCGTTGCCTTGTACTTGTACTTGTGTAATGACAATAAAGTTGAATCTAATCTAATCTAATCTAATTATCCCTTACTTATAATAGGCTTGAATCGGGGTCATGATGTATTGACTTATTTGAATTTTGCCGATTTTGAATGAAAAAAGGCACATTGTGTACCATTAACACTGAAGCTGAGTTTATTTACTTCAAAATAGCGATGTAACCCCCTCGTTGCTGAGAAATATATCCTCCTGGGACCCAGATTTTTTTTTTTTTAATTTAATATTTTTTCATGTCATTACACTTTTTAGAGCATTAGAAACAAATGGGAGAACATTTTTTTTTATTTATATGTCCTCTAGTAGTTGTCAAATAAAATGACATGAAATTGCATGTATAGGCAAAAAAAATGGGATTTATTTTTAATTCACCAATCAGTATTTTTTTTTAGACAAACTTTGTTTAAAGATGATTCTGAACTATGTTATGAAAGATATAATGAAATGCATTGATATACCATTTTACTTTATGCAATATGTGGGTAAAATGGCCATACTTGGATTTTCCCATTCAATACAATGTATCTGCATCTAATTAGCATATTAATGTATTCTTGGTGCAACATGTAATGAAAATAGAAGTGTAATAATAATGGGAGTAATAATTGGCAACATTTTCATAGTAATATCTAATATTTCATAGGAATATTGAAATGTAAATTCTTTCCCTATTCACTCCAAAATGCCTGATAAACATGATTTAAGTCCTGGCGTCCACTGCAGTGGACCTTTAGGAAATCAATCAATATTTTGACTATAAACCCCATAACATTTTCCTGAGATGTTGGTTTACAACAAACTATTTGAAAATGTATCCAATTTAAATTATAATTACAAAATATTATCATATTTCCATAAGAGTGCTAAACATTAATGTCAGACGTTTTTAAAGACCAAGAAGTAGTTGTCCTGGTGAAACTAAACATTCGATAAACATGTCATGAACATATTTCAATGAAATTCACTAAAATATAATGTCCACTACTGTGGACAAAAGTCTATTCCTGGGTGCCAGGAGGATAATGCAGCGATTCAGTAGTGAAGCCTTTATTACTTAAAGTCGCAGGGCAGGATTGATAAGTTTCTGTTTTCGTTTCAGTGTGTGTGCGCAGTGCGTTCTCTGTGTGTGAGTGACATATGTGTGTGCGCTTCAGTGAAAACAGCACATTAATATAAAACAGTGATTAAACGGACTTGGAACTACCTGTGCATTAAACCGTTTTATAGAGGGTATGCACGTGACTTTGGTTCGCACAAAACACATCTAAACCGGGGAAGAGCTTTGAAATTGACTGTACAAATAGATTTGACAAGAAGTCTGAGGAATATTTTTACAGACTGCCGAAAGCTACAGAAAAGAGAAGCAAATGGATCGCTGCAATTCACAGAAACTGCCGGACTCCAGGCAGCGAAAGGTGGATTTGCAGTTATCATTTTGTGTTAATATGTTGAATTTTGGGGTAAAATCATACCCTATATATTGTTTTGTTATATATTTGTGACAAGCAGGGCGGGCGAGAGCCGTGAGAGAGCGGTGCGAGGCCGGTGCGTGATTTAATCCTCTCACAGAGGAGCTCGGAAGCATGAAAGGAGGAGCGACGGCAGTGAAGGACGAGAGAGGACCAGGCCTGGACTTTATGTTGTGTTTTGTGTACGTTTTATTATGTGTATGCGTGGCGGTCGTCCATGAGGAGGCTGCAGTTTTTACTTTTTTAAGTCTTTTGAACATTCGCCGGTTCCTGACTTCTTCTTTCCTGAACAAAGAACTGTATTACAATATTGTATTGACGACTTTTCAATTGAATATTAACCATCTAATATTCTACATAAGCACATAAAAGTGACGTCAATGCTTACCTTCTATTGCACACCTTCCAGCCAATCAAAGTCGAGTATTCAGACAGACTATGGTATAGTGTTTATATTAGACCTGCTGGGATGGTTCTTGCTGGAAATTGCATATATATACGTCACTCGCCTGTGTGTGTAAAAAGAGAAACGTTGCTCTGCCTATTTTGACGTGTGTCTGGTGTGAGTGTTAGTCGTCACAATGAGCGAGAAAGATTGACATGGAGCTTTTATTAATCTATACATTTTAAACAAACGTCGAACAGAGGAGAGTCTGCTGGAGAAAAGCGAAAGTGACCGAGCTTGTAATAAAACCAGAATCAACATTGGCTTGGCTTTTCTGAGATGGCGAGAACTCAGGGATTTGAAATGTTGTAAAAGCGACGCAGAGATGATGGTGTTTTTATTACTCAACAGGTGAGTCATGTGTTTTATTGAGTAGATAAATTACCATATGTAGCTCTCTAACAGAGTTCACTCTAAAGCATTATCTATTGTGAAGCTCATCTCATTATGGGTTGTTGTAACGCTGTGCTGGAATGTTTTTTAAGGAAGTACTGTGTCTATTAATGGGTAAAGCTACAGTAACGTCTTCAGCTAGTCAGCTTGAGATCCTTGAGAAACAAATTTGATCTCTTAAGCCTATAGTGGATGTTTTATGGGCAGTAGGATACTATATTCATCCGCACATTCATCGTTTGTTTGTGCGTTTGAGCCTTTGTTGACTTTGAGACTTTGCAGCAGTTGGTCTTTAAACCGTTTCTGATGTCTGCTGAAGTGGTCATTGACAGTGAACATGAGTGTGCATAATATGCATGTTGGCTAGCTCAGTCAAAACTTGTCAAGTCACACCATCTGTTATGATATAGTCTTGTCTCAGCCATGAATAAACACACACTGTTTACTTGCTTGCATTTCAAACAGCTGCTAATTATGTGGGTGTTTTGAAACACTTTCATATGATACTTTTGTGTCATGCGCTGTATTGTAATTCTCGGTTCAGTCTATTCTCCAGACTGATTGAAACCCTTAAAGCTACACTGTGTAACTTTTTTTGTTTATTCTTAGCTAAAAACACTTAGTTCTTTCAAAAATACATGTGCTCATTAATGTATATTTACTTCTTTCAAGTAATAAAGTATTCTCGTAAGTTTATAATATGCCATTGAAAATACATACGGGTGAGGGGTTCGAATGCCGGTCGCCATGTTGCCCCCCCATCTTGAAAGTACATAAGCCAAAGAGGGACATACCCGTAAATTCAAGCTGTGGACGAGGTCGAACTGGAAGCCATGTTAATCTTGGACTAAATCGTCAACCGTAGGAGTTAAAACGAAATCGGAATTGAGAGGAACAGAAACTAATATTCACTGGATGGTCATATACCTTTTAACCGCTAGATGGGGGAAAATATCACACAGTGTAGCTTTAACTCTTGAGCTCATTAGTCTATGTGAACAATTCATTAAAGAAAAAAGAAAAAAACAGTTCATAAGAGTTTATGTGGTGATGCCATAAAACCTGTGGGCCGGAATTGTATAACTGGATTTATACACTTATTTACTTTTTTCAGTTATATACTTTTGTATATTTTTCAATATAGCATATTTATGAATCCATAATTGACTTCAAAAGCAATGAAGGTTATGCACAACAAACGTATGTATTCTCGCATCACTTCCGGTTCAGGTATTTTGTCTGTGCTTCATTAAAGGGACAGTTCACCCAAAAATGAAAATTAGCACATGATTTACTCACCCTCAAGTCATCCTAGGTCGTCTGGCTATCACCAGATCAAGCTCAATCTTTTAAGATTGAACATTGGTCTGTATTTTCTCCTGCACAAGAGGTGTGATCAAAAATGACATAGGATAGTCCTTCAACCAATCAGACCATAAGAGGCGTGATCAACGTGCATCGATCCATCCCTTCTCTATCTGTCATCGTGTTATGCTGCATTCCAGGCAGGTTTTTGAGCCCGTAAGTTACGACTTCAAACCACGACTCATGACTTTGTAGGGTTCCAGGCAAAGTCACGCCAAACTGCCTGAGCGGTAGCTAGATGCAAACGAAGAATGGCGAACCGTATGGGGCTTATGCTCATTTACAATAATTTCTATCGCCAAATGTGCTTACTCCTTGCTTATTTGAGGGAAACGGAGGAGAAAAAATAGCGCATAAGGCAAGAGAAGCTGTTATACCTTTTATTTTACGTTATTTGTATATTTGGAAATGTATTTGGTATTAATTTATTATTTCACTCAATCCATAGTTTTCAGTCACGTGACTGTCGCGGAGCCTTGGAGGGTAAAACCTTAAAGTGCTGTAATGTACTAAAACAGTGATCTTAAAAGATCAAATTCAGTTTACACCTTTTTGATAATGCATACTACACACAGGCGAGTAGATGAGGCAAGAATATGAATGCATCGTGTTTTCTTTATAATGGGTTTCGATGGGGAAGACACCTAACGAGAAACCTTGTGTTGCACTAATATTCTGTGTTCGTCTGCTTTCCTGTACAAAGTATGCAACATCAATAAGGTGCATATTGAATTTGGTATTTTAATATCACTGTCTTACCGCATTAACACTGACTACAAACCTGGTAAAAATGACTAGCGGGCAATGGAGGAGAGCCTTGTTTTGCCCTCCAGGTGGGTGTTCCTATAAGTGTGTGACGACACGTGAAAACTATGAATGGCCGTAAGAGCGTGTAACTGGGAGTACATCGAGTTCACGGGTGGGAAGTCACGGGTTTGACTGCCGCTCCAGTGCACTTTCACGGGTAGAAGGTTGGAAAAACATGGGTTACGGGTTGCCTGGAACGCGGCATTAAACCCGCCAATAGTGCGCCAGGTGGATAAGCCTGTCTGTGATTGGTTCCTGTAAATGTGTAACACACGCAGGATAAATGAATGTACAGGTTTCAAGCCTGAGCTTGACCAGGGCCAAATCAAACCCCCAGCAGATCAGGCTGGGTTTACCCAGTCTACATCCTATAGGTGTATATGACTTTCTTCTTTCAGACGAACACAATCAGAGTTATATTTAAAAATATCCTGGCTCTTCCAGGATTTTATAATGGCAGTGAAGCAAAGCAAAATATTTATCTTCCGTCAGACCGCCTTCCGTATTTAACTTAAGAAGAAAGTGTAACGCTTCTCGCTTTGTCCGACGCCATCATCGCGTCAGTTATGATTTTTCCATAAGTTGAATACGGAAGGCGGTCCGGCGGAAGCTAGATATTTTACTTTATAAAGTTGGATATTTTTCTTACATAACTCCATCGATTTGCTTCAGAAGGCCTTTATTAACCCCCCGGAGCCGTGTGGATTACTTTTATAATGGATGGATGCACTTTAACACATTTTGCCGACAAGCGGATGTGAAGAGACCTGTTTTCATGCATGTGACGTTAGATAGCGGTGGGAAGTGACAATGAATTTTACCAATAAAACACCACAAAAATACTGCCACACATACAATAGTCCATTTTTTTCACTAGTATATTTATTCAGCTATTTACTATTAGAGAAATAAATCACAGAAATGTATCTTTGACTTTTTTTCCACTGCTAAAGTGGACTGCAAAATGCCTGTAGTCAATTTTAGTAAACATTTTTTATTATTAAATATTTTCTTTCTTTCTTATATATGACATTGTATTTTCCTTTAACCTTCTGGTGCTCTTCGTTTAGGGGTTGCATTGGTTGTCTTCCTGGTTATAAGTGACTGGACACCTAAAAATTAAACTTCCTCCACCCCAGTAAAACCATTTGGTGGTATTTTTTTATATTTATGCAATAAGTATGGTCTATTTTTTTTTCATTGAAAATTATACAATTTTTTTTTTTATTATTATTATTGCAGTATTTCAGGTTTAAATAGAGACTAGGCCTTCAAACTAATTTTTTTGAAGGCAGATTAGCGCCCTCTTTTGAAATTATTTAAGAAATCATGCAACCATGTGTGTAATAACTAGAGGTCTCTATGGAGAGGCTTGAGAATTCCCTAGTTCTGTTTTGAACACATTTAATGATTTTTTTTTTTTGATGGATTTGAATATATATTTAAAAAAATCTCAAAGACTATTTATTATAAAGTTTTAGATTTTTTTGTTTTTTTTTTTGTTAGAAATACAGATTTTTTTCTGTGAATTTGTGTTTTTGCTAATTTCCCATTAATTTCCTGTGGTGGTCATTTTTGACCGAAGAGCACAAGTGGGAGTATTTTTTTTACGACCACTTAGCATGCTCGAATCATGCCCTCAATTTTTTTGTGTGTTTACATACCTAATGCTAGAAAAGTCACCAAGTTTCATATCATTCTGATAAAACTATGATTTTTAAAAGTTCCAAATGTGGTTCATAGGTTCAGTTTTTCATAGCTGTGTAAGTGTGCGTGTGTGTGTGAGTGGATGTGTCAATATCACACTGCTGATGTTTTAGAGTGTCACCCCTTTACTGCTGTGTACTTTTTTTCAGCATCGTGGCCGATTTGTAGATTGTACAAACAAATATTCAGAGATTTTTTGTGTTTTTGCCGTTTTCCCATTCATTTCCTTTGGTCGGTCATTTATGACCGAAGACAATGAACGATACTTTTTTTTTTTTACGACCAATTAGCATGCTCAAATCATGACCCCAATTTTTTTGTGTGTTTACATACCTAATGCTAGAAAAGTCGCCAAGTTTCATATCATTCTGATGAAGCAGTGATTTTTAACATTTCAAAACAGAAAATTTTCTGGTCAGAAATGACCGAAGAGCACCAGAGGGTTAATTGTTCACAAAAGTTTGAATTGAATGAAATTGAATTTTGAATCAAAGTTCACCCCAAACTGGAAGAATGTTGTTTCACTTCTGTGACTGACAGAAAAAGAAGCTTTGCGAGACGATTTTTTTATGATGCTGTAAAAGGATATTAGAGATGAGGTCTGGGAAAGAGTCGATGGCACTATATCTGTGAACTGCTCTCTGTTGGACCAGGCTCTCTGTCTTCATTGAGTCTGTACCAAGTGTAAATCCCCCTTTAAAAAACCCCTTGGCAGGATGCCTCTCTTTCTCCCTGTCGCTCTGCTTTTGCCTCATTTTCTGGAGCATGAGCAACTAATCTCTATCTGCTTCACTGTGATATGACAAGCCAGCTATTGTCCTTGTAAAGCCATCTGATTGGCTGAGCAGCTGTGTCTCATTCAGCATGTCTCCATGTCCTGGGTCTCGTAATTGCTTTAGGGTTTCCACCGCTCTAAAGATTTCCCTCAGTTTGACTCTGATCTGCTTTCTGCTCCACTTTCTATTTCCGCCCCACATTCCAACTCTCTGCTCCTTCCTTTTATCTCCAGCTCTCCTTTCCTTATCCTCTCACTCATCTCCGTCTCACTCTCTCCAGCTCTGCTCTCCTCATTTCATGAAGCATGAAGATGCCGGATCCAAATGTAGTTTTTCCCTTTCGTCTCTTACGTATCCAAGTATCAGTGCAGTATTTCACACTTTACATTGACTTATATTAAATTATATTTTTCTCTTAAAGGCTTAGTTCACCCAAACATGAAAATTCTGTCATTAATTCCTCACCCTCATGTTGATCCAAACTCGTAAGACTTTCGTTCATCTTCAAAACACAAATGAAAATCTTTTTAATGAAATCTGAGAGCTTTCTGACCCTCCATTGACAACTACGAAACTGACATTTTGATGCTTCAAAAAATTCATAAAGAGATCATAAAACTTATCCATATGAATTGAGCGGTTTAGTCCAAATGTTCTGAAGAGACGCGATCACTTTATATGATGAACAGATTTAATTTAAGGCTTTTATTCACATATAAACATTCAACTCACATCAGTTGTGGTAAACGGAAGCTTCTGCAGGAACCAATGAGGTTTATCCTTGTGTTAAGCATCCCGTTTGAGCTTCCTCAAGAACCAATGAGGTTCATTCTCGTGTTACGCATCACGTTTGATCTTCCTCAAGAACCAATGAGGTTCATTCTTGTGTTACGCATCACGTTTGAGCTTCAGCAAGAACCAATGAGGTTAATTCTCGTGTTACGCATCACGTTTGATCTTCCTCAAGAACCAATGAGGTTAATTCTCGTGTTACGCATCACGTTTGATCTTCTTCAAGAACCAATGAGGTACATTCTCGTGTTACGCATCACGTTTGAGCTTCAGCAATAACCAATGAGGTTAATTCTCGTGTTACGCATCACGTTTGATCTTCCTCAAGAACCAATGAAGTTCATTCTCGTGTTACGCATCACGTTTGATCTTCCTCAAGAACCAATGAAGTTCATTCTCGTGTTACGCATCACGTTTGATCTTCCTCAAGAACCAATGAGGTTAATTCTCGTGTTACGCATCACGTTTGATCTTCTTCAAGAACCAATGAGGTACATTCTCGTGTTACGCATCACGTTTGAGCTTCAGCAATAACCAATGAGGTTAATTCTCGTGTTACGCATCACGTTTGATCTTCCTCAAGAACCAATGAAGTTCATTCTCGTGTTACGCAGCATGTTTGATCTTCCTCAAGAACCAATGAGGTTCATTCTCATGTTACGCATCACGTTTGAGCTTCCTCAAGAACCAATGAGGTTCATTCTCGTGTTACGCATCACGTTTGATCTTCCTCAAGAACCAATGAAATTCATTCTTGTGTTACGCATCACGTTTGAGCTTCCTCAAGAACCAATGAGGTTAATTCTCGTGTTACGCATCACGTTTGAGCTTCAGCAAGAACCAATGAGGTTCATTCTCATGTTACGCATAACGTTTGAGCTTCCTCAAGAACCAATGAGGTTCATTCTTGTGTTACGCATCACATTTGAGCTTCAGCAAGAACCAATGAGGTTTATTCTCGTGTTACGCATCACGTTTGATCTTCCTCAAGAACCAATGAGGTTAATTCTCATGTTACGCATCATGTTTGATCTTCCTCAAAAACCAATGAGGTTAATTCTCGTGTTACGCATCACGTTTGATCTTCCTCAAGAACCAATGAGGTTAATTCTCGTGTTACGCAGCACGTTTGAGCTTCCTCAAGAACTAATGAGGTTCATTCTCGTGTTACGCATCACGTTTGAGCTTCCTCAAGAACCAATGAGGTTCATTCTTGTGTTACGCATCACGTTTGATCTTCCTCAAGAACCAATGAGGTTCATTCTCGTGTTACGCATCACGTTTGAGCTTCCTCAAGAACCAGTGAGGTTCATTCTCGTGTTACGCATCACGTTTGAGCTTCAGCAAGAACCAATGAGGTTCATTCTCATGTTACGCATAACGTTTGAGCTTCCTCAAGAACCAATGAGGTTCATTCTCATGTTACGCATAACGTTTGAGCTTCCTCAAGAACCAATGAGGTTGATTCTCATCTTACGCATCATGTTTGATCTTCCTCAAGAACCAATGAGGTTAATTCTCGTGTTACGCATCATGTTTGAGCTTCCTCAAGAACCAATGAGGTACATTCTTGTGTTACGCATCACGTTTGAGCTTCAGCAAGAACCAATGAGGTTAATTCTCGTGTTACGCATCACGTTTGAGCTTCCTCAAGAACCAATGAGGTTCATTCTTGTGTTACGCATCACGTTTGAGCTTCAGCAAGAACCAATGAGGTTCATTCTCGTGTTATGCATCACGTTTGAGCTTCCTCAAGAACCAATGAGGTTAATTCTCGTGTTACGCATCACGTTTGATCTTCCTCAAGAACCAATGAGGTTCATTCTCGTGTTACGCAGCACGTTTGAGCTTCCTCAAGAACCAATGAGGTTAATTCTCGTGTTACGCATCACGTTTGATCTTCCTCAAGAACCAATGAGGTTCATTCTCATGTTACGCATCACGTTTGAGCTTCCACAAGAACCAATGAGGTTAATTCTCGTGTTACGCAGCACGTTTGAGGTTCCTCAAGAACCAATGAGGTACATTCTTGTGTTACGCATTTCGTTTGAGCTTCAGCAAGAACCAATGAGGTTCATTCTCGTGTTACGCAGCACGTTTGAGCTTCCTCAAGAACCAATGAGGTTAATTCTCGTGTTACGCATCACGTTTGATCTTCCTCAAGAACCAATGAGGTTCATTCTCATGTTACGCATCACGTTTGAGCTTCCACAAGAACCAATGAGGTTAATTCTCGTGTTACGCAGCACGTTTGAGCTTCCTCAAGAACCAATGAGGTACATTCTTGTGTTATGCATCACGTTTGAGCTTCAGCAAGAACCAATGAGGTTCATTCTCGTGTTACGCATCACGTTTGAGCTTCCTCAAGAACCAATGAGGTTAATTCTCGTGTTACGCATCACGTTTGATCTTCCTCAAGAACCAATGAGGTTCATTCTCGTGTTACGCAGCACGTTTGAGCTTCCTCAAGAACCAATGAGGTTAATTCTCGTGTTACGCATCACGTTTGATCTTCCTCAAGAACCAATGAGGTTCATTCTCATGTTACGCATCACGTTTGAGCTTCCACAAGAACCAATGAGGTTAATTCTTGTGTTACGCAGCACGTTTGAGCTTCCTCAAGAACCAATGAGGTTCATTCTCGTGTTACGCAGCACGTTTGAGCTTCCTCAAGAACCAATGAGGTACATTCTTGTGTTACGCATCTCGTTTGAGCTTCAGCAAGAACCAATGAGGTTCATTCTCGTGTTACGCATCATGTTTGATCTTCCTATAGAACCAATGCGGTTAATTCTTGTGTTACGCATCACGTTCGAGCTTCAGCAAAAACCAATGAGGTTTTTTTCACGTGTTACGCATCACGTTTGAGCTTCTGCAAGAACCAATGAAGTTCATTCTCGTGTTACGCAGAACGTTTGAGCTTCTGCAAGAACCAATGAGGTTCATTCTCGTGTTACGCATCACGTTTGAGCTTCAGCAAGAACCAATGAGGTTCATTCTCATGTTACGCATCACGTTTGAGCTTCTGCAAGAACCAATTAGGTTCATTCTCGTGTTACGCATCACATTTGATCTTCCTCAAGAACCAATGAGGTTCATTCTCGTGGTACGCATCATGTTTGATCTTCCTCAAGAACCAATGAGGTTCATTCTCATGTTACGCATCACGTTTGAGCTTCTGCAAGAACCAATGAGGTTAATTCTTGTGTTACGCATCACGTTTGAGCTTCAGCAAGAACCATTGAGGTTCATTCTCGTGTTACGCATCACGTTTGATCTTCCTCAAGAACCAATGAGGTTAATTCTCATGTTACGCATCATGTTTGATCTTCCTCAAGAACCAATGAGGGTAATTCTCGTGTTATGCATCACGTTTGATCTTCCTCAAGAACCAATGAGGTACATTCTTGTGTTACGCATCACGTTTGATCTTCCTCAAGAACCAATGAGGTACATTCTTGTGTTACGCATCACGTTTGATCTTCCTCAAGAACCAATGAGGTTCATTCTCGTGTTACGCATCACGTTTGAGCTTCCTCAAAAACCAATGAGGTTAATTCTCGTGTTATGCATCACGTTTGAGCTTCTGCAAGAACCAATGAGGTTCATTCTCGTGTTACGCATCACATTTGATCTTCCTCAAGAACCAATAAGGTTCATTCTTGTGGTACGCATCATGTTTGATCTTCCTCAAGAACCAATGAGGTTCATTCTCATGTTACGCATCACGTTTGAGCTTCTGCCAGAACCAATGAGGTTAATTCTTGTGTTACGCATCACGTTTGAGCTTCAGCAAGAAACAATGAGGTTCATTCTCGTGTTACGCAGCACGTTTGATCTTCCTCAAGAACCAATGAGGTTAATTCTCATGTTACGCATCATGTTTGATCTTCCTCAAGAACCAATGAGGGTAATTCTCGTGTTATGCATCACGTTTGATCTTCCTCAAGAACCAATGAGGTTCATTCTCGTGTAACGCATCACGTTTGAGCTTCCTCAAAAACCAATGAGGTTAATTCTCGTGTTACGCATCACGTTTGATCTTCCTCAAGAACCAATGAGGTTAATTCTCGTGTTACGCAGCACGTTTGAGCTTCATCAAGAACCAATGAGGTTCATTCTTGTGTTATGCATCATGTTTGAGCTTCAGCAAGGACCAATGAGGTTAATTCTCGTGTTACGCATCACGTTTGATCTTCCTCAAGAACCAATGAGGTTCATTCTTGTGTTACGCATCACGTTTGATCTTCCTCAAGAACCAATGAGGTTCATTCTCGTGTTACGCATCACGTTTGATCTTCCTCAAGAACCAATGAGGTTCATTCTTGTGTTACGCATCACGTTTGATCTTCCTCAAGAACCAATGAGGTTCATTCTCGTGTTACGCAGCACGTTTGAGCTTACTCAAGAACCAATGAGGTTAATTCTTGTGTTACGCATCACGTTTGAGCTTCTGCAAGAACCAATGAGGTTCATTCTCGTGTTACGCAGCACGTTTGAGCTTCTGCAAGAACCAATGAGGTTCATTCTCGTGTTACGCATCACATTTGATCTTCCTCAAGAACCAATGAGGTTCATTCTCGTGTTACACATCACGTTTGAGCTTCAGCAAGAACCAATGAGGTTCATTCTCATGTTACGCATCACGTTTGAGCTTCCTAAAGAACCAATGAGGATGATTCTCATCTTACGCATCATGTTTGATCTTCCTCAACAACCAATGAGGTTCATTCTCGTGTTACGCATCACGTTTGATCTTCCTCAAGAACCAATGAGGTTTATTCTCATGTTACGCATCACGTTTGAGCTTCCTCAAGAACCAATGAGTTTCATTCACATGTTACGCATCAAGTTTAAGCTTCAGTTTGAACTTTCATGTCATTCCAAACCTTTCTTTTCCTGGAAAACACAAAAGAAGATATGGAGCACTTTACAATAAGGTCCCTTTATAAGGTTAGTTTATACAGTGAGTAATTAATTCGTTACAGTATTTATTAATCTGTATTGACGTTAGTTAATAAAAATGCAACTGTAGTCCATGTTAGCTCAGGTCCATGAAATAATGTTTTCAGATACAACTTTTGATTTGTATAATATATTAGTAAATGTTGCAACTAACATTAACTAAGATTAATTAATGCTGTAGTGTATTGCTCAATGTTAATTCATGTTGACTGATGTAGGCTAGTTAACTCATGTTTACAAATAAAACCTTATTGTAAAGTGTCTTTGTCAATACAAGTTTGGAACGACAACAAGGTGAGTAAATGAGGACAGTTTTTATTTTTGTTTGAAATATCCCTTTAAGACATCTAGTATGTTTCTCCCCAGTGATTTCAGGTTTTACTATCCACGCGAGGACATTTGGTCTCCACATTGTCGGCAAAACCTGAGCCACACATGCACACACAGCTGAGCTGGCTGCTTTTTTAGGCAATAACAAGACATGATTTGCTCCTCAGTGGACCGAAAGAGGCAATTACATTATCGGACCTTAGATGGATTTTAGAAATCGCCTGAATAACACTTCTGCTAAGCCTTTAATCCAAATCGTGATAATGTGATGGTCGACTCCCTCCGCATGTACTTTTATGAGACTTGACCTTCCTGTTACAGTGTTGGACTGCGAGAAACTTCTGGCCAGCCATGACTGAAAATGCATACACGCACAGAGCAGATATACACAAATTAGCTTGTTCAATTGGCAAAGTTGAACTAGGGTTATCCTTGGATCACCATGTTCTCCATTATCCATCTCTTCTGGCTCCCTCCCCAACATTTCTGTGTCTCTCCATGTAATCTATTTATTTCTACACTCCCCATCATGATCCTTTCATCTCCTGGTTATAAAATGTTTCTATAACAGCAGGCCTTTTTAATCATACAAAAAATAGCGTCTGCCTGTTAATCCTCTGACCAAATTAAGCATTTATGTAACACTCTCGAACACTTCAATTAAAAATAAAGAAATAAATCAAAATTTTCAACGGCTCTTACTGAGGATGGAAACTTGGCAATGGCATGAAAAATGCTCAAAGCGAACAAGTGAGAGAAAAACAATCCCTCTCTCTCTCTCTCTCTCTCTCTCTCTAGTCCCTCATTCACATTGCAGTCTCTCGCAGAAGGACAACTTTCATGAGCGCTTTGATCTACTGGGAAAAAGCTAGTCAAAACTAATTCGCAGACCAACTGTGATTCTCTCCATTATAGTGGCACAAATCATGTACACAAACAGATGAGGGAGAAAACCCCATCTGAACCTCTCTCACACACACACACACAATGGAGAGTCACAGTTGGTCCGCGACTGCCCGGATATAAAAAAAAAAAAAAAGTTGTTGTTTGGATTTAAATGGGCAAATGCCTATTTAGAATAATCTTCACTCATGAATCAGCTCCTCTGAGTCCAGACCTTTAAGTCATTGAAAGTCTTTGGGATGTGCTGGAGGAGACTCTACAGAAGTGTTGGATTGTCAATACAGGATCTTGACCAAAAATGTATGCACCTCTTGATGGAAATAAATGTTGTGATGAAGCGGTGCATCCATTTTTGTTCAATGTCCTCGTTGTACTGTATTAATTTGAAGGAATTTTCCGTATGTTAAAATATATATATATTTTTTACAGGTGTTTTACCTGTATTTTGAATTTTATACTGCATTGTGTTGTGTTTTAGAGTTAACGGAAATGTCTGTAAAATGTCCCAGTAATGAGCTGCCAGTACTTTTTCCACTGGAACACACACTCTTGAAGCGCTGTAGGCACGCTGCATCTTTGTGTCAATGAGGTGTGAATGTCCATGTGTGTGTGTGTGCTAGTGGATCTCCAGAGTGTCTTTGCAGGACTCATGTCATGCATGTAGTACAGCAGAAGCCACAGGCTTACATCCTTTTGCTATTGTTCCTTTATTACTGCGATTGTTACATCCTTATCCTTGTTCTGCTCAGGTCTCTTCCCTGCTGGAAATCCGTTTAACACCTGCAAACGGCCTCATCCTCATTCTTTCATTAAGCCATACACACCAACCAGGCCACTACAATCATCCACTTCTAGAAGTCAGATGTGCTTCTAAAGAGCAGGTCAGTAGCGTCATTAACAGCACAGGCGCTTCCAGGTGAGAAGGTGCTCTATGTGTGTCCATGGAAATCGCTGTTAAAATGAACTTTAATTCATAACATTTTTTATTATTTTTTCTAAAGACTATTTAGAAATAATTATATAAAAAAATAACTGCTTATTGTAAATAAATACATTTAAAATGAATAGAAACATTTTGCGCATTTACCAAATTTTATTTTATTACTGTTAAATGTCTTATTATTTATTCTATTAAAAATTAACAATTTACTGTAAATAAATACAGTAAAATTAAATAAATACTAAAATGATGCACAGGTAAACATTTTTATTGTATTACTGTAAATTATATTATAATTTATTTCAAAAAACTATTTAGAAAATATTTTTCGAATAAATATAAATAAAATAAATACATTTTGGCCAAATTTTATTTTATTACTGTTAAATGTCTTATTTTTATAAAGACTATATTTAGAAATTATTTTATTCTAAAAATATCAGTTTATTATAAATAAATACAATTAAAATCAATAAATAAATACAAACATTTTGCACATTTACCAAATTGTATTTTGTTACTGTTAAATGTCTAATTATTTTTTTCTATAAAAAATATCAATTTACTGTAAAATACAGTGAAATTAAATAAATACAAAAATGTTGCACATGTAACACATTTAATTGTATTACTGTTAATTGTATTATAATTTTTTTTCTAAAGACTATTTAGAAAAAATATTTTTTTAATAATTATAAATTAAATTAAATAAATAAATGTTTGCCAAATTTTATTTTATTACAGTAAAAAAATTTTTTTAATTTTTTTTAAAGTCTATTTCGTAATAACTATTTACATTAGTGACCAAAAGTGATGTCCAGCCTAGGAAAATTGACGACGTCACCATTTATTCAAATATTATTAACATTTGTTAAAGATTTTATAATCATATTGCATAGTTGTGTTTGGAGTCGGTTGTTTTATTTGTGATAATTCAATGAAACATGCCACATTGTGCGGACATCATTTTTGGCCAGGCTGTCATACAAAAAAATTATGAACGTGCAAAAACAGAACCAACAAAATATTAACAACCATGTTATTTAGTCAGTTTATGCTTTTTGCTAAAATGGTATCCTTTTTTTTTTGCATTGTAAAATAAAACCTTAAAAAAATAAAACCTTTCTGTGGTTTGCCTTTTTTGCCAAATAATGTTGTCAAATTTTGATGGTTTAATCAAACTTGTAGGTCCATTAAAAAACAATATATCCAGACATCACTTTCAGCCACAATTTTTTTTATATATATATATAAATCTAAATAAATGAATGAATGAATAATGTATGTATATAAAGAATGGGGGAAATACCTGGCTTTGAATTTGACGAAAGGGGTCGTTGACATTGAAAAGTTTGAAAAGCCCCTGATTTAGCAGATGCTTATACCCAAAGCCTCTCACAGCACACACTTATTGCAGGAACAATTCATGCGGAACATTCCGGGGTTAAGTGCTTCGCTCAAGGGCACAGTGGCAATAGTTCATGCCGTGTTCCTTACAAGACTCAAATGAGCAACCATCAGTCCATTACGCTTTTGTCCAGGTTGAGCGATTTCTCCATCCTGGCTCCTAAGTGGAATCAAAACCCAAAACCAGTAAGAACAACTATGCTAAGTGTTGGCATAACCAATGCTAAACTTATGGGAATCTATATCGATGCACACGCTCCACATGTAATCAAATTTGCATGTCTTGAATTGGACATTTCATCATTGAATCCGACCATAAGCAAGTGTGCAATTTTATATTTGTGAGGCCAGTCTGTCTAGCCTGCAGCTAGTTATTAGCTGGCAGATAGCAGGACGGCTACATAATATAACATCTCAGTCTCTGCTCAGCCAGTAAATGAACTGATGAGAGTCATTGTGCGATGTATTACAGCTCCGTGAGCAGTACATCGCTCAATCCGGCACTCACCCGTGGGGTGGGAAGAACAGACACGTCCGCCTTTGCAGCCTGATGACAAACTGCAGGGGGATCATAAGTGGATCATAGAGCGCCGTCCTCTCCCAGTGTCCAGCTGCGTGTGTGTTTTTGTGCTTTAAAGAGATGACTCCAGCTGTTTCAGTATCTACTTAATGGGATAATACAGGGCCCATCTGTTGAGCTGTCAATCAAAAGAACACTGGTTTAAGTGTGAGGGCTAAACAGAGCTCGGCTGAGACAGACAGGGAGGAGAAGATATGGGTGATCAAAGAGAGGAGACGGGAGATGCTGATGGAAACGTTAAAAATGACTTTACCGCTAAGTCTTCACACAGTAAGAGTGCCAGGCGTGTGTTTGTTGAACATACAGTGACCTCGACAAGTATTATGTATAGTATCCCAATACTTTTGGAAATATAGTGTATCTCCGTGCTCAAACGCTGCCTGCGAAGTGATACACTGTAAGAAATGAATCCATAAAATAACCGAATAAGGGCTCGAACCCGGGTCTGTAACAAGGAGGCTAAAGGCTGCAACCCCTAGCGCCAGTGGCTAGAGCGTCTCGAGATTAGAGGAGTGAGGTTTACTCGCACAGCGACTAATAGCTGGCCTCCGTAACACTTGCTCCAGGTTTTATTTTGCTATGCAATAAAATAAAATTCATAGCATTTTAGCAAAAAGCATACACTGACTAAATAACAGTTATTAATATTTTGTTGGTTCATAATTATGGTTCATTATTTTTTTGTATGACAGCCTGGCCAAAAATGATGTCCGCATAATGTGGCATGTTTCATTGAATTATCACAAATAAAACAACCGACTCCAAACACAACTATGCAATATGATTACAAAATCTTTAACAAATGTTAATAATATTTGAATAAATGGTGACGTCGTCAATTTTCCTTGGTTGGACATCACTTTTGGTCACTAATGTAAATAGTCATTTCGAAATAGACTTAAAAATATTAATAATACAAACATTTTACAGTAATAAAATAAAATTTGGCAAACATGTATTTATTGAATTGAATTTATATTTATTAAAAAAATATTTTCTAAATAGTCTTTTGAAAAAAATAATACATATTAACAGTAATAAAATTAAATTTGTTACATTTTGTGTTGACTTAATTTCACTGTAATTTTATACAGTATAAGTTTATACAGTTTTTTTACAGTAAATTGTTCATTTTTAATAGAATAAATAATAAGACATTTAACAGTAATAAAATAAAATTTGGTAAATGTGCAAAATGTTTGTATTTATTTGTTTTAATTGTATTTATTTATAATAAACTGATATTTTTAGAATAAAATCATTTCTAAATATACCGGAGTCTTTATAAAAATAAGTCTTTTAACAGTTAATAAAATACAATTTGGCCAACATTTATTTATTTAATTTAATTTATATATATTTTTTAAATATATTTTCTAAATAGTCTTTAGAAAAAAATGATAATACATATTAACAGTAATAAAATAAAAAAAATTACATTTTGTGTTGATTTAATTTCACTGTAATTTTATACAGTATAAGTTTATACAGTTTTTTTTAAATTGTTAAATTGGTAAATTGTTCATTTTTAATAGAATAAATGATAAGACATTTAAAAGTAATAAAATAAAATTTGGTAAATGTGCAAAATGTTTGTATTTATTTGTTTTAATTGTATTTATTTATAATAAACTGATATTTTTAGAATAAAATCATTTCTAAATATACCGGAGTCTTTATAAAAATAAGTCTTTTAACAGTTAATAAAATACAATTTGGCCAACATTTATTTATTTAATTTAATTTATATATTTTTTTAAATATATTTTCTATATAGTCTTTAGAAAAAAATGATAATGCAGTAATAAAATATACATTTTTACCTGTACAACATTTTTGTATTTATTTAATTTGACTGTATTTATTTGCAGTAAATTGTAAATTTTTAATAGAATAAATAATAAGACATTTAACAGTAATAAAATAAAATTTGGTAAATGTGCAATGTGTGTTTCTATTTATTTCATTTTAATTGTATTTATTTATAATAAGCTGTTATTTTTTTAGAATATAATTGTTTTTAAATCGTCTTTAGATAAAAATTATTAATTTACTAAATTAATTCAAATGAATTAAAGTTCATTTTAACAGCGATTTCCATGGACACACGTTGAGCACCTTCTCGCCTGGAAGCCCCTGTGCTAAATGACGCTACTGACCTGCTCTTTAGAAGCACATCTGACTTCTACAACCCCAAATCAGAAAAAGTTGGGAAAGTATGGAAAACGCAAATAAAATAAAAAAAATAGTGATTTCTAAATTTACTTTGACTTGTATTTCATTGCAGACAATATGAACACAAAATATTTCATGTTTTGTCTGGTCAACTTCATGTCATTTGTAAATATGCATCTTTTCCTGTCATTCAGACCTGCAACACATTTAAAAAAAAGTTGGGACAGTAAAGCATTTACCACTTTGTAATGTTGCCATTCCTTTTCACAACACTTAAAAGATGTTTAGGGACTGAAGACACCAAGTGATGAAGTGTTTCAGGTGTAATTTTGTCCCATTCTTCCTGCAAACAAGTCTGCAATTTTGTCGCAATTGTTGTCGTTGTCGCATTTTGCGCTTCAAAATGCGCCACACATTCTCTATTGGAGAAAGGTCGGGACTGCAGGCAGGCCAGTCAAGCACCCGTACCCTCTTCCTCCGCAGCCAGGACTTTGTAATGTGTGCAGAATGTGGTTTTGCATTGTCTTGTTGAAATATGCATGGACGTCCCTGGAAAAGATGTCTTCTTGAAGGCAGCATATTATGCTCCAAAATCTCTATGTACTTTTCAGCATTAATGGTGCCTTCACAGAAGTGCAAGTTACCTTTGCCAAGGGCACTGACACAACCCCATACCATGACAGACCCTGGCTTTTGGACTTGTTGCTGGTAACAGTCTGGATGATCCTTTTCTTCTTTGGTCCGGAGCACACGGCGTCTAGCCTGGATGCCAGCCGAATTTAGCCCCGCCCACAAAATGTTTTGCTCGGGCAATTCGGTCTGGACTCGCTCCATAGAGGAGTAATTATGCCCGAACAGAAACTGTTCGGACCAATGAAATTGTCAGGGCGGGCTTTAGACGATGATGGACAGATGATCAACAGTAACGTAATCATCCACGTCATCGAAGGCTCTTGGGTTGAATTTGCTCTTATCCTAAACGGAGAACTTGTTCGTATATGCGTTCACCTTTACTATTTCTCTCAGAAACGATGATCATGTTGGTAAGTACTCTGTGTATCCTTAAATTATTTTATTACTGCCAAAGATCGTTTATACTCATGTTTTCTTGTAACGTTACTTAATCATGCGTGCGTGCAGACAGGGTTTCCAAGTGTTTTTGCAATGTCGCGCACAATTGCTACTCAAAACGTTTGGTTGGCAAAATATGTTATTTTGGCAAGGTTGCCTGCTAAAATTTGCATTCCTGGGTTTATATAATCACATAATTGGGGTCGCTTCAACCCGCGGACATGGAGAAAAACACGGACTTGGTAACAGTGCAGTTGAGTTCTGTTGACATTTGACAACTAACGTTACGCGTCACTCCGTTGCTCTGATTGGTTGTGGGTCTATCCAATTGAGGTCTTTCCTGGCTCGGTTGAAACACGCCCCATAATCAAAGCTCAATGGAGCGGTACCAGACTCAAATTCTGACTAGAATTGAGTATGGCCACGCCAGGCTACACGGCGTCCATTCCTCCCAAAAAATACCTAAAATATTGATTCATCTGACCACAGTACACTATTCCACTGTGTGATGGTCCATCCCATATGCCTCCGAGCCCAGAGAAGTCGACGGCGCTTCTGGACACTGTTAACATAGGGCTTCCTTTTGACACAGTAATTAATAATAATTAATAATAATAATTAATAATTTGTTACATTTATATAGCGCTTTTCTAGGCACTCAAAGCGCTTTACATAGAAGGGGGGAATCTCCTCAACCACCACCAATGTGCAGCACCCACCTGGATGATGCGACGGCAGCCATATTGCGCCAGTACGCCCACCACACACCAGCTGATTGGTGGAGAGGAGACTGAGGGATGATACCAATCGTATATATATGGGGATGATTAGGAGACCATGATGGACAGGGGCCAATGGGCAAATTTGGCCAGGATGCCGGGGTTACACCCCTACTCTTTATCGAAGGATATCCTGGGATTTTTAATGACCACAGAGAGTCAGGACCTTGGTTTAACGTCTCATCTGAAGGACGGTGCTTGTTACAGTATAGTGTCCTGATCACTATACTGGGGTGTTAGGACCCACACAGACCACAGGGTGAGCCCCCCCTGCTGGCCTCACTAACATCTCTACCAGCAGCTACCTAGTTTTCCCAGTTGGTCTCCCATCCAGGTACTAACCAGGCTCAGCCCTGCTTAGCTTCAGTGGGAAACCAGTCTTGGGCTACAGGGTGATATGGCTGCTGGCTGGCAGTACAGTTTTAACTGGTATTTGTGGATGTAACTACGTATTGTGGTACTTGACAAAGGTTTGCCAAAGTAGTCCAGAGCCCATGTGGTGATATCGCTTATAGATGAATGACGATTCTTGATGCAGTACCGCCTGAGGGATCGGAGATCACGGTTGTTCAGCTTAGGCTTGCGCCCTTGTCCTTTACGCACTGAAATTCCTCCAGATTCCTTGAATCTTTTAATTATGTTATGCACTGTTGAATGTGAAATATCCAAATCTCTTCCTATCTTTCTTTGAGGAACATTGTTTTTAAACATTTCAATAATTTTCTCACGTATTTGTTGGCAAACTGGCGATCCTCGGCCCATCTTTGCTCCTAAAGGATTAGACCTTTCTTGGATGCTGCTTTTGTACCAAATCATAATTACAATCACCTGTTGACATCACCTGTTTCAAATCACATCATTATTGAACCATTTTACCTCATTACTAGCCCTAACTTGCTCCTGTCCCAACTTTTTTTGAAATGTGTTGCAGGTCTGAATGACAGGAAAGGATGCATATTTACAAATGACATGAAGTTGACCAGTCAAAACATGAAATATTTTGTGTTCATATTGTCTGCAATGAAGTACAAGTCAAAGTAAATTTAGAAATCACTTCTTTTTTTTTTTTTGCGTTTTCCATACTGTCCCAACTTTTTCTGATTTGGGGTTGTAGAAGTGGATGATTGTAGTGGCCTGGTTGGTGTGTATGGCTTAATGAAAGAATGAGGATGAGGCCGTTTGCAGGTGTTAAACGGATTTCCAGCAGGGAAGAGACCTGAGCAGAACAAGGATAAGGATGTAACAATCGCAGTAATAAAGGAACAATAGCAAAAGGATGTAAGCCTGTGGCTTCTGCTGTACTACATGCATGACATGCGTCCTGCAAAGACACTCTGGAGATCCACTAGCACACACACACACACACACCTCATCGACACAAAGATCCAGCGTGCCTGCAGCGCTTGGAGAGTGTGTGTTCCTGTGGAGTGCTGAGGCTGGCTCTCTCTGATACCTCACTGAGGAACTGAGCTGGATTGAGGACTAGCACATCCTTGTGAATCTTTAATGCCGTTTTCTTCTTTGTTCAGCGGATTCTGTGTTTTGTAACGTGAAACAATGAGAGAGAAATAGACGCCTCTGCACTGCCTGAGATAACTTCACAAAATAAGTCACAAAATAAAAGTCACTATAAGTCATGATCCCTGCAATAAGTCCCTCAAGTGCAATCCAGTCCTGTGAAACAGAGAAGGGTGTGTTTACTAAACAGATACTGGTGTGTATACTAAAGCCCTCATATAAACTTTTATTAAAATTATTGATGAAACTGACATTTTTCAGCTTAGGTCCGACTGAGTAGGTTGACTGAGTAGGTTTTTATGCGGATTATGGTGTGGGGTTGTTTTTCAGGGGTTTGGCTTGTCCCCTTAGTTCCAGTGAAAGGAACTCTTAATGCTTCAGCATACCAAGACATTTTGGACAATTTCATGCTCCCAACTTTGTGGGAACAGTTTTGGGGACGGCCCCTTCCTGTTCCATCATGACTGAGCACCAGTGACCAAAGCGTCGGTGCATAAAGACACGGATGAGTGAGTTTGGTGTGGAGGAACTTGACTGGCCTGCACAGAGTCCTGACCTCAACCCGATAGAACAGCTTTGGGATGAATTAGAGCGGAGACTGAGAGCCAGGCCTTCTCGTCCAACATCAGTGCCTGACCTCACAAATGCGCTTCTAGAAGAATGGTCAAAAAGTCCCATAAACACACTCCTAAACCTGAGGAAAGCCTTCCCAGAAGAGTTGAAGCTGTTAGAGCTGCAAAGGGTGGGACAACTCCATTTTAAACCCTACGGATTAAGAATGGGATGTCATTAAAGTCCATGTGCATGTAAAGGGCAGGCATCCCAAAACTTTTGGCAATATAGCGTAGTTGCCTCAAATTTTTTTTGAGTAAAACCAATTTTTCACAGTGTACTTTGCGAGCGCTAAATAAGTACATTCTAGTATAAATGTATGTAGAATGTTTTCATAACTATATCTTTATCATTATAGTTCATTCTTGGTGTGAGTGCGCCTTTATTTAACTACTCCCCTACGCTGCTGTCTGTGTGCCTACTGTATAGTTCAGTGTCTTTTTGCCTGCAGCTCATTGCTTGTGTTGGGAAACGTATAGCTTTTTATGGGAGTTTCTTTCTCAGAAGCTGCTGCTGAGCCATCGCTCCATCTGAGATATAACTCACCAGGACTCCTTCCTCCTACAGAACAATCAGAGCAGGGTTCCCACTGAGTTATACCATTATCTGCAATTTGCTGTATTTCCACCATATCCCAGAAGGATTGAGCCTAGAGTGAGGTATAATCAGCTAGTTCTTGTGTCGTGATGGGATTAGGTGAACATGCATCTCTTGAACCATCAATAAGAACCGCATATACTAGGGATGAAATATTGTATTTGAATATTTGGGCTCATAAAAAATTTAAATTTGTTATTCAAATGACGTTTAACAAGAAAGACGTATTTTTTTACCATTTCTGGACAAGTTTACGATTAGGCAATATAACGTTACACAACAAGCTTATGAGGGTAGTGAAAGCTCTGTATATGTTTGTTTAGTGTTTTTGTGTAATTTGCTGTGTATGTTAATGATCATGCAACGGATAGAGAGTTTGTAAATGAGACATTAAAAAGGTATACGTAATAAACTTCATAAACCATCAGTAAAGTTTGGCCATCAATCGGGAAGGGGTCTGCTATACATTCTGTGTCCAAAAACAACTTGGGATAAGGTTTTCAAACTGACAGCCCTGACAGTTAGCAACTCTGTTTTGTTTGTCCGAGTAAGCAACTGTAACTAAGGGGGGCGGGGCTTACCGATAGGTCAATTCACCCTTCATGCACGTTTGATTGACAGGCGATCTGACCAATCACATCGTCAAATTTTCCGTTTGTCCTACAAAGCAGTCAGGAGAGTGGGTAGATTAATATTGGTGGACTTGAACTTGGAAAAACGGTGTGTGCTGACGTCCTTCCGCGATTGAAACAACATTTCTTTTAGTGTTCATTCATGTTTATTTCCTGCTTATCAATGAACTAGAAGGTAGAGATGATCAGTTCACGAGCAGCTTTAACTGAGGCGCTCCAGCGACCACCACACATTAAAGAGACACAAAACAGTATTTGTTTAAATTTCTCTAAAAAAATTACAATTTCAAAGTTGAGACTTTGTTTCATATCAAAAGTAACTTGCTCTGTCCTGTCTGTCGGTGTGTTGTCAGTATCCTCTTTGCTCCGCGATGTATTTTCTCTACGTGAGAACATGTGTGGTGTAAGAGCGCCATGGCTTGTCGGACATGGCAACAGTAACTAAAGGGGGCGGGTCTTTGCGAACAGTCAATTGATGCATTTCCTCTTTGAAATTCAGGTTTGTGTGTTTATGTATCTACAAAATAATTAATGTGCTTTCAATTATCTTATTTGATACAAAACCCCATTCAGAGACGCAATGTGAGTCACCTAAATGAGTGAGGGGTCTGTCTTTGAAACGCCTGGTGCTTCTGTAACCCCTCCTGTTCGAACCGCCCTGTTCCAAGCGGGACTCAAACCCGGGTCTGCCGACATGAGAGTCGGACGCTCTAACAAGGAGGCTAAAGGCTGCAACCCCTAGCGCCAGTGGCTAGAGCATCTCTTGAGATCAGAGGAGTGAGGTTTACTCGCACAGCGACTAATAGCTGGCCTCCGTTACACTTGCTCAAAACACACAACTTTATTCCCAAAGATAATGAATATAATTCATTTGGATGATAAAATGTTCTCAGAACTGTGCTTATTGGCAGGTTATGGAGTCAGGTGATCATCTTTCGGCTACGAGTAAAACGCAGGACGGTGGTCTGAAGTTGGAAGTTCACCCGCAGAGCATGAGAACCAGCGCTGATACAATGGAAACGGATGACAGACCGGTTGATTACACCTGAATCACTTTTAATTTTTTACTTCTAATATGTTTGTTAAAACAGTATAAAATATGCTGTATTGCTGTACTCATCGACAATAAAGGCCAATGTCATGTACACTCAAAAAAATTACTCATTGAATGAACATAAAAAAATCATGGAAAGTATTTCCACATGATTAACTTGCTTTATTTCAGCATTATGCAATTCTGTTATTCCAATTTGATGTTCTTATGTTGGGTCAAATTAATTTATTAAGGTTGATTCTACTTATTTATTATGGTTAGGCACAGCTTAATTTAATAGTGTCAGCCTAACTAATTTGCAATGTTTTGGACCAGCTAATTTATTTAGGTTAGCCTAACAAAAGTGCTTAATGCTGAAAGAAAGCCATTTAATCACATGGAAATCCTTTCCATTATTTAATTACATTAATTCAAAGAATAGCTTTTGAGAGCATTTACAAAAACCTTTTACAAGATTTTATTGGTTAGCCAGAAGATGGTTGGGAAACTTCCATGGCATGCCCAGAGAAGTTTTTTATTATCAAAACAACTTTTAATAGTTATTAGGTCCTCACCCCAAGCACATGCTCTACACTTCACCACAATGGTAACCTCCAAAAACACCAACATAACACAAACTTTTAAATACCAACATAACAAAACATTAAACATTAAAAAGTCTCTCAATTTTCTCATCTTGTTAAAAATGCATCAAATTGCACTTTATTTAAACATTTAGTCTCCGAATTCAGCCCCTTTGCAAAGCATGATGGGAAGTGAAAGTCTTAGTCCTTTGGGTTACTTAATTGAAACATGTTATTTCAAAATGAAAACATCAAGTTATGTCAAAGAGTAACGGTTTTAAGTCAGTTTAACATGAATCAATTACATTTGAACCAGAAACCTAATATAATGGTGTTAAACCAAGATGAATTGCTTAAATAAAGTGAACAGCATCATAAATCATTTTTTTGAGTGTATACCTGTGGTTGTGTGGAGTATTTTACAAAGGTTTAGAGGAAATTCAAAAAGGTAATATTATTCATAAATAAAAACTGTTAATATTACTCATAAATATTAGCCTGACAAGCCAAACCCACATCAAGATGTTGGGTCTGGGAACACTCCATTGGCAGGGCTCAATCCGAGGGTCGGGATAAACGGTTGTCTTTCAGATTCCCTCTGCACGCAATAGGATAGCGCTACAACCAACCAGAGCAACGAAGAAGGTCAAGCGGAGTTGATAGATTCAACTTTTGCCGTATCCGGTCTGCAAATCTCCGAACACATCTTCCTTTCTTAAGAATGACGTCAGTGCCATTCTTTGTTCTTTTCTCAAAGAAAAGCTTAACTCCAAGTCTTCCAGAGTCCAAGACCGCTGTTCGCCAGCTTCTTTGTTTACGAGTAGCACGTGGAACCTCCGCAACTCCGCCGTCATTATGTTAAGCCCTAGTGTTAATTTCGTCAGACGAGACGAGACTAAATATGTTCGTTAACGACCTTTTTTTCCATGACGAAGACGAGACGATGACGAGACTGCACCAATGTCCAAAAACACTGACTAAGACTAAATTAACATGCATTATTGTTGACGAAAAAGGACGAGACTAAAATGTTTTGCATAAAATAAAAACTAAGATAAAATCTCTCTTCATTTTCGTCTACAATTGTCTCTACTTTTTCATCATGAGATGAATATTCAGCTGTTCAAAATATTCCGAAAGAGTTCCCGCTGTTGCTCGAGTACAGGTCTCTCTCATACTCCTCCTGTCATCTCGCGGCGCGCGTGGTCACGTGGTTCCCGGAGCGCTCAATACTTCTAGCGCTGTGTCAGTGTATTTGAATGGCTTAAGCCGCGCAAGTTACACAACAGCTTCACTATACAGGTGTTTGCAGCAATTTTTGGTAAACCGTACAGCATAGTGTGCGTCAGCCACATTTACAGTATCATTTTATTAGGGAGAGTGGTAGAGATGCAACATTGTTAACATTAATATTAATGTTTTTCTTGTATTTAACCCTCAGGTATTCCTTACTAATTAAGTCACACTTATACTCATTGGTGGTCAAATGTGACCATACACCTTAACTATTTTAAAAATAAATAGCCTATATTTTAATTCAATAATATTTATTGAATATTTTGAGGAGATCTTTTGGTACTAAATACTATTTGTGCAATACTTATGGTCCATTAATGACCACTTAAAATATTTTTCTTCTAATATTTTTATTATTTATATTACAATTAGTGTGTTAATTAAGGTTAAAATAGAGAATTCCACTGCAAAGAGGTAAATTAGAGCCATTTTGTGGCTGGAAAAATACAAAAATTCACTTGTAATGCCATTACCCACTGGGTGCCTGTATGGCTCTTTAATAATACACATGTAGTCTAGTTGCTCAAAAAAGTATTGCAGATCATAACTGCTTACTTATTTGTGAAATTTTGAAATGTTAATAATAGTGAATAGTAAAGAATGCAAGCAAATATAATATAACCCCAAAAAAGTGTAAAAAACGTATTGTTCCTTATATGTACAGTAGGCTATATACATATGAATTCATACTGAATCAAGATCGAAATCAATATTTGTGCCTATCGTATCATGAGCTAATGCTGATTTTAGGCATCCATGCTGTAAATCAACCAGTTAGCTATGGTGTTGTTGCACATTATGCAGGTTATATATATTTTATGTAACTTATTTTGCCACAAAATATATTGAGTTTTCCTTTGACTAAAGCTAGACTAAAATGACTAGACTTTTGGTCGACTAAAACTTGACTAAGATACCTTGAGTTGTCTTTTGACTAAAACTAGACTAAAATGACAAGACTTTTAGTCGACTAAAACTTGACTAACAAAAAAAGATATGTGAATGACTAAATATGACTAAAACTAACAAGGACATTTGGCACAAGACTAAGACTAAGACTAAATTAAAAATAGGTGACAAAATTAACACTATTAAGCCCGCCCACCGACTCTATACACGATGTGATTGGCCTGACCAGAGTTTGGTTTTTCCAGCTCGCAAGCCAACGGAGAGTTGCTAGACGACCCTGGCTGCAAATTAGGTTTGCTGCCGCTTGGGTGCGTCTATATTTCTAGGCTACATAAATAATGTTTCTTCCCAATTATTTGTACTCAATTTTATTTGTTAATGTACCAAATGCAGTTACTCAGATCTATTTAATTTTTTTTACTTATTTACTCATTTCTGAAATAACTGATTTCACTGCTTGTAAATGTCATTAATATTTTTGAGTGTAAAAATGTTTCACCAAAAAAAATTGAGTAAATCATAGTAAAAGTTTTAATGTGTGTCATCCATAGAACTAACAGCAGACTTCAATAGCTCAGCACTTTCTCCCTCCCTCTCATTCTACCTCGCTCTCTCCGTCTTTCCACACTCCCATAGATGTTTACGGATTAAGCATTATGCTAATTGCCTCCACCCAGCACTGTCTTCCTCTGTTTTCCTTTTACTTACTCTTTCCCTGCTTCCCTTCTGTGCTTTTCTCCCTCTCCAAGCGTTCCTTCCAAGGCCCTCAGGAACAGATTACAGTCGATGCTCTTGCCATAGAGAGCCGTCTGGAGATGCCTAGAATGGATTTGGAATAGCAGGCAGTTAGAAAAAGAATTTGGACTTTCCTGAGCTTCTTGAAGCTACATTTGTCAGTGTGAGTGGGTGTGTTTCTCTGTGTGGTTTGTGACCTGTTCAGACGTGTCCCTGAGCTAAGGACACACTTATGAAGTCTTAATCAGAAGACTCTCTCCCTAAGGCGCAATGATCCCCCTCTCAAGGGAGTGTGTGCTCAGTGAACACATTTGAGGAGAAACTAACCTGCATGCAGCCTTTAGCATCTTCTACTGAGAACTGAAGTATTCTCTCCCTAATCTCTCTTACAGACACAGTCTGCGTCTAAAGTAGTTCCAGCCTTTAGTACAGATGACTTTTAGTGTGTCTGAGCAAGAGAATGAGAGAGGAGAGACCTTTTTTAATAGCGCTATGTTCTTATGTAAAGCATGCTTCTAGCTCACATACATTTTTGTATGTTTGCATGGACACTGAAAAGTACATTGCTGGCAGAATCTACAGCACGAGCATTTTATATGAACAGCTTTAGATAAAACTACTGGACTACTGTGTCTAGAGAACCGTAGGAGGCTGGTATGAGTGGCTTTATTCCATGCTGTCATCTCCAGCATAGTTTCTCCAGTGAATTTCAGCATATTTCCTAGAAAAAACGTCTTACACTTAACCCTCTGGGGCTCTTCGGTCATTTCTGACCCAAATTTTTAAAAATAAAAAATGTACAAAATCGTAGCTTCATCGGAATGGTCCGAAACTTGGTGACTTTATTGGTCCTTGGTATACGAACACCCCAAAAAATTGGGAACAGGATTTGAAAAGTCTAAGTGGTCGTAAAAAAAATAGTCACACTCAGGACCTTCGGGTCAAAAATGACCCCCATAGGAAATTAATGGGAAATTGGCAAAAACATGAAAATAGAGTTTTTTTGTCTGTTTTGCACTCTTGATGTGTTAGAGATTCACCCCTTCACTGTTGAGTCCTTTTTTCTGCATCCTGGCTGATTTGTAGATTGTATGCAAAAAAAAACTTATTTCCCATTCATTTCCTATGGGGGTCATTTTTGACCCGAAGGTCCTGAGTGTGACTATTTTTTTTTACAACCACTTAGACTTTTCAAATCCTGTCCCAAATTTTTTTGGGTGTTCATATACCAAGTACCAGTAAAGTCACCATGTTTCGGACCATTCCGATGAAGCTATTTTTATTTTTTTTATTATAAAACGCAAGATCCACTATAGTGGTCAAAATTTGCTATTGCGTGATAAAAATGCTCAATGTGTCCACCGGATGGCACCGATCTCATTTAAAAAATTGCTTTCATGAGGCCTAGGCTTGACTCTAAAATGAAATACAGCTTTAATAAAAATAAAAAAAATTATATATATATATATATATATATATATATATATATATATATATATATATATATATATATATATATATATATATATATATATATATATATATATATAATTTTTTATTATATTCAATGGGAAAAAAATGGGTCATAATTATTGCATAAATATTAATTATAAATCATAAAATTATCTCAAAACACCAAAAAAGAAAAGAAAAAATATTATTGAACAAAAATATATTTCATTGATTTTACTCCAATCTTTTTTATCTTATATATTTATATATTTATGCATTTGGCAGACGCTTTTATCCAAAGCGACTTACAGTGCCCTTATTACAGGGACAATCCCCCTGGAGCAACATGGAGTAAAGAGCCTTGCTCAAGGACACACTGGTGGTGACCACTGGGATCGAACCAGCAACCTTCTGCGTATCAGTTCCATGGTTTAACCCACTGGACCACCATCTCACATCTTAATCCTGCCCTCCGGGTCATTTTTGACCCAAAGGTCTTGAGTGTGAGCCATAAATGAAGAACCCCAGAGGGTTAAAGAAAGAGAAGAGTTTGGCCCCAATCAGGCCCCATTTGGCCCCAATCAGACAGAATGCGTTTTTTTCCAGTGAGAGCCGCCTTTCAAAAATTGTTTTCTATTGGCAGTGAGTGTTTTATGTGTCCCGGGCACCTCATGTTTTAAACCCAAAGTATACTTCGGCTGTCCGCACACTGTCCACATGATGTAGTTTTCGTCATCAATAGGGTGTGCGCGTACAACAAGAAAGAAAGAAAGACAGAAGAGTCCATTAGGTGGCAATAAGCACAGTACACAGTAAGAGTGTGGAAAGCAGAGGTGGACAAAGTACACAACTCCATTACTTGAGTAAAAGTAAAAGTACCACTGGTCAAATATTACTCCGTTACAAGTGAAAGTTCTAAAAACAGATTTTTACTTAAGTAAAAGTACAGAAGTACTTGTTTCAGAAGTACAGAAGTACCAAAATTTAATTTCTTTTTCATGTCAATGCATTATTTTATTCTTATTGCATTGTTGTATGAATGCACACTGTCATCATGGTGGTTTAAGCCAGTCAGTGATGCTCCATCCGACATGCTAGCATATGACTACCTTAAACTCATTTCATTACTTGTATAAGCTCTTTACAAAGTCACTTTAAGGCCGAATGCACAGATCCAATACACTGATACACATCCGATATTCTCCCAAATGTTTATGTTCACTTTAGACATGATAAACTTTTGTTACATTTGTCAGTTCACTTACGAAAAGACACGAACAAGAGCTCAATTCAGGACGTGTGCACTGTCTGAGAGACAGCTTTCTGTGTGCGCACAGAGAACCGGACTGAACTGAGCTCTCTTTCGCGTCATCATAATTTTTCAGATTTATCCATATGTCTGCTCTTCTCTTTCTCCCAGACGTTTACAATTTTGAACATTTTATGAGACATGCGTCAAGTGTATGCCAACAAAATTAATCTTTAATCTTTTCAGAAAACTGAAACATCCTCTCTAAGTATGGCCATGGGTGCACACACTGCGGCGAGGAACCGTCTTCTTCCATTTTGCTATAAACTGATCAGTGTTCATAAAATGTTGGGAAACTTCGCATGACCCTATACAAGAGTGATTAATGATAGGCTGTCTGCAAACAAACAAAAAAACACTTGTTAAAGAAGAAAAGTGTACTTAAGTACAGTACTCAAGTAAATGTGCTTAGTTACTTAGCGATTCAAAAACAACACGCTTGAAACAGGAGGAAAAAAGGGAACTTGACGAGCGTTTGTACGAAGCTTGCACATTGTTGTTTCTTCTGAACTGTATTGCAATGGTTGATCCGCTACTTTTCTTCTTCAGTCCTGCCGAGCGAATGTCCTGTTGATGACACGACTCAGCGCTGCCCTCCGATGTCTGGTAGAGTATTAAAAAAAAACTGTACAGCGCATGTGTAATACTCAGCCGTCCGCACCCATGCACAGTTGAGTATACTCACCTAAAGGATTATTAGGAACACCATACTAATACTGTGTTTGACCCCCTTACGCCTCCAGAACTGCCTTAATTCTACGTGGCATTGATTCAACAAGGTGCTGAAAGCATTCTTTAGAAATGTTGGCCCATATTGATAGGATAGCATCTTGCAGTTGATGGAGATTTGTGGGATGCACATCCAGGGCACGAAGCTCCCGTTCTACCACATCCCAAAGATGCTCTATTGGGTTGAGATCTGGTGACTGTGGGGGCCATTTTAGTCCAGTGAACTCATTGTCATGTTCAAGAAACCAATTTGAAAGGATTCGAGCTTTGTGACATGGTGCATTATCCTGCTGGAAGTGGCCATCAGAGGATGGGGACATGGTGGTCATAAAGGGATGGACATGGTCAGAAACAATGCTCAGGTAGGCCGTGGCATTTGAACGATGCCCAATTTGCACTAAGGGGCCTAAAGTGTGCCAAGAAAACATCCCCCACACCATTACACCAACACCACCAGCCTGCACAGTGGTAACAAGGCATGATGGATCCGTGTTCTCATTCTGTTTATGCCAAATTCTGACTCTACCATCTGAATGTCTCAACAGAAATCGGGACTCATCAGACCAGGCAACATTTTTCCAGTCTTCAACTCTCCAATTTTGGTGAGCTTGTGCAAATTGTAGCCTCTTTTTCCTATTTGTAGTGGAGATGAGTGGTACCTGGTGGGGTCTTCTGCTGTTGTAGCCCATCCGCCTCAAGGTTGTGCGTGTTGTGGCTTCACAAATGCTTTGCTGCAGACCTCGGTTGTAATGAGTGGTTATTTCAGTCAAAGTTGCTCTTCTATCAGCTTGAATCAGTCGGCCCATTCTCCTCTGACCTCTAGCATCAACAAGGCATTTTCGCCACAGGACTGCCGCATACTGGATGTTTTTCCCTTTTCACACCATTCTTTGTAAACCCTAGAAATGGTTGTGCGTGAAAATCCCAGTAACTGAGCAGATTGGGAAATACTCAGACCGGCCCGTCTGGTACCAACAACCATGCCACGCTCAAAATTGCTTAAATCCCCTTTCTTTCCCATTCTGACATTCAGTTTGGAGTTCAGGAGATTGTCTTGACCAGGACCACACCCCTAAATGCATTGAAGCAACTGCCATGTGATTGGTTGATTAGATAATTGCATTAATGAGAAATTGAACAGGTGTTCCTAATAATCTTTTAGGTGAGTGTAGTTTAAAAGCTGTGCGCAAGACACGTCAGGCTGAAGATACTGAAGTACCTAGGGCTTTAGCTGCCTACTTTTTTGAAGGAGCGCTCTGAGCGTATTAAGTTGAAAAAAAAATCAAAGTGCCCGATGTAATTTGCATTTTTTTTCCATTGTTTAATCGAATGAATGGAGAGGCGGGCCTTCCTTTATGGTGACGGTTACCTTGATTAGACTGACAGGACAGCTGATTCAGGGGTTGCCTAGTTACATAAACTAACAAAGCGCACTGCTCTTTTCTAAATTAAAAAACGTCAACCAAAAAAAGGCAAACCTGAGAAACGCGTTCTGTCTGATCGGGCGAAATCGAAGAACGAACTGATGTGACGTCATTTCGAACAAAATCAGGCCAAAACGAAGTTCGTTTGGAGTTTGTTTTGGGAGTTCGAAACAGCTTGTCAAAGTGAACTTTCCGGAAAAGGAAAAACACCTTTGTACTACCATTGGTCTGTGGCGATTACATAATAGGCAAGTGCACACGGAAGCTCCGCCTTCTCTCACGTGGAAATCTTTTCGGTTAATTTCTTCTGTTGAGTCCGTCGAGGTCACACGTTACAAGACGTATTTTTGCTTATTACTTATGAAGAGTTTGACCAAAAACCTCTGGTCTCTTTATATTCTGTGCAGCATGCCAAGTTGAATGATACCCAGTTTTACAATATCGGCCATTTTGGGGCCATGTTTTACAAACACATTGGTGTATCGTTATGAAAATTGGTATGTGTCATCGGCACCATGCCCTGAAGTTAAGACTGCACCAGTGTTAATAGCAATACAATGTTAATAGCTTTTGATTCAATTTGCCTATTGTCCTAAAACTAACGTTGTAGTCTTTGGGTAATGCAGAGAACGTACAGTAGATACCATTTTTGCCATTGTCGTCCAAACTTCCTGTCCGCCATTTTGATTTTCTTTTAAAACCTACTTTTTCGAACTCATCCTAGACCATTTGTCCGATTTTCCACAAATTCGAGTCAGATCTTCTTCTGACCATGCCGACAAAATGTTATGTTTGTGTGTTAGTGTTTTATAATGCTTTCTGCAGTATTCTACTGTATTCATGAAGTGAAGTCCATATAACAGCAGGGGTTTAGTGCTGTGTTTTAACAGACTGATTAAAATGGAAAGGTCTGTCCTCTCTGCCAGTGCAGCCTGTATCCTTCACTGGACATCCACTATTAAAATGAAAGCATTCACATTTGCCAAAAAGGAAATACGTTTGTTTATGTCCTACCCTAAGACCTAACATTTCTTCAAAGACATCACAAAGACGGCAGCAGTAACTTTTTAGTGTACAGACACATAGACACATTTACGTTTTCTCACATTATCACAGTTCATTCGCTATAATTTATAGAAAATGGTAATAAAATATGACAAGAACTCAGAAAAAAATCATCTTGATAATGTCGGATAACTTTGAAAGGTATGTAATAGATTACAATCAACCAATCAGCTGTTAAATTTGAGTACACCATTAGATAACACCAATTTAGGTCAACCAATGACCAAGCAATGCTTCATTTAGTTCATTCTGTGGTGTCAAAGGTCACATTAGCAATTCAAGAAAAAACACTTCAGCAAAACATGGTCAGGTCAAAGTGTCTGAATAATTTTGGTTTGACTGTATATATATATATATATATATATATATATATATATATATATATATATATATATATATATATATATATATATATATATATATATATATATATATATATATATATATATATATATATATATATATATATATATATATATATATATATATATATATATATATATATATACATATATATATATATATATACTCTTATTCTACATTATAGAAAGATAAAATATTGTATTAAGCCTTTCACTTTTAAATGATATTATATTTATTTATTTAATCCTGTGTTTTTAAAATTATATAATTATAAAAGATTTATTTTATTTTATGAAGCCTTTCACTTTTAAAGGATATTATAAATAGATAAAAGATTAAAGATAATATTTATTTATTTATTTATTAAGCCTCTCACTTTTTAATTATATTTGTTTATTTATTTATTTAAGCCTGTATTTTTTAAAAGTATATTATAGAAACATACAAATAATAAATATTGATTTTATTTTATTAAGCCTTTCGCTATTAAATGTTTCACTATTAAAAGCGTTTTTCTTTTGTTTTGTTTTTTACTTTTGTTTACTTTATTTTACTTTATTGTTTACAATGTATAATTTAAAAGCTGACATATTTGAGACAATGGATTTTGATACAAAGCAGAAACCTGACACACACACACTCACACTTGCGGTTCTCTAGGGTCCCGGTTGAGTATGATCACCTCTGACACACTGGACAGTCTGGTGACATCATGTTAGTGGTTCTGAAAATAACGAAATCGCTACATGACTGTTAACGTCATGGTCATCTAGTTCTCTGTGTATCTTTGTCCTTTGCCAGATGTTTCGATGTCTTTGACTCGTCTCTGTCCAGCATCACCACTGGATGTCATAGTCATAACTCTGCTGATTAAAATGGCTTTGACTCAGTGCCTAGAAAGAAAATCCTCCACCGCATCAATAAGTGCGCTGGCGGCGGAGCAACACGCAAATAGAGGCGTCACAGGCCATGACTAATTCAAACTTGCTGTGGGTTATAAAACCTTATTATAACACAGATTTGAATTAGGCTGCTGGTGAAGGATCAGAGCCCGATTCAACCTGTGTGCATTCTGCTGGTGCTCAGACGGCTAAATGTTTCCCCACTGAACGGAGGCACAGAAGGAGAAAATATTCAAATCAGTATTCACAGCGTGTGTCTTAGAGGCTGTTTTTAGAGCATTCCTGTCCTTTAAAAAGTGGTAAAAAGCTGCTGACGCAAGTCAGTTTCTCGGTTTTCTGTCTAAGTTGAATGAATTTTTTTTATCAGCTCAGACATGAATATGAGGGAAATGTGATGAATTGAGTGTGAAAATAGGGAGACGAATAGAGGAGGGGCAAAATAAAGTGAGGAAATGTATATTGTATTCCAGGTGATATTAGAGAGACAGCTGTGGATGCTTTAAGACTGATAGTCTCTATCTATCTATCTATCTATCTATCTATCTATCTATCTATCTATCTATCTATCTATCTATCTATCTATCTATCTATCTATCTATCTATCTATCTATCTATCTATCTATCTATCTATCTATCTATCTATCTATCTATCTATCTATCTATCTATCTATCTATCTATCTATCTATCTACCGTCTGTCTGTCTGTCTGTCTATCTATCTACCTATCTACATCTGTCTGTCTGTCTGTCTGTCTGTCTGTCTGTCTGTCTGTCTGTCTGTCTGTCTGTCTGTCTGTCTGTCTGTCTGTCTGTCTGTCTGTCTGTCTGTCTGTCTGTCTATCTATCTATCTATCTATCTATCTTTCTATCTACTGTCTTTCTGTCTGTCTGTCTGTCTGTCTGTCTGTCTGTCTGTCTATCTATCTATCTATCTATCTTTCTGTCGGTCTGTCTGTCTGTCTATCTATCTATATATCTATCTATTTACCACTTGTCTGTCTGTCTGTCTATCTATCTATCTATCTATCTATCTATCTATCTATCTATCTATCTATCTATCTATCTATCTATCTATCTATCTATCTATCTATCTATCTATCTATCTATCTATCTATCTATCTATCTATCTATCTATCTATCTATCT